>NW_020837952.1:54576969-54603837 GCF_003676395.1 Aethalodelphis obliquidens
TCTAGTGGTCAGGGCTGTGATGGCGATGAGGTGCAGGGTGGAGGCAGGCCTTCCCCCCAAAGCCCTGGATCTGTGCTTTGATGCTTCATGTCCCACGTCCAGAGAATCCCTGGATTCTGAAGAGTTGGGACACCTGGGCTCTGCCCTGCCTCTGCCAGTAACTTGTTGTGTGACTTTGGGCAAATGCCTCTGCTTCACTGGGGCCTCAGTTTCCCCAACAAGGATGACTCCAAAGAGGGTGCACTGGGGACTCTGCCGGGTGTGTGGCTGTGGAAGTCTGTGACTCATTCCTTTCACAAAGGGGAGGAGAGTAGGCAGATGGAGGACTCAGGATTAGTGGGGAAGAGGAGCCCAGAGTTTCTCCATCTTTAGATATTCCAAGAGGAGCTGGAAATATGTAGCTGTGTGTTAAACTACATGATTATTTAACACTGGAACCTAATGCAAAATAATCTGAAAACCTTATGCGGGCTGAATACACATCTGTGGTCCGCACTCCCCTCCCGCCGGCCACCTGGGGTCTGACCTGAGGGTGGAGAAGTGCACATCCCCAAGGGCGCTGAGCCCCAGGAGCCCTGTCAACCAATACCACGCGGTGTGAACACGTGGCAGTCCACCTCGGCAGTTCTGGGAGAGGAGAAAGATGGCAACCCTGGGCCTTTGAGGTGGGCATGGCAGCATGGGCAGGGGAGGCTGTCGTCAGGGACGTGGGGGCCAACGCTGGACCCTGTTTGACAGGCAGACAAGAGGCCAGCGGAGGGCAAGGCTGAGAGCCCACTCAAGGGCCGACTGGTGACCTCATGGCGGATGCCCGGGGACCGTCCCACGCTGTTCAATCCGTTCCTGCTGTCTCTGGGGGTCCTCAGGTGGCAAAGGGTAGGCTGGCTCCAGTGGGGTGGGGCTCGGGTGAGGGTGGGGAGAGTGGGGGAGGGGAGGGAGGAGGCTGGTGTCAGTCAAAGAAAAGCCAGTAGGGGCTCAGAGTGAGAGATGTGGAGGCCCCATGTGAGGAAGGAGAGCTGGAAGCAGAGCCCAGAGCTTCCGTGGTCTCTGCAGCGAGGGGGACGTCCCACCTGCTGGACCAGGCTGGGGCTGTTTTCAGCTTTCAGGGTGAGGGGTGATGGAATAATCCACCCAGCTGAAAGCTCCCAATCAGCAAATAGGCCAAGGGGAGCCAGGCTGGGAGCAAGGGGGAGAGGGAGGGAGGGCCTGCGAGGGGCTCTGGGATTGCAAAGTGTGTCTCAGACCTGGGTCTGAGCCAGTTGCACAAACATCTGGCATTACGTAACCCATTCCCTGCCCAGAGAGGGCTGTAAACACTCAGGCCTCTGGTTGGTGGTTTTCTCAAGGGCGGGGAGGGGAGGCAGCTGTGACTTGTGCTCTCCTGCCCCCTTCACGGTGGGAGGGAAGAGGCCTGGCCATCTCCAGGAGCCACAGCCTGGCTCATGGGGTCTCTTCTCTCGGTGACAGGCTGACTCTCATACTCTCATCAGCTTGGGGTCTAGCTCTAGGCTGAGAGCCTGTATACCCATTCTACAGATGAAGGGACCGGGACTCAGAGAGGTGAGGTAGACTTGCCCGAGGTTGCACAGCTATGGTTTAGAGCAGCGTTCGCCAACCTTTTTGGCACCAGGGATCGGTTTCGTGGAAGACAATTTTTCCATGGACAGGCGGTGGGGGGGATGGTTCAGGCGGTAAAGCAAGCGACGGGGAGCGATGGGGCGCGACGGGGGAGTGGCAGATGAAGCTTCGCTCGTTTGCCCGCCACTCACCTCCTGCTGTGCGGCCCAGTTCCTAACAGGCCAAGGACCAGTACCAGTCCACAGCCTGGGGGCTGGGGACCCCTGGTTTAGAGGAACTGGCCTCTTGCTGATTTTCCTCATTCCTAGATGAGAGAATGGCAGCAGCCAAACTCACCAAGCCTCAGTTGCAACATCTGTCTAATGGGGAAAAAAAAATCTATGGAGATGATCAGGGCTGCAGGGAAGGCTCAGGGAAATCAGGATGCACAGAGGTGTGATGGGGTGGGGTACGGGGTAGTGGGGCGTCCAAACACTAGCTTCTCCATCCACTTCTTAATTTCCTCGCTGCTGCTCTTTGGGGGTTAAGGCACAAGGGTAACCAGGCAAACGTGGTTATCTGGGCAGAGTGGTATCTTCAAGCCATGGGCGGGAATTACCTTATCAACCTCACTAAGGGTCACTAACACACAGCAGTTCCGGCAGGAGGGGGCAGGTAAGTTTTTGGCTGGAGAGAAGGGGGAGAGAAATGGGGAAATGGACTCTGGGATGATGATGATGGTGATGATGGCCAGCATTTATTGTGCACCTACTATGTGCTCAGCTCTGTGTTCAGTGCGTGGCACATCTGATTGCATTGAATCCTCACCACTAGGCATACTAGGTACAGTTCATATTGTCCATTTCATAGATGAGGGAATGAAACTCACTTGTTCCAGGTCACACAATGGGGGAGAGCTAAGATTTGAACCCTGCTCTGGCCGACTTCAGAGCCCACCCCCCCACCTCTGTGCATCCGTATCTCCCTGAGTCCTCCTTGCAGCCCTGAGAGTCTCTGCAGATTTTCTCCATTGGACAGATGTGGCAACTGAGGCTCAATGAATTTGCAGCTATCCTCTCACCTGGGAATGAGGAAAATCAGGAGCTGAGAGACGGAACTGCTAGTGGAACCACCCAGACAATTACTTAAAGCAGCTTCACACATCTCTTGGGCTGGACAGTGAAATCAGTCCAAGGTCAAGAGCTAGGAAGCCTGGGCTTGAGTTCTGTCTCTGCCCCTAACTTGTGTGACTTTGGGCCATCGTCTCCCTTCTCTGAGCCTCACACTGTTATCTTCAATAGAGTAACGCTTTGAGACTGGATAACCCCAAGGTTTGGTGGCTCTGTTTAATGAGTCAATCCTGGGTCCCTGAAGCCGTGCCATCTCTGTCTTACCGGGGCAAGTTGCAATGAGGCAGTCATTCCTTCATTTGTGCATTCATTCACTCGACCAATGTTTACTAAGGACCTAATGTGGGCTGAGGCCCTAGGCTTACCATGATATAGACAAAAACCACTCTGTTCCTGCCCACAAGGAGCTCACAGTTTGTGAGGACACGGACATATAATTGATTAGAACACTGTGTGGTCATCACTTGAGTTGGGGAGTGTACAGATGCAGGGAGCTCTGGGCAGGGAGTTCACGCAGGCAGCCCTGGGAAAGGAGCTTCTAAGTCTGTGCTGGGGGCACTCTGGCTTCCTTTGGGCTGAGACTTGAAGGGTAAGGAGGAATTTTCCAGGCAAACAAACATGTGGAGGGAGGGAAGGGAGAGAGTGAGTGTGCGTGTGTTGGGGCATAAGAGGACAGGAAGGGAAGTGTTCCAGGCATGGCACAGCACAACATGTGCAGTTAGGGAGGTACAGAGGACCTGGCTTATTCTGGGACTTCCCAGCGTTGTGTAGCCCTAGCACGTGAAATGTGTGTGTCTAATGATAGAGGACAGCAGGCAGGGGCCAGATGATAATGGACATGACTGCGGGCACAAGGATGTGTGTATCAACAGTGGAGAAGTGTTGAAGAACTTTGAGCAGGGGAGTGTTCTCATCACTGTGTTGAGGGTACTAGAAGGGAGTCCCAGAGGCCAGGAAACCAGCAAGGACGCTGGTACTGCCAGGTGTCCACGCCACTGCGGTAGGGCATTGGTGGTAGCTGAGGTGTTCTGTTTGTCCATGCACTCTCCCAAGGACCAAATGCCTGAGTGAGGTACGGGGTAGTGTGGGAACACTCAGCACAGGGATGCCAGAAGGCCAGTGTCTAGGAGGACTTACCCTTGGTCTCATTCCTCAGGGTGGAGGAGAGAATTCCAATGGGAAATGCTGGGAAAACTTCAGCTCCCTGGGCCTCTGTTTATCTGTGAAATGCAGATAGTGATTATAATCATGACAGCAATAATTTTCGAACCCCAAACTGAGATGGCAGAATCATTGAAGTGGTAATTATTCCAAGCTCCCCTGCGCCCCTACCTAAGGAGAGCTAACTAGGGATAAAGGGGTTGTTCTAGGTGCTTTACTTAAATTAACACTTAATACTTACAGTAGCCTGTGAGATAACAGCATTATCCCATTTTACAGAGGGTGAAGTTGAGGCACAGAGAGGTTAAGGACCTTGCTTAAGGTAATATAGGGTTTAAGTCACAATGCCCCATAAGCCACCTCATGCAGTTAGCAACAAATTCCACCACAGTACCTCCTCAGCTGCAGGCTTAGAGGAGATTCTGCAGGGCAAATGTACTCTTACAAACCACCAAGTGTTCTGGGAAAGTGAGAAACGGGTATAGCCCACACCCAAGAACCCAAAATGAGGTTCTTAAGGCGAGAAAGACCCCCGGTGAGGAGGGCACGTTTAGGAAAGGCCCTACCAATTCCAGAACTCACTTTGTGCTTAGATTACTTCCTAGGAATCCCTTCTCTTCTTACTGTGTGACCCTGGGCAAGTTGGCTCACCTCGCTGAGCCTCCGTTTTCTCATTAGTAAAATGGGGACAAGGATATCACCTGCCGGGTTTGTGGTAAGGTTGAAAGTCCATTACATGGGTAACGAACAGGGCTTGGCGTGTGGGACCCGCTGAATTGGTAGTAATGGGTGCTTTGCCCATGTCGCCATCAAACCGAGGCGCCGAGGCCTAATGGACCCATCGCTCCGTCCGGCGGCTGGCGTGGGTCGGGAAGCCGTTGCTGGACGACGAGGGTGCCACACCCGGCTGCCCCCACCCCGCACTCCCTAGCCGTGGCCCGACGGAGTCACCTGCACGTTAGGCCCTTCCTTCCTCCTAGCTTGCCCGCCGTCAGAGCTCGGCCCGCCCTCACTTCCCTCCGCCCCCATCCGCCCCCATCCGCCCGCCCCGACTGCCCCAGCTCACCCGTCCCGTCGCGGCAGACCCCGCCCCCGGGCCCCTCCCGCGCTCCTATTGGCCTACTCGCGGCCCCCGCCACTGTTTGTCTCGGCTTCCCCGCCGCCCATTGGCCCGCCCGGATCCTCCCAGGAAGTTTGAAAAAAAAAAAAAAGTTTTATGGGCGGATGGAAGGGGCTGGGGCAACGCCGGGGAAGGGAAGGGCCGGACGAGCGGCGGCGGCCGGCCGAAAGGGGCGGCGGCGGCGGCGGCGGCGGCGGGATTCCCGCGCCGCTGAGCCCGGCCCGAGAGCCCTTTCCACCTTCCTGCCTCCTGCTCTCGCCGCCCCGGGGTGCCGCCATGACGGTGAGTGCCTCCCCGGGGGGCAGCCCCTCTGCGCCCCAGGTCCGGATGAGAGCAACGGCCAGAGCCAGAGCCGAGCCGCTCCCCTCCTGGGCAGCCCCCTCCTCACTTCTCGGAGGCGAGAGGAGGTCTCGGCCGGAAGACAGGGCGACCCCGGTGGCACGGGCCGGCCGTCCTGCCTCACCTTCCCCCGGCCTCCGCCTCACCTTTCTGGGCCAGAAGCCCGGGCAACCCCCGAGAAGATGGGAACTCTCGTTCCCAGGCACCACCCCCTCACTTTTGCGGGACCAATCACGGACAGATTCCGGGTGGCCTTTTCCCTTCTCCTTTCCAGCTCCCCCCTTGGTGAAAACCTGATCTGATCCTCCTAAGCTGCCAGATCCGTAGGGTCTCTCAGGGTTCTGGGCCACGGGAGGAGCGGAGATGGGCCTGGCCTGGACCTGGGTCTCGCCGGGGCCTGGAGAGAGGCGCTCCCTGGTTCGGATGGGTCGCGCTGATGTGGGCCTGGGAAGGCTGTACGCCTGTGTGGGCGCTGGCCGGAGGTTGGGTGGGTGAGAAGGGGCCGCCTCTTCCCATCCTGACCAGAGCCTGTCCTGGGACTTCTGAAGCAGCAGGATACCATGTTCTCTCGGGCTTGCCACTTCGAGCTTGCCACTTCGCAGCGGCGCTGGGACCTTGGGTGGGGCAGGCCCGCTCTTGGGGGTGGGGAACACGATGGCAGGGATTTGTCTTTCTCTTGGGGATGAGCCCTACCCAAGCTCTCTCAATACATGCGCCTTATTTATCATATTGCACCTCATAGCTGAGTTCACCATTACCCCCATTTTACAGTCAGATAAACTGAGGCTTGGGGAGGGGCGTTGGTGAGTTGCCAGAGGTTACCCTGATTGTAAGGGAAGGAGTAGCCCTTTTCCACGTCGCTCTGGCCCCTTGACTGTGATGTTCTGGAAGAGAGGGGCAGGACTGCTTTTGGTTTCTGGCAAGTGACTTAGGGAGGCTCTGACAGCCTGATGAGGAGGGTGGGGAGAGTTGAGCAGGGTGCTGTGTGCAGGGGCCCTGCCCCTGTGAGTGTGATGACCTGCTCACTGCCTGGACTTCCTCAGGCTCTGCACATCCTGCCACCTCTCTGCCGGCCCTTCCTGTTGTCAGCAGCCTCCCCTTCCCTGTCAGGGAGGAGTAGAGAGGGATGTGGGGGGAGGAGCTGAGTCAGTGTCTTGGCCGCCCGCCCCCGCCCCCCCAGCAGGCTAGTGGGGGGTGGTTTCATTGCTGACTGGGTGCCTGCCAGGCCCTGAACTGGGTGCTTTCACATTACCACATTGGAACCCTGAAGGTTGATGGTAACTCCCCATCTAACAGATGAGGACACTGAGGTGTAGAGAGGTGAAGTTACAGGTGACACAGCTGGGCCCTGGACGAGCCAGAGTTTGTAACCAGGTCTGTCCCAGTCTTCTCTCAGGATGAGATAAGAAATGTACACAGTTGCCTTTCCTGGGGAAGCACACACTGAACAAGGGCAAGGCTGCTAGAAGCAGCATGTGGAGGAAGACAGCACATCCCTGCTGATGGGAGGGGGCTTCCCGAGGGAGATGTCCTCCTGTGACTGTAGGACTTGGTCAGGTGGAGATGGGCTGGGGGAGGAGGGACAGTGTGGACAAAGGCTGGTGGCCATATTTGGGGAATTAAATGGTGAAAACGTAGAAAAGGGACTTGGGGAGGAGGCCTCAGAGGCCAGGAAGAGCAGCTTGGGCTTTGGTCAGGGGCACTGGGGAGCCATGAGAGGTTTCAGAGCGGAGGGGAGGCTCACAGTCACCTTTGACAGCGTTTACCGGATTCATCCTGGCCGCTTTCAGACCTGAGCCTGCTCCAGGCCGGGGTCCTTCCTGTTTCATCTTCATACCCTTTTCCTCTCTTCTGGCCCCATCTCCCCGACCTCAGGAATCTGAACGAGCAAGTGGCAAAGGTGCTGTGACTGGGTAAATGCTTAGAGGCTTCGGGAAGCCAGGCCTGGAGTCAGGATCTGCTCCACCTCCTTTTGCGCTAGCCGGGTGCAGCCTTGCCCCTGGAGCTTCATTCCCCAGCTGCTACCCGGCATCAAATTATATACCTGTGCGCTTGTTTATTGTCTGTTTCTGCCCTGAGTTTTCACCAGGGCAGGGGCCACATCTCTTGTTCACAGCTTATTTCCTGGCGTAGAACAGGGGCCTGGTTCCAAAGGAAAAAAAAAGAAAGAGAGAGAGAAAAAAAAAAGAAAGAAGAAGAAAGAAAGAAAGAAATTTTTATGAATGTTCCCTGAGTCCTCGGGTCTTGGGGCATGAACTCCCTGACTGAGTTGCTTCTAGTCTAGCCTGTGAGGGATAAGTAAATGGCTTCAAGACAATCACAGATGCAACAGAGGCCGTGGGAGGTCGCCTGGTGTGGTGTGTGGTGTGTACTGGGAAAGGGGCCTCTGCCGTGGCAATTAAGCCGGGTCTTAAGGCATGAGAAGGGGTTTGCCTGGTCGAAGGAGGAGGAGGCGGCGGCCTGGTATTTCAAGCAGAGGACACAGGCATGTGTGGAGGGCCCTACTAGTCCTGATGTGTTGGGCATCAGAGAGGATGTGTGATGACATAAACATGGGGCCCCTTAAGCAGTGGGGAGTCCAGGTTGAGGCTTTTGTGCCATCCTAAGGCAGCTGGACCTTGTTCTGAAGCCATCTGGAGCCATCCCTGGAGGTTTTAAGCGGCTTGTGACATTCGGCCTTTTGGATCGGGTCCCCTGCCAGAGTGTCCTTACAGGAGGCTGTGTCGATGGTCCAGGCCGGCAGGAGGCAGTGCTGACCTGTGGCCAAAGGAACGAGGGCCCACTGTGAGGACCTGTCAGTGCTCCGGAAAGGAAAAAGGAGAAAGGGAGCTTCCTTCGGGAGGAGGAATGGTGTCTGGGCCTGGGGGCCACGCGTGAAGGTGCAGGGGAGGCGATTTATGTTATCAGACCTTGTGACCCCTGGGGGGGGTTCCAGGGTGACTTCAGGACCTCTCCTGCCAGCAGGTTTAAAAGCTCCTGTCCCCAAGGTCACTGCACCATCTCGTGCTTGATGCGGCACGTGTGCGGCACGTGTGTGGTGTGTGTGCTGGCGTCTCCATGTGTGGCCCATTCAGTTCTCTCACGGAACCGGCAGGAGGGCAGGGTCCTGCTATCATTAGCCACATCAGGCAGCCGGGCTCAGGGAGGGCATGTGACTTAGGCAGGTCACCGTGACCCCACTTCCCAGGCAGCCCTCAGGGTCCCAGCCTGTCATTCCTGCCCTTCCTCAGCCTCTGGAAGCCCACGGCTGATCTCCCAGCCCTGGCTCAGCTCAGTCCGATTGGCTGGGTTATCTGCTTGTCCTTTCCGGGGGCTCCCTTCGGGTCAGCACAGTGATGCCAGCTCCGTGGTCCATCCCAGAAGGCCTACCTTCTCATTCTCAGCGCCAGGAGGTGGAGGTGCAGACTGCCTCAGCAGCACAGGAATTTAGATCAGGGAGGTAGAGGAGGGTGGACGTTTCTTCAGCACGTTTCCCCTGGGGCCACGGGGGCGGTCTCCATCTGCATGTGGACCCAGGTGACTTGGTGGCCCTGAGCGTGGCTAACCGGTTTTCAGTCTTAGCTTAGAACCACGCTGAGCGGCTTCCGGCCCACATGGGGAACAGGGTGGGGAAGGAGAGAGAGCAGACAGGGCATATGCAGCCTGGGGTTTCCCAGGTCTGGGCAGAGCCTGTGTCCCTTCCCTCAGACAGGTCTGCGGGCAGGGGCTGCGATGCAGGAGTTGGGCTGCCGGCCTGCCGAGATCCAGGGGCCCTGGTCCCAAGGCCATGGCTGGAGACGGCTCAGGATGTCCAGGCTGCTGGCCCAAGCCCCTCTCAGGTCTCTTCCTCCACCTGAGGAAGAGGAGAATGGGGCTCCCTGACAGGAAGGCGGGTCAGGGGAGGTGGCCAGGTCAGGTGGCTCCGGTTTCCAGGTTTCCAGCCGCCACCGCCATCGCCGCCTACCCCACTGAGCCATGCCACCCGCTCCCTCCATGCAACCGGACACCTTGGCCTGGTGAGGCTGTGATGCAGGTGCTGATAGGTGGGCTCAGAGCCATGGCAACAGGTGGCCGCCTCCTCCCTGCCTGCCAGCCTGGCCCGCCAGTGGGCACGAGCTGAACCTCTGCAGGTGGACCGGGACTTAGACGAGAGAGTGGTCTCCCCAGCAGGCAGGGAGGGTCTGTGGATAGGCCTGGCCAGAGAAAATGCCTGGATGAGCAGTTTCGTCATCTAGGGTTAGGTGGGGGACCTAGCTCACAGGCCCCCGTGGAACATGCTACAGCTGGGAGCCCCCAGACCCCGGGGCTGTGCCCCCCTGAGCAGCACCCGGCAGGTAGGGCTTGCTGGGACTGAGGTACCATCTCCCTGGCCCTTCCAGAGATCTAGGGGGGACCAGGAGGTCTCTGACCTCAGCCTGGGCCTGGCTCCATCTTTCAGGCTCTCCAGGAGATGAGGGAAGTGCAGGGCTGGTTGGACCATGGGAGGGTTAGTGGGTTGGGAATGGGTAGGAGCGTTAAGGCATTGTCCTGCTGGGCCGCTTGGGCCTCATCAGCGAGAAGAACTGGACGGTTCGCTCAGCCCTGCTGATCTGGCCTGTCCTCTGAGCTCTCTAAGGGTCCCTTTTTACAGTCAGAGATCTCCTGCCCCCTGTCCCACTCTCAGGTGAGGAAGCCGGCTGGTGGGAAGGGAGCTCAGAGGTCTGTGGTGGGTGGCCAGTCACCCAGCCCACCTCTCAGAGATTGCCGGATGTTCGGGAAAGGGACCAAGGCTGCCTCAGTGGCTGGGGAGCCTGCCTGGATTTAGGGGGCTACCTGGGCCCTCAGCCCTCCCTCACTCGGGGGCAGGATGGGCAGCCCCCCTTCCTCCCCAGGCCCCTTTGGTTCTTGCTGGGCCTGACTCATCTGCCCCCTCCTCTCCCCATAGCCCGATCTGCTCAACTTCAAGAAGGGATGGATGTCAATCTTGGATGAACCTGGAGAGGTAGGAGGGCTGAGGCGGGGGTGGGGTGGGGGGTGGGAGGTGGGGTTGCTGCAGGGCCCAGGTGGCTGAGCTGCTTCCCTGGCCTGTCCGGCTTTCTAAAGACCCTGGCTTCAGGGTGGAGAGGGTACAGGGTGGGGGCCGGAGTGGGAGGCTTGAGGGTAGGATGTTTCTTGTCCTGTTGGAAAGAAGGCCTTGGGCTGTGGGGTGGGAGGGCAGAGGCTGCTAGTCATCTCAGCCTCTCGGAGCAGTCTGCAGTCTGTAAAGGTCACCAGGGATGGCGGCCTCCTGGTGCTTCACGCCCTGCACCCCATCCCCTCTCACCAAGAGCCCCTCAGCCCTCCCACCTCTTGACGACCCTGGCTGGGTATCCAAGGGTCTGGGATGGAAGCGTTCACAGAGATCATCCAGCCTGAGACACGTACAGATTCCCAAAGACTCAGCTTTACAGCAGCTCCCCCCAACGCTGGGGGTGGGGCTCAGACCACATTTCTTGAAGTCTCACCAACCTGGGGCCCCATCGGGTGAGTCACAGCTTCCTCTGGCCTCGGTGGCCTCATCTGTGAAATGGACATACTGGATACTAATAGTTCTTTCCAGGGTGGATAACGGAGTCACAGAGATTAAGCATGTAAAGGGTCCCACACAGCCCCCAGTGCCTGATGGGCCTCAGCTGATAACCTTCCCTTTCTCTAACGTGTGCCTCTTTACAGCCAGAAGGGACAGTAGCCTTACACCAACTCTACCCTTCTGGCTGCCAAGCTGAAGCTGGAGCTGGCCTCCTGCCCACCCAGCCTGAGAAGGGACATCTCCCCGCCCAGGTCCTGCATGCGCCTGCGGCTTGAGTCTGTGTGCAGCCCGCATGCCGGGGAGGGCATGGAGCCAAAGGGAATCTCATTGTGTTTCCTACCCACACGCTTTATTCCCTCCAGCCTACAGCCTTCGTACCCGCTGCCTGCTTGCCAGTCCTCTGGTGGCTGGGCTCCAGGCTCACACAAGGCTGGGCACCCTGCCAGTGACCCTTCCCGGCCTCCCCCACCCAGGGTCTCTGGAGGGCAGAGATTATGGGCTCCACCCAGAACTGGCCGTTACTCATTCTCTTTCACAGGGTTTTGGAATGTCCGAGCTGGAAGGGCCCTGGGAGTTCAGCCAGCCCAACCCCTCAGTGCACAGACAGGAGACAGGCCCACAAGGGCTTTAATCTCTTCCGGGCCTAGCAGCACTTTGGGCAAACCCTGGCCTAGAACTCAGGGCACCTGAGGCCCATGCAGCTGCCATCTCAGGCAGTCACAGACTAGGCCTGGAGGGGCCAAAGAGATCAGTTGACACAGAACCCCTGCCCCACTTTACAGAGGGACAGTTGTCCTGAGCAGCAGCTCGGGCCATTCAGAAGAGCAGGGTGGTTCTAAGGCCAGCCTCTTAGAACGATCCCCAACAACCTAGTGCCTGACCCTATGCGCAGTGCCACGAGAGACGTCCCAGGGAGGGTTAGGCATTTCTAACTTCACTAGGAGGCTTAGGGTCTTATTAGCCCTACTTTATAAGTCAGAAAACTGAAGCTCAGAGAGGTCGAGACACTTGACTAAAGACACACAGCTAGCAAGGCATACAATAGTTGTAACCTTGGTCTCTTGGATGCTAAAATCGTATTTGTTAGGGGAGGCAGTGTGGAAGGAAGTAGAAAGTATCATCCTGGCACATCCTTGAAAACTTACTGTCTTCCTGAGGAAAGAAAACGAAGTACTTGAAGTAATAAACAAGGGCTTAGTGATGTGGGAGAGCACCAGGAGGACATGCACTGACCCTGGCAGTGGGTGGACCTTGACTGGCCTTTCAGTGAACGGTCAGAAGCCCAGAGGTGGGCTGAGCTTGGCACTTTCATATCAGGCTGTTCTGATGCCCCCACCCCTCTCTTATGTGTCCTGCCAACCTAGTCCTGGTTGGAGCAGAGAGAAGCCCACATCATAAATGTAGAGATAATGTATTCACATAGCTGAACACGCATGTAACCAGCACCCAGATCGAGAAACAGAATACGACCAGCACTCGGATGCTTCTCCCTGGGCACCCTTCCAGTCCTGCTCTCTGGTAGACTTGTCTTTGACCACTGGGGTGATTGATCTGGGGTCAGTGTACGGAAAAAGGTTTTTGAAGTTCTGGCCCCCGACTTGCTAGGCAAATGACCTTACACAGGTCATATCCCCTTCCTGGATTGCACTGGGTGGGATTTGCATGTAGGAGCCTTGGTGATCTTGGTGGAAAGTTATCAGGAAGCCTGTGGAAGTGTCAACAATCAGAGAAGGGCCCCTGAGAAAGAAAAGAAGGGTGTGGTTACTGAGGAAAAGCCGACCCATTTCACAGATGCTGTCCCCGCAGAGAGGAAATGGGGGGGCTTACTTCAAATGTGGATTTTGTGACTCTGCGCTGTCCCCTGCCCCCCACCCCTCAGCAGAGCAGATGAGGGTGCCAGGCCCCTGCTGCAAGCAGAACGGTTGACCTGGCAGCGCCCAGGGTGCCCGCGGAATGGTGCACACATGCACGCACGCTGTCATTCCACACCCCCGCACCCCCTCCCTCACCACCATCTCTCCTTCACAGTGGAAGAAGCACTGGTTTGTGCTGACCGATTCAAGCCTCAAGTACTACAGGGATTCCACTGCTGAGGAGGTGAGACGATGAGATGGGAGGGCTCTCTCCCCCATCAGGTGCCGGGGGACACCTGGAAGGGGCTTGGGGGTCCCGGTAGGGTCACTGGAGTCCAGGGACCATCGTGAGCCCTCCTGCTGCAGGCAGATGAGCTGGACGGTGAGATCGATCTGCGCTGCTGCACGGACGTCACCGAGTATGCGGTGCAGCGCAACTATGGCTTCCAGATCCACGTGAGTCTGCGGGCGGCTGGGGGGCGGCATGCCTGGAGGGCCCCCCAGAGGAGGTGTCGGGGTGGGGCGTGGCCCAGCAGACTGGCTCCTATCACTCATTTACCTGGAGATCCTGTCCTCAGAGCCAGTCAGAAGCCCTGCTGCCAGCGCTGAGCATTTCTGGGGCGATCCCGGATATCGTTGGCAGGGCTATTCAGATGTTGGAGAGATCTTGGAGCCGATGGGGCTCTCCTGAGGCTAGTGGAGGGGAGGTTTTGCATGCTCTGCTCACCTCCAGGCTTAAGACCTTAGATACCCACCTGGGAGGGAAGGGCACCTCTTTGGAATCCATAGTGGGGAGGGAGCAAGGGGGCTGGCCAGGTGGCAACCTACCTGTGGGGTGGACTTACAGACCAAAGATGCTGTCTATACCTTGTCGGCCATGACCTCGGGCATCCGGAGGAACTGGATCGAGGCTCTGAGGAAGACTGTGCGTCCAACCTCAGCCCCAGATGTCACCAAGTACGTGCTGGGCTGGACCGGGGCCTGTGGGGAGGCACTTAACCCCGCATCCCGAGTGGGTTTCCGGCACTCACCTGAGGGCCCTGTGGCTCTACCTGCTGGGCCTCAGTTTCTCCACCAGCAGAATAGGGAGAGGGAGAGGGCACGGGGTATCCGTGGCACTCATCCAGAAATACGTTGAGGATTTGAGGTTTGCCTCTTGTCCCTCTCTATCTCCCCACATCCTGAAAAGGCGGGGAGAGGCCTTGGCTCTTTGGAGAAGATGCCGGTCAGTCACAGCCCCATGAGGTGGCTGATTGACTGTGTGCCGCAGGGGCTGCGTCTGAGCCTGTGTCAGGGAGAGGGGATGGCTACTTAGTCTGGGTGGGGAGCTCACTCCCTGTGGCGGTCACTGAGGGTAGAGGGGCAGGAGGACCGAGTGACCTGGTGGTAGAGCCCCACACAGGATAAACCCCAGATGCCCGTAGGGGCTGGGACTCTGGCTGCTGGGCAGTAGGAACGGAAGCATGGTATCGAGGGGTGCTGAGTGCGCGTCCACCTGCCTGGCCACACCCTGGCTGGTCAACCTTAGGCCAGTTGCCGTCTGGCCTGAGTTTCACATTCCTCACGTGTCACACCGAGGTGTGTCATGTGAGGACGTGCATGGAGGCCCCGTGTAAACTCTCAGCTGCCGTGCAGCTGGGCTGTGGCTTAGTATATAGGCTCCGCTGCTACAACAAAGAAACCCCAAACACGGGTTTAAACAAGGGACAGGTTTCTTTCTCGCTCCACAGCAGCCCACAGCCTTGCCTCTGCGCCAGAGCACTGTTCACATTCTCATGGGTCCCAGCCAGGAGCCAGGCCAGGGCACGGCTGGTCCTTCAAAACGTGCCACCTCTCATATGCACTGGGCAGAGTGGAGTCACACGGCCACGTGTAGCCCCAAGGGATGCTTTAGTGTTTGGCCGGGTAAGCACGTACTCAGTATTGCTATGGAAGAAGAGGGGAACTGCCTCAGTCGTTACGGGTCTCCACAGTTTGTGCTCTGTGCACCCACCCAGAGGCCACCGTTCATCTCACCAGCAGTGACCCTGGGCATCTCCCCTATTCCGCTGTGAGGCTCTTGAACCTAGGGCCTTGTCAAACAGCACACCCTTAATACTAATGCTTCGATCACATTCTCAAAGGGCTTCCTGGTCGCTTTGCACACGTTTGCTCACCTAGTCCCTCCTGTGCGTGGCACTGTTGTCCCATATCACAGATGAGGTAACTGAGGCTCAGAGAGAGAGGCCAGGTACCCTGGACCCTCTGCCGGTAAGTGGCAGAGCTGGGATGGTTCCCAGGGTCTGTTAATGATGAAGCTCTAGTTCTAAGCTGCTTCCTCCACTGGGGTCTGTCCCCTGGCCCCGGTGCACGGGCGACACTGCAGAAGTGCTTGTTTTGGGACCAAGAGGGCAAGGTCTCGCCTGATGTGGCTCTGCTGGCCCCCTAGGCTCTCAGACTGCAATAAGGAGAACACGCTGCACAGCTACGGCACGCCGAAGGGCTCCCTGAAGGCGGGGGAGCAGCGGGCAGGCTCTGAGGTCATCGGCTGGGGCGGCCCCCGGAAGGCGGACGGGCAGCGGCAGTCACTGGACTACGTGGAGCTCTCCCCGCTGACTCAGGGCTCCCTGCAGCGGGCCCGCACCCCGGCCCGCGCTCTCGACCGCCCGGCCAAGCAGGAGGAGCTGGAGCGGGACCTGGCCCAGCGTTCCGAGGAGCGACGCAAGTGGTTCCAGGCCACGGACAGCAGGGCCACAGAGACACAGGCCGGCGAGGGTCCGCGCCGGGGCCTGGGTGCCCCCTTAACTGAGGACCAGCAGAACCGGCTCAGTGAGGAGATCGAGAAGAAGTGGCAGGAGCTGGAGAAGTTGCCCCTGCGGGAGAACAAGCGGGTACCTCTCACTGCCCTGCTCAACCAAAGCCGCGGGGAGCGCCGGGGGGCCCCAAGCGACAGCCATGAGGCACTGGAGAGGGAGGTAGGCGGCACTGGCCTCTGGGAGCCTCCTCACCCTACCAACACCCTTCCTATCCCTGCAGTCGCTCTATGGCATTCATCTTGCATACCTACAATGATGGGGAGCTCACCCCTGACCACTGACACCCTGCCCCCGCCCCCCCCCCCCCGATTCCTTATGAACTAGAATCTTCTTTCCTGGACCTTGGGGACTTTTTGTTTTTGTTTTCCCATCTGAGTTCTGTCCTCAGCAGTCACATAGAAGGGAAGAGGAAGAGAAGGGAGAGACCATTTATTGAGTACCTTCTGCATCCCAAGCCTTGTGCTAGGCCCTCTTTACCTACATTGGCTCATGTAATCCTCACAGCAGTCTCATGGTCCCATAGGGTAGACCTCATCACCGTTTTACTAATGGGAAACTGAGGCTCCAAGGCATTTCTCCCCACCTACATAACGTGGGGGTGACCGCAGTGTCCTGCTCCCAGCCCTGTCGAGCCTACTCTGGGCCAGCACTCTCCTGGGTTTCTGACCTGGCCATCCAGGAAACACCTAGAATGTCCCCCTTGCCTGCATCTCCACACGAGGGCCACTTCCTCCCATCAGCTGCATCCCCACTTTCAGGCCCTCACTGACCTCGCCTTCCTGCCCACCCCTGCGATAGGTCCAGTCCCTTCGTGCCCAATTGGAGGCCTGGCGTCTCCAAGGGGAGGCTCGGCGTCTCCAAGGGGAGGCTTCTCACGGTGCACCCAAGTCCCAGGAGGACGGCCACATCCCCCCAGGCTACATCTCACAGGTAAGGCCAGGAAGCTGTTGTGTTGGGGGTGGGGGCAGGTTTCCGGTTGCCACGTTGTGAGAAAACGGCTAATATTCTGGGAGCCCTTCCTGTGTACCGGAACCCGTGTGAGGCATTTGACATTCATCATCTCATTTAATCTCCCCAGCGGGTGGACGTGAGCACTGTGCCCATTTTTACAGACAAGGCCACTGAGCTATGAGAGGTTATGTGACTTGCCTGAGGTCAACCTGCCTGCAGATGTCAGAGGTGGGATTTGAGCTCGGGTCAGGCTCACTGCAGAGCCTGTGTTTGAGCCCCCACGTGATCCTCTGTACTTAGACCCCTTCCCCTGCACGTCTGGGGAAGAGGGGGCCTGGTGGAGAGTGGGATTCCTAATGGGCAGGCCCCTGGAAGTCGCCCGCTAAACACAGGGAAATCCTGCCCATGCCTGCCAGGCCGAGGCCCTGCGCAAGGTGGTCTGCGGGACGTGGGCGCCTCCAGTGGCCCTCGGGAGACGCATGGTCTGCCTAGGACAGCGGCTCTCAACCAAGCTGATTTTGTTCCCCTGGGGCTATTTGGCCGTGTCCGGAGACACTTTTGATTGTTATGCCTGGGACAACTAGCTCTCCAGAAAAAATACATGTGTGTGTACACACAGACACACTTGTATATGTTTATTGTAAATTTCACTGATATAAAGGATGTTTAGTGTGCAACTTACAAATAAAAAGTATGTAATGTTTTTTATTGTGAATTCCATATAGCAAATTGATTTTTCTCAGAATACTTTCGTTGATTTTTTCCGAATGCTCGTATCCACAGCCAGCTGACAAGCGAGTATCGTTCTAACACGAATGTCATTTGGCCTTTTCGTTTGTGTGAATGAGTAAGACAGCAAGACAAATGTTGAAACTTTACTTGGTCAATGTCATAGCAACTTCTTTGCTGAATTAGAGGGTGGTTTTCTGTTGAGACCATTTGAGGATATTCTTTCAAGAATATTTCTCAGGCTTTTGTTCTGTGTACAGCGTGACGGTCGGGGATAGGGCGCGCCGATTTGAAGTATAATCTGTACTGTGAGCATTATCAGCTCTTTCTCATCTCTTGCTTAAATCTGGACAATCAACAAAACAATAAATCAAGCCCTGATTTGTAACGTTTACCAACTTCCATGGTGTAAATACTCCTGCTATGGCTGATGTCCCTGAACACAGAGTTGGGAAGCTGTGTGCCCGCCGTCATAATGACATTTCCACCCTATAGATACAGGAGACGTAAATAACCTCAAAGCATAGCTACTAATAAAATGCAGTGAAATGATTAGGAAGTGATGAGTTTTGAGTATCAGCTTTGTTTTTAATGTAACAATTAATTATAAGTTTATATAATTTCTAATAATGGGTATGCTGAATAACCGTGCCACAGAATTCCTAAAAATTTTGACAGTCGGCTGCCCCCAGCCAGCACGCCCTTGACTGAAGCAAAAAAGAATGCTGGGATCCCAGGCTCTGGGCAGGGGGACCTTCTAGAAGTTCTGAGGGGGCGTGGGGCTCTCAGGAAGTCTTCCTGGAGCTGTGGGTGGGAGCGTGGGCTGCAGCAGGAGGTGGAGGGCCAGTGGGTGCCTATCGTGGAGACCCCCACTGCCAAGCTAAGGAGCTGGGATCGCATCCCACAAATCTGAGGAGGTTTGGGGTCTGACAGTGACATCGGGAAGGTGGGGTTGGAGTGCAGGGGGCTTGGGAGGGGGTAGGGCCAGAATCAGGAGCTAGGACTTTGCTGAAGGAGAGAGATATATGGGAGGGCATGTGGAGGGAGGTGAGCTTAAGGCTGGGCCACTGCCCCAAGGAAGGCAGAGGGGAGCGGCTGGGAGCTGGGGCCTCCATGCAAGGCCAAGGGCCGTCTGGGGCTGAGTGGTTGATGGAACGTTCAGCTGAAGGGAGACCAGGGCCAAGGGGAGTTGGGGTGTGATATAGAGGCCTAGCTTGGGGATCACCTGACATGGGGAAGGGGGAAAGGGAGGGCCCAGTGTGGTCAGGGCTCCCTTGAGGCCAGAGGAAGGTGGGGCATCTCTAGACAGGGTGAGGTCCAACACCACCACCACCTGAGGCGCCTGGGGGCCTCAGAGACCCCCACCCAGAGGGCTGCAGACTTTGCTCTGTGGCGGGCCCATTCTGGGTGGGCTCGTTCAGTCGCCGGCGCCAGAGCAGCTCCGTCCTTGTCCATTTTACTTTTAGAACCTGCATTAGATTCCCTTTGGAAGAAGGTTTCCGTCACTAAAATGAAGTTTGAAAAGCACTGCTCTGACTTCTCAGCTTACAGATGGGGAAACTGAGGCCCAGAGAGGGAGCGAGACCTTGCAGCTGGCAGCAGACCTGTGTCTGCAGTCCAGGTTTCCTGGTCCCCAGGCGCCCACTGGGCACCCCAAGGCTGTCAGCATTTCGTCCTGCTAGGTTGGGATGGGCAGGAGGAATGGGGGGTGAGAAGGGCATAATGGGGAGACAGGGTGGGGGAGGGGCACCAGAGGAGAGGAGCCGAGCCATCTGCGTCCCCTCGGGTCCCTGGGGAGGCAGCCGGAGAGTCACTGGACCCTGGAGAGGTGACAGCAGGGGAGGGATTCCCCAGCCTGGTATCAGGCCGAGTGGGCACCCCTCTTCCAGCTTGTGGGGCTTTGCCACCACAGGACAGCAGCCAGGGGCCTGGGGCTTCACCCCGCGGGTGCTTACTGCAGTGGGGGCCACGCGTACTTCTTTATCTACTTTGATCCATGTCAGAGGTGGCGGCCAACACGTTGGGCCCTCGGGAAGGCAGGTCAGAGGGAGCAGCGCCTGGCCTTCTGGGAGCCCCTCATCGTGGGCTGGTTCCCACCTCCTGATGTCAGCCTCCAGACGCCCTATTGGCTGCCGGGTCTGCCTGCCTGATCTAGCTCTTTAAGAACAGCAGTCCCATCTCCCACAGTGCTCCGGTCTCTACAGGTCGGCGATCTCTACAGGTGGACTCTGACTTACCTTAGGGACCCTCCTGAGTTGGTCTTATGGGGTCTGTTTTACAGATGAGGAGATTGAGGCTGAGAGAGGGAAAGGAGCTTGCTCGAGTTCGCTCCATGGTACAGCCAAGACTAGGACCCAGTCTGTGGAATTCCAGAGCCATGTTCTCTTGCCCTTACTGGGGGCACACACAGAGGACAGGCACAGAGGCTCAGTGGGACAGGTGTCCCTTGTCCACCACTCAGAACACCTGGACCCAGGGGACCTGACCCTTGCCCTTCCCCCAAACTGGCCCGTGCAGCCCCCAGATGTGGCTGCTGGCGAGGTGGGGGTCAGTCCCCACCGGCCGTGAGGTGCCCTGTGGCACGGGGGAGAATGCAGCCTCTTAACTGGCCCTCCGTGCCTCAGTTTCTTCCTTGGCTCTTCCCCTTCCCTTTTTAATGATCTTAAACATTTTTAAATTATATAATGAATTTGTTTACATTTTCAAAAATAATTCAAACAAATCAAAAGGTTAGAAACAAACACGTGAACTCTCCTTCCCCTGCCTGCTCCCAACCCCAGGGAGCCTTGGTTACCATTTGAGCACATCTATAGAGTTTCCTGTTGCAGCCGTAACAAATTAACCACTAACATAAGACACAAATTTATCAGCTCACAGTTTTGTAGGGTGGAAGTCTAACACAGGTCTCGCCAGGCTAAAATCCAGGCATCCACAGGATCGCGTTCCCTTCCATAGGCTCTGGGGAGGCTCCGTTTCCTCACCTTTTCCAGTGTCTGGCAGCCGCCTGCATTCCTTGGCCCGTGGCCCCTTCCTTCACCTTCAGAACCTGCGAAGGAGAGTCAAGTCCTTCTCACTTCCCACTGAGCTCCTTCCGTAGTCCCTTCTGCCTCTCCCTCTGCTCCCCTGCCTCCTCTTCCACATTCAAGGACCCTGTGATTACTTTGGGCCCAGAGGATAATCTAAAATAATCTCCCTATTTTCAGGTCAGCTGATTAGCAGCCTCTGTTCTCCTTGGCCATGTAAGGTAACGTATTCGCAGGTTCCGGGAGTAGGACATAGACATCTTTGGGGCACCATTGCTTTCCACAGTATCTTTCCATACCTTTCTCTGTGTTTTCATGTACATGTACTCAGACCTACAGCTCTAAGTGTCTTGTGTCCGTGACTGGGGTCCCACCATGTGTATTGTCAGAAACCAGCTTTCATCACCTAATTTTTGGGACACTTTCTACAGCAGTCCATGTGGGCAGCTCTGTCTTTTAACAGTTGCCTGGGTCCTCTGTAAAACTCAATCCCATAATTTATTTAAGGCCTTCCCTGTTAGGTATTTAGATTATTTCCAGTTTTCATCTGTTACCAACCTTGCCACAGGGAATACCCTTGTCCAAGAGTCTTTGTACACGTATGACTTTCTGTGGGATCATTCCTAGGAGTGGACCTGCTAGGTGAAGGGGTCGTTAAAATTAGATGATGCCACCAAACTGCCCTCCATGCACCCGGTCGCGGCTGGCTCTCCCAGCAGTGGGTATTGTCAATCATTTAAACACTTGCCTGTCTTGTCTACACAGCCCCATTCTGCAGTGAGCCATTCATTTCAGCTGACTTGCTCAGCACCTGCCACAAACCAGGCCGTAGCCCAGACCCCGGGGGCTCTGAGCTGGATCAAATCTTCCTTCTTTTGGGGGAATTTATGATCCGCCAGAAGCAGAGCCTTTGGAGGCAGGGGAGGGGCTGCCCAGAGTCAGAGCTAGGAGGATCTTTAAACTGGTCTGCTGGCCAAGTGAATTACCCAGGAAGAGAAAGTTGTAAAAGAATGTTGCAGGCAGTGGGAACATGAGCTTTAGCTCAGAGGTGTGAACATGCCATGAACTGGTTGTGCTTTTTTTTTATATATAATTACGGGACTTCTTGGTGGGGAGGGCCAGGGATGAGACCACCAGGGTCAGAAACTGGAGCAGGGACTTGGCTCTGCGGGATGGGGAGGCTCAGAAGGGTTCGAAGCAGGAGAATGACAGGGTGAGGTTTGCGGATGGCGGGGAGCAGGGGCAGATACAGGCCGATGATGCCAGGGTCTTGGGGGAGGTGGTGAAGCCTGGACCAGGGCAGGCCTGCCCCTGAGACCTCTTGTCACAGGCTGGGAAAGGGCCACCAGCCAGACAATGGGGGCAGCCCCGTGACCGCCTGGCCTCCCACCCGCAGGAGGCGTGTGAGCGCAGCCTGGCGGAGATGGAGTCTTCGCACCAGCAGGTGATGGAGGAGCTGCAGCGGCACCACGAGCGGGAGCTGCAGCGGCTGCAGCAGGAGAAGGAGTGGCTCCTGGCCGAGGAGACGGCGGCCACAGCCTCAGGTGAGGTCCCTGGGCAGGAGCGGCACAGGGGGGCCCAGCCCCATGAACCTCCAAGCAGAGGCTCCTCCTGACCGGATTCGGGAGGCCTGTAAATAGGAGGTGAGGGCCTGATGCCAAACCTGGGGTGAGGGGTCAGGAGCCCCTAGATCTGGCCTCTAACCCTGCCTGCGAAGAGGAAACCGAGGCAATAAAAGACCCCGACTCACAGACCATGGGTTGTGACTCCTCTCCCTCAGGGGCCTGCGGCCACTGGGAAGCCCCCCTCAAGCCACACACATGCCCTGAGCTGCAACTCCACGTCCAGGCCCATGCCGTGTGCTGGGGAGAGACCGCTCAGCCATAGACCCTGCTCTCATGGCAGTGCCATCTCACTGGGCATGTGGTCTGGACCCTGGGGAGAGCAGGGAAAGGTGTGAGGATTTACCAAGCCCGTTACCCACGTGAGCAACCTTAGTCCTTGGCAGTGCCCGAGGGAGTGAACCCATTTCACAGATGAGGTAACTGGGGCTCAGCGAAGTTAGCGACTTGTCCCAGATGGCATAGCTTGGAGGTGGCAGAAGCTGACGTTGGAGCTCAGAGCATTCTGACTGCAAAGCCATTCTCTGAACCCTTCCCTCTGCTCTCCCAAGTCAGAAACAGGAATGCCCAAGATGCTGGCCAACTCTCCCTCTCCCCTCTGCTCTCCCAAGTCAGAAACAGGAAGGCCCAAGATGCTGGCCAGCTCTCCCTCTCCGTACACCTGCTGTGTGTGCCTGGCATCCTAGACACTTTCATAAGGTTTGCAGAATAATGGAAATGATGAAAGAGGCCACATGATCTGGAACTTAACCACCTGCCAGTGCTTCAAGCACTCAAGCCCAGGGCCCCTCATCCCAAACCCTGGGGTCAGTGCGTTTTGCATTTTAGAAAGATAACCTGGTATGTATATTAAATATCCTGTCCCAGCAGGGTCTGGGCTTCACCCTGAAATCTAGCACTAAGGTTTTGGCAAATTTTGGAAATTTCTCAAAGTCACTTTCTCAAAGTCTCAAAGTCACTTAAGTGGGATAGTCATGATCACAAACAGCCTTGTGTCCGTTCAGGTTGGGGGTCGCCACCAAAAGAGTCCAGTGTTCAGAGCTTTGGGATTTTGGAATTCTGGATAAGACTATGAATGAGGGCTTGTTTTTTTTGTTTTTTGTTTTTTGCGGTACGCGGGCCTCTAACTGTTGTGGCCTCTCCCGCTGCGGAGCACAGGCTCTGGACGCGCAGGCTCAGCGGCCATGGCTCACGGGCCCAGCCGCTCCGCGGCATGTGGGATCTTCCCGGACCGGGGCACGAACCCGTGTCCCCTGCATCGGCAGGCGGACTCTCAACCACTGCGCCACCAGGGAAGCCCAGGGCTTGTTTAATCTTCACAACAACCCCGTTTGAGCGTGGAAAGAGACTCAGTCCTTGGGGTCTCACAGCCTGAAAATAAACCAGCGGGGGCCAGTGTCTGAGTACTGACTCTCTGCCATGCATTGTTCTGCTTGCTGTACACATGTCTCCCAACAACCCACGAGAGAAGGTGCTGTTGTCATCCCTGTTCTCCAGATAAGGAATCCAAGGCACAGAGGGGTTAAGTCCCCTGCACAAAGTCACACAGATTTGTACCGACCGCAGAGCCTGCATTCTTGACCACTAAGCTGGGCCAGGCAGATGGACCTTGTTAAAGAACCTTCCAGGCTCTGCAGGGAGGACTGTGTGGGGTCTTGCCAAGAAATCACTAACAACAAGAGGTACCAGTGGTCAGACATTGAGGTGTCTCCCCAGCAGGGTCCATCAGACAGGCACTGTCATCCTCCCTTGATAGACAGGCTCAGAGAGGTTGAGCACCTTACCCAAAGCCGCTCAGTCCATGACACAGCCCGGCCCAGTGCTCTTTCATTACCACTCTCTGCTCCTGTCTCCATATGGAGTCCCGGAGGAAGTGGGGCTTGTTGCCGCTGACCCCTCCCCAATCTCCCTTCCACCTCTCTGCCCTGCTTCCAGCCATCGAAGCCATGAAGAAGGCCTACCAGGAGGAGCTGAGCCGGGAGCTGAGCAAGACACAGAGTCTCCCACAGGGCCCGGATGGCCTCCAGAAACAGCACCAGTAAGATGGCAATTGGGCCCTGCGGTCTGGGGACAGGGGCTCCCTCTGAGCCAGGAGCCCAGCTGTCCACCCTGATGATTATGCGTGGGGGACCTGTGCTAAGACCCCTGGCAGAGGGCATGTCAGTTTGCCCCCAGCTGAGACGCCTGCTCCGGTCGCATGGCACCGGGAACAGAAGCAGTGGGACCTCAGCCAGACCCGCACGCCAGTGCACACGGCAGTTCTCAGGCCCCTTCTTGTCTAGCCAGTCTCAGTCTCCACCCTTCTCTTCCCCTCTTTAGTGTCTCCCTAGAGCTGGGCTACAGTATCAGCCAGTAGGTGCCCCTCTGCCGTGGAATGTTGGGGCTATGGAGGCTTTAGAGATGGGCTTCTCCGACCCCTCCCCTCATAGAGGAGGCGCCTGCAGCCCAGAGAGGCTGTCACCAGTTCACAGCCCCAGAGCTGGCTGAAGGCAAAACTAGGGCGGGAACCAGGAGCCCTAAGCTGCTTTGAGTCTGTGTGACCTGACCCAGCTTGGCAGAGGGCGAGAGAGCCCGGGCCATCCTTCCCCTCCTCTGCCCTGGGCAGGTCAGATCTGGAGGCACTGAAGCGGGAGCTGCAGGTGCTGTCAGAGCAGTACTCGCAGAAGTGCCTGGAGATTGGGGCCCTGACGCGGCAGGCGGAGGAGCGTGAGCACACGCTGCGGCGCTGCCAGCAGGAGGGCCAGGAGCTGCTGCGCCACAACCAGGTGGGCCTGGCCCCGCTGGGGTGGGGGTGGGGCGTGGGCATCCCGGCGCCCCTGCACTGACCATCCCACCCCTCCCAGGAGCTGCACGCCCGCCTGTCCGAGGAGATCGACCGGCTGCGCAGCTTCATCGCCTCACAGGGCACCGGCAACGGCTGCGGGCGCAGCAGCGAGCGGAGCTCCTGTGAGCTGGAGGTGCGTCCACCCCCTGTGCCAGGCCACCCAGCTGGTTCTTGGGGCCTGGGTGTGGGGAGTGTATCCAGACAGGTTGGGTCTGCCCTGTAGCCGGGAGAGGACGGGGCAGCTAGGAAGGATGCCTGCTGTGCACCCAGCACTAGTGGGTGACTGGGTGAAAGCCCTCCCGTGGTAGGTCCCGCCAGCCACCTGCTGTGTGACCATGGCAAGTCACCTCACCTTTCTGAGCCTCAGTGGCTCATCTATAAAATGGAGCTAGCACCTCCCTTACTGGGAGAAGCCGGGGTGATCCCAGGGCCACCCTAGCCTTTTGTTGTGTTTAACAAAAATTTATATACAGCTTTACTCTGTGGCTGGCGCTTCTGTAAGCCCTTATATCTGCTAATTCATTGAAGCTTCCTAACAGTCCTATGAGAAAGATGCCATTACTGTTCCCGTTTTATAGGTGAGGAAACTGAGACACAGGGAGGTCAAGTATCTTGCCCAAGGCCACATGGCTAGTCAGTATGGGAGCTGGGATTTGAACCAGGCAACCTGGCTCCAGAGTCTAAGCTTTTAAGCCTCCTTTGTCCTGGCTGAACCTGTCTCCTCCTTGGTCAGGTCAGGGTAGCAGTACCTGCTCATCAGGGTTTGGGGAGGTCTTAACGAGGAAGCCCAGCCCACTCTGGTTCACACTAGGGCCACACTATGGCTTCTTTTCGTGCTCTTTGCCCTGAAGTGGAGCGCCTGGTACTGTGTTGAGGCCATAGCAGAGGTGACCATAAGCTACCCACTCACACTGTATGGACAGGGTGAGAGAGCAAGGAGAAATCAGAGAGGACTTCTTGGAGGAGTCTGCTCCTGGGGACATGGGTCTTGGTGCAGGTTGGGAGCTGCATTCTAGGGGCCTGAGGCAGAGAGAAGCCATGCTTCAGCGGTGCGGTGAGCCAGGGTAGCTCTGGCCTCTGGCCCTGCATCAGCCTGGCACCTGTGACCCCAGGTGCTGCTGCGAGTGAAGGAGAATGAGCTGCAGTACCTGAAGAAGGAGGTACAGTGCCTCCGGGATGAGCTCCAGATGATGCAGAAGGTGAGTCCCAGCCGGCCAAGGCAGGGCGTCAGCGGGGTGGGGAGCCCCTGGATCTAGCTGTGTCCCATCTTGTGAGCACCTGCTCTGTGCCGGCCACTCCTGGCCTCATCAGGCTCTCCCCGTGCCTCCCCCACGTAGGTGTCACTATTCCCATTTACAGACAAAGAAACTGAGGCTAAGAAATGTAAGAGACTTGCTCACGGCCACATTTGCTTTTATTTAGTCAGAAAATATTTATTGAGCACCCACTATGTGCCCAGCACTGTGCTGGGTGCTGGGTGACAGCCGTGGGCAAGACCAAAACCCTGCACGTGTGCAGCGTGTGTCGCAGTGAGGGATAAGCCGTGTTGCTGGGAGTTGGGGGACCAGGATTCGGGGCCCAGTCTGGCCCACCCTCGGTGCCATGTCCCTTTGTCTTTGACACCCGCTGCATGTTGGTGGCTCTGAAATGTGTGTGAGCCAAACTCATGGAAGGGGCCCAAACACTGGGCCAGGCTGACCTGGTTCTCCTCCCAGCCACTCACTGCTGTTTGATCTCGGACAAAAGCTTCACCTCCCTGGGCCTCAGCTGTCATCTTGAATGGGATGAAAATGACGCCGAAACCTGTGTCACTGAGTGGAGCCGGGGGCCATCTAGGGGGGCCACCTGGAGGGAGGAGGCCATGGGGGCAGTGGAGGGGCCTGGCTGCTTTGTGCCGGCAGGTGGGCAGGGCCAGGAAGGAGGGCTTCGTGCCCTCACAACCCCTCCCCGCCCCCCAGGACAGGCGCTTCACCTCGGGAAAGTACCAGGACGTGTACGTGGAGCTGAACCACATTAAGACGCGGTCGGAGCGGGAGATCGAGCAGCTGAAAGAGCACCTGCGCCTCGCCATGGCCGCGCTGCAGGAGAAGGAGGCCGTGCGCAACAGCCTGGCCGAGTAGAGGTGGGCGTCCCGGGCTGGGCGGGGCTGAGGCCACGCGGGGCCTGGAGGTGTGAGCTGAGGCTCATCTGCACCTGACTCCCCCTGCCGTGGGGGCCAGGGCACCTCCCTCTCCTAG
>NW_020837952.1:54603847-54620411 GCF_003676395.1 Aethalodelphis obliquidens
CCCTGCCATGGGGGCCAGGGCACCTCCCTCTCCTAGCCTCCGTATCCCTTTCTGTAAATGCGGACAGTGACACTAGCGACTCGGGGTTGTCGTGGGACCTGTCAGACTCCGCCAGAGGCTGCTCTGTAAACTTGAGCATGTGTCTTCAGAGGCGGGCCAGCGAGTTCAGGGTCTGATTTTCGCCCTGTCCCTGCCATGTGACAGCGGGTGCTTCTTAACACAGAGCCACAGCCACAGCCCGAGCAGTCCACACCCCTCCTCAGGGCTGGCAGTGCCCTAACTGATCTGCCTGGGCTTGGGTGGCAAATCCGGTGTGGCCACCCCCTCATTAGACCCAGCAGCACGGCGCGCATCACTGATCACTCACAGCGTTCCTTCCTCCGTGCTTCACACCCCGGACATCACTGGAGGCCGTGCTCTGTCCTACTTCTGCTCACGGTCATCCCTGACTTGGCAGGGTGTGAAACATTTTTATGATGCCTTTTCCTACTGCTCTGTCTACCTGGAGCTTCCTCTTTCTAACACATCCCTGGAGACTTCCTAAGGCACTCCGGAGAGGCCACCCTGTGGGCCAGGCTTGGGGAGAAGCCCGGAGGAGAGGATCTGGCCCAGCCTTTGGGGCCAAGAGGCATTGGAAGGACCTGCCAGCCACCCTTGCCTGGCCTAAGCCAGACTCCCACACTCTTTTTTTTAATTGAAATGCAGTTGACTTACAATGTTGTGTCAGTTTCTGGTGTACAGCAAAGTGCTGCAGTTATATACAGAAATACATACATACATTTCTTTTTCATTATATTTTATTACAAGATATTGAATATAGTTCCCTGTGCTATACAGTAGGACCTTGTTATTTGTCTGTTTTATATATAGCAGTGCGTATCTGCTGACCCCAAACTCCTAATTTATCCCTCCCCCCACCCCTGCTTTCCACTTTGGTAACCATAAGTTTGTTTTCTGTGTCTCTGTTTCTGTTTTGTAAATAAGTTCATTTGTATCATTTTTTTTTTAAGATTCCATGTATAAATGACATCATAAGATATTCGTCTCTCTCTGTCTGACTTACTCCACTTAGTATGTTAATCCCTAGGTCCATCCATGTTGCTGCAAATGGCATTATTTCATTCCTTTTTGTGGCTGAGTAATATTCCACTGTATATGTATACTTTATCCATTCATCTGTCAGTGGATACTTAGGTTGTTTCCGTGTCTTGGCAATTGTAAATAGTGCTGCTATGAACACTGGGGTGTGTGTATCTTTTCTAATTAGTAGACTCCTCCACTCTTGTCTTCTAGGTCCTCATGGTCCAGCCCTGCTGCAGACCCCCAGCCCAAGGGGACCAATCTCCCTCCTTCCCTGCTGGATGGACGTCAGAAGCCAAGCTTTCTCCCCACCCTCTGTGGGCCGCACATGCACTCACACCCACTATACACACACACACACACGTCCACACACATACACATACACACGCACACTCTCTGCGTATCTGAGCGCGCCCCTAGCACTGGGTCTTACCTTGCACCTTCTTCAGGATTTTATATGTGAAGAGATTTTTATATAGATTTTGTTTCCTTTTTTTTTTTTCCCCAAACACTTTATACTTTTTAAAAAGCAATTCCTGGTGGCGTGTGCCTCTAACACTGGCTCCCCCTGTGTCTCCAGACGCTTGCTTGGGCTTCTGGGCCCACAGCCTGGCCCGGGGTCTAGCGGAGGCCCAGCAGCAGCTATGGCAGGGTTGACTCTGCTGGGAGAGGCCGGGAGCCAGCCACCCTCTTTCTACCCTACCTCCCACTAACTACTTCCTGCCCTGGGGGGACCCACTCCCTGGGACTCTGGACAGAGGGACAGATGGACAAAGGGAGCCAGCAGCTGTCCCCATGGCCCCACCCCCTCCTCTGAGGGGTGCTGGGCATGGATTTGCGGGGACCACCCCATGCAGGCAGGCGTTTCTCTCCTGCTCTGTGAGCCTTAACTTAATAAAATGTTCCGGCAGCTCTGGTGTCCTGGGTGGCTGGGCAGGGAGGGCAATGGAGGTTGGGGTTTCTTAAAGTGGCTTCACCACCTGCCCCCGCCAGCGCTCCACCCTTCCTGAAGGGGCAGCATGTGGGCTTCTGAGGGTGGGGTTGTGAATCTGGTTCCTCCACCAGGCTTTGCAGCTCCACGTGGGGTTTGCAGACCAGCAGGAACAGCAGTGACACCAGGGAGCTTTTTAGAAACACCAAGTCCAGGCCCCGCCCTGACCTACTGATTCAGGATCTGCACTTTAACAAGGCCCCTCAGTCTGAGAAGCCCGGGAGTGGGCGCTGGGCCCAGCCTTGGAGGGAGGACTGGAGCTGAGGCTTTGTCGGTGATTGACCTTGGGCAAGCCACGCCCCTCTCTAAGAGCCTTAATCTGCTTCTGCATCAAATGGGTACCTTTCAGCCCCAGTCCTGTACTGAGGCTGTGCCCAGAGGGCTTGTCCAGCCCTGGCAGGGTTGGGGGCGGGAGCAGTGGACGAGGCCACCCCAGGCCCATCAGGCCAGGAGGCCTCATCCCTGCTGGCTGGCTGTGCTGATTGTGGCTCCACGTGGGGCTGAGAAGAGGCCCCAGGTACTGCCAGTCCAGCCTGGGCTCTCCGATTTGCAGGGCTGTGGCGAAGGTGATGAAGATGAGGGGACAACTTGAGCCGGCCCCATGCGCTTCCCATCAACCCTCGGGCACCTCCTCTGGGCTGGGCACTGGGTGTATAGAGTTGAACAAGAACTGGCCCTACCCTGCACCGAGGCCACAAAAACAGGTCACATTGGGTTGGGTCCCGGAAGGCTGTGGGAACCCAGAGGAGACCCCCAACCCAGCCCGCAGGTCAGAGAGGGTTTTTGGAGGTGGCTTTGGAATATGACTTTTCTAGATGGAAAAATCAGGAAGGGCATTCCAGTTCCAAGGGAACAGCATGATCAGATGCCCTGTGAACTTCCTGGTACGTTCAGGGAATGACCCGCAGGGGAGTAAGCTTGTGGGCTGTGGGGGAAATGTGCCCCATTCCCTTGCCAGTGATGGGTTTAGGAATGAGCATGGGATGCGTTGCAGTTCCAGCCAATGAGATGCCAGGGAAAGTCTTCGTTGGGGTGGAGGGCTGGAGGGGGTCATCTGGAAAGGTCTGCCTTGCTCTTAAAAAGGAGCACAAGGAGGGAACCCCTTGGCGGTTCAGTGGTGAGGACTCTACGTTCTTACTGCCGAGGGCCTGGGCACAATCCCCGGAGGGGGAAATAAGTTCCCACAAGCCGCATGGTGTGGCCAAAAGGGGGGTGGGGCACAAGGAAGGGAGGCCTCTTTCTCCCAGCCTTTGGACACTGTTGGATGAAGTCCCCACATTGCCACCATCTTGCCTCATTAATATGCTAAAAATGGCCGAGCAGAAAGAAAGAAGAACCAGGACCCCGAGCCATCAAATCACCCAGGCTTGGCACTGCCCTGCCTCAGGACTTCTGTCTCATAAGGAGCATCCCATGGGCAGCCCCATCCAGCACCCTGCCCATCCTCACCACGCTCTGTTGTCTCCCACCAGCACCCCCAGGCTTCCCTCGAGTCCATCCTCTGTCTTCATGACTCCCTCAGCCCAACTCGGGCTGCCTGTGTAGCACCTGGGCTATGGGAACGTCCTCCTCACCGGCTCCCTCCCACGCCACCCTCTCCTCAGGCAGGGCTTCCTGGACAAACCCAAAACTCTGGCCAACCTATGAACAGGTGCCCCACCTGAACCACTTAAAGACAATGAGAGATCACTTCCACCCCACCCCACTAAAAAATAGCTCAGATTAACAGGACTAATGATACCAAGTGTCTGAGGATATGAAAAACTGGAATTCTCACGAACTGCTGGTGGGAGTGTTCTTGGTACTAGCACAGTGAGGAACTGTTGGCTTTTTTTTTGGCCCCACTGCACACTATGCGAGATCTTAGAAGTCCCAGCAGTTTCTTATAAAGTTAAATACGCACCGACCCTGTGACCTAGGGTTTCCACTCCTGCGTATACACCCAAGAGAAATGAGTGCTTAGGTTCATAAAATGACTAGTACAAAAATATTCATATCAGCCTTACTCACAGTAACCCAAATCTGAAAACAATACACGTCTATCAAGAGTAGAATGAATAAACAAATGGTGGCATATTCATCCATTAGAATACTATACTGCAAAAAAAAAAGAATTATTAGGACTTCCCTGGCGGTTCAGTGGTTAAGACTCCGAGCTCCCACTGCAGGGGACACGAGTTCGATCCCTGGATGGGGAACTAAGATCCTGCATGCTGCGCGGCACGGGCAAGATAAAAAAAAATTACTGCTACCTGCAACAGCATGATGAGTCTTCTAGACATAATGTTAAGTGAAAGAAGCCAGCCACGAAAAGTCCATTTACAGGAAGTTCAAGAACAAGCAAAACTGTTGCTATGGTGATAGTCATCTGGGCTCCGGGTAGGGTGGGGCACATTGACTAGTGGGAACTTTCTGGGGTGCCAGAAATGTAGCATATCTTGACCTGGGTAGTGGTCACATGCAAAAATTTGCCACTTTGCACACTTAATGATTTGCGCATTTGACTGTGTGAATCACATCTAATTAAAAAAAAAAATCCAGGGTTCCAGCAGGTGCCCAGGTGAGGCTCCTGGGGAAAACCCCAATAACCTGTCACACAGGGAATCTGGCCGAAACTACAAGGTTTGGCTGCTAGGTCTGGCCTCCTCAGACAGCCAAGTATGTGCTACGGAAAGAGCACAGGGTGGGGTATCAGACAACCCCATAGGGGTTCAAACCCCAACTGCTGCCTCCAGCTGGCTACATGAATCTCACAGAGTCACATCCCTCTCTGGGCTTTATTTTCCCATCTCTTAAATGGGAATGATAATGTCTACCACAGAGGGTTGTTCAGGTATTAAATTACCAACTGGTTCAATGATCTATTACTGTGTAATCGACTACCGTAAACTTAATGGCTTAGAAAAACAGTTTTTTATTATCACTCCTGGTCCTGTGGATGGACTGGGCTCAACTGGACCATTCTCTTGGTGTCTGTTTTGCAGTTGCAGTCAACGGTGGCTGGGCCGGACGTCCAAGACGGCTTCTTCATTCGTATATCTGGTGCCTCAGCTGGGGTGAAGGTGGCAGCTGGGGGGGCCACAGGACAGATCTCTCCCTTTCTCCACGTGGCCACTTCACGTGACTAGCTTGGGCTTCCTCACAGCATGGCAGTCTCAGGGCAGTCTGTAGTCCGACTTCTTACATGGCAGTTCACCTCCCTTAGAGAGTTTCAAGTGATGCTGGTGGAGTCTACAAGCCTCTTATGACTCAGGCTTGGAAGTGCTGTGGCACTTGTTCCGATCAAATTAATCAAAAACAAGTCACTGGACTTCCCTGGTGGCGCAGTGGTTAAGAATCCGCCTGCCAATGCAGGGGACACAGATTCGAGCCCCGGTCCAGGAAGATCCCACATGCCGTGGAGCAACTAAGCCCATGAGCCACAATGACTGAGCCTGCGCTCTAGAGCTCACGAGCCACAACTACTGAGCCCACGTGCTGCAACTACTGAAGCCCGCGCGCCTAGAGCCCGTGCTCCACAACGAGAAGCCACCGCAATGAGAAGCCCACACACTGCAACAAAGAGTAGCCCCCGCTGGATGCAACCAGAGAAAACCTACGCGCGGCAACGAAGACCAAATGCAGCCCAAAATAAATAAATAATAATAATAAAAAAAGCAAGTCACAGGGCTGGCCCATAGTCAAGGGGAGGGGACAGCCCCTGATCATGGATGCTGGGGGGTGATTCACTGGGAGCTAGCTTTCTTCTCTGCGCTCTGGCTTCTCCACCTAACTCTCCACCTCCTCCTCAGTCTCCCGAGAATTCTCTTCTTCTGTCCCGCCCTCTAATGTTGGGGTTCCCCAGGGTCTGTCCTCAGCTCTCCTGTCTTCTCCTTCTACATGTTTTCCTGTGACAAGCTTGATCTCTGTCTTTGATCTCTTGTCCTTGGCTTTTGTCTGTCCTCAACCCAAGCCTTTCTGGGGAACTCCAGACCTGGGCAGCCTCAGTCTCAAGGCTGCTATCAAGGCCCTGTCTTCCCTCCAACTTGTTCCGCTTCAGTTACTTACAAGAGGCCACAATCAGCACAGAGGATGCAGCAAACCCAGCCTGGGAGGTCAGGGGAGGCTTCTTGGAGGAGGGGGCCCTGGAGCTGAGGAGGAACTAGCTAGACTAAGAGGGTGGAGAGAGTATTCCAGGTCAAATGAACATCACATTCAAAGGCACTAGATGGGAAAGGAAAGCCCATTCGGGGACAGAGCAGCTGGGTTTGGCTGGAGTTTGGAGTGCGTACAGGGATCCAAAATGAGGCCAGAGGAACAGGCCAGAGCTAGAATAGAATTCAATCTGCAAGGAGGGTGGGGACCCTGCATCCAAGCTCTAGCTTCATTCTTCTTTTTTAAAAAATATTTATTTATTTATTTGGTTGCACTGGGTCTTAGTTGCAGCTTGTGGGCTCCTCAGTTGCGGCTCAAGGGCTCCTTAGTTGCCGCTCACCAGCTCCTTAGTTGTGGCGTGGGAATTCTTAGTTGTGGCATGCGTGTGGGATCTAGTTCCCTGACCAGGGATCAAACCTAGGCCCCCTGCATTGGGAGCTCAGAGTCTTAACCACTGCACCGCCAGGGAAGTCCCTCTAGCTTCATTCTTAACCCAGTGGGGAGCCATTGGGGAGTTTTAGGTGGGTGGTGCCCTGGCTCAGGACGGAGGTCTGGGCAAAGACGGGGCTGTGGGCTTCATCAGCACGGGGGCTTGGTGAAGGCTCTGAGTTGGTCTCAGGGTGGCAAGTAGCAGGGTGGGGGTGGGGGGTTGGAGAGGAGGACAGGACCCTAAGGAAGAGCAGTAAGTAGGTTCCCAGCAACCGGAGGGAGCGGATGCTTTGAGAAGGGAGTGGCCGACTGGGGCTGGGAGAAAAGGCCCACCAAGGGCCCACTGAATTTCGTCAGGCCGCAGAGGGTGGGGAGCCATGAGGGGGACAGAGGCTGTGAGGGGAGGACAGAGAAGTTTTGTCACTTCCTTGTCACCTTTACTCTTTACACCTTGTCAGACTTTACTCTAAGGCCTAGAGCTTCAGTCACCCCAGGCCCACCCCATCCAGGGGCTCTGGGACCATCTCACCCTCAGCTCCAGGGACCTGCAGCTCCTCTGGGAAGGGGGGGGGGCAATGTCACCTCAGAAGGCACTAATGATGCAGACCCTCCCCTCCCCGTCCCACGATGCCTGAGAGAGGCAGGATGAGGAAGGAGTAAGGGCTGAGGTCAGTGGCGGGGGGTAAGGGGACCAAGACAGCCCTCCATCCGTATCCTAGCTCCTAGCTCTGCAAACTTGGGCAAGTTAAACAAATTTTCTGTGCCTCAGTTTCCTCATCTGTAAAATGGGGTTAGTAGTTCATACCCCGCAGGAGTGTTGTGAAGCTGAAAAATGAGCCAATACATATAAAATGCTGAGAAGAGTGCCTGGGACAGAGTAAAATGCAATGAAAATGTTAGTTCTCATTGTGGTGTTGTTATTGTTATGGGGTGGTGATGAGGATTAAGTGAAATGATGGAAGTAAAATGCATGGCATGGGGCCCAGAATACAGTAAGTATTTCAAAAACAGGAGCTATTATTTTATTATTATTAGTCAGAAGTCAGCTGGCTGTCCCTGCCCCCTGCCATTCCCAGATCTGGTTAAACTTGGTCCAAACCCCGACTCCATGTTCTGTGAGAATCCAGGCCTCTTCCTCCCATTTTGGCAGATTCCCACTTGTCACTTTTCAGGGCGTCCTGAGACTTCCCATCTCTCGGGGTGGGATGTGTTGCCAGGTACAAAGCCAGACCCCTTCAGGGGCTCTATGATAAATCCTCTGGAAGAGTGTCTTATTAGCAAGCTCTCACAAACTTGCCCCTGCGCCGTCTCGACCCCAGCAGGTGGGGGAAGCTGGCAGTCTGGGAGGAGCCCAGCGTGGCCGTGGGGTACTGCCCTCTCCTCCTGGCGACCCCTTTACCACCCTTGGATGCTAATGCCTATCTTTGTCCCCAAGCCCATGCCTCATTCTGCATCTTTCCCAGTCCCCAGCCTCTGATTTTTCCCCTCCCATCCAATCTGCACACCACCAGTGTGGGTTTTCTAAAACAGGGTTTTCCCTTTGTGAAACCCTGCTCTGAGCCCCTGCTGCCCTAGGATCAAGTATTGGCACATGAGCCCCTGCCCCTTCAGGATCCCTGGGCTCTGGGTTTCCACTCCACGAAGGCACCTGCAGCTCCTAAGGGTGCCCAGCCAGGCACTCATCTGTCCTCACCCCTCTCCTCCACATTCACCTGCCCACTCCCCGCCCCTCCTCTGGGAGACCCAGTAGAGTCAGGACTCAGATCAGTCATCACCTGCCACCTCCAAGATCCCCCAGATGGGGCTAGATGCCCGCTCTGGCTTCCACAGCCCTTCTACTTGACATGTTGTCTCCACATGGCTCCCCCAGACTGTGAGCTCCCCAACCCAGGGACCAGCTCTGATTCACTTCTCTTTCCCCAGGACCCAGCACAGAACACATGGAGTCTCGGTATGATGTATGTTTGTCGATTGACTTACTGACTGACTGACTGGAAGTGAATGACTACCCAGCCAGGCACCCTCAAGACAGGGCACAGCCACAGCCTCAGCCTCACCCTCACTCCCACGCCAAAGGGCAAAGGTCTGGGTCTCCCCGTAAATCAGCCTGGAAGCCCAGCAACCAGCCTGAGGTGCTAGGAGCTAATGGCAGTTTCTGGCACATGAAAGAGCCTAGGCTGTAACTGTGAGTCATCCCTGTCATCCCAGCGTCCCATCTGACTTTACAGGCAGACTCTGAGGCCCGGGGAAGGAGGAGCTCGCACTGAGGGAGCTCCTGCTGTGAGCAGACTTTTAGACAACAACTCTTTGAAGGGCTGAGCCCATTTACAGAGGAGGAAACTGAGGATCAGAGAGGGGACATGACTCACCAAGGTCAGTAATTTACTGAGTCACATCATGGCATGTCTGGCTCCAGCGCCCAAATCTTCTTACTCAGGCCACCTGCCCAAACAGAAAGATATCTACCTTTTGTGGAGCACTTACTGTGTGCCAGGTCCTGGAATAGGCATTTGCATTCACTATCTCCTTTGGTCCCCTGAACAGCCCAGTGAGGGAGGTGCGCAGTTACCTCCATTTTCTAGGTGAGGGGGCTGGGACTCAGTAGCGCTGAGGTCACAGAGCTGGAGTCCAGGTCCGTGGCTCTCATAGCACCAGGGGCTTCCCAAGCTGACCAAGGTCTTCTCATTGGAAACTGCCCAGACACCAGGTGCCCTGGGTCCCTTCCTTGGGGCGTAGGTTTGGGGGGAGGTCTGGGTGCACCTCTGTTGGGCTGACGTGGATGAGTCACCTCCACACTCCTGCCTCAGTTTCCCTAGTTAAGCAGATCAAGAGGTTCCTCCCAAGGGGGCTAGGAAGGTTGGAGGCCCCTAGAAAGGGCAAGAAGGTGCCTGAATTGTTGCCCCTTCACCATCCGGCAGCTCCAGTCTCCCCCCTGTGTCACGAGGGGTGCCAATCACACCTTCTTCTCAAAGTCCCTGAGCTCTTGCAGTGTGGATCCCTGCCTGGACCTCCAACTCCACTCCCTGAACTCCCAAACCAGACCCGCCCCAGCTCTGGGCACCCTGGACCCGGTCGGCCACTGTCTCCAAGCTCCCTTGTGGTTCCTGGTTCATGGTTCAACGAGGTCAGTGGCCATCTCTGTGTCTCCATCTCCCCCATCAGGGCGGGGCATGGAACCTGCGTCCCAAAGATGCTCATTTGGTTTGGCCACCCACTGGCCCGGCGACCTCAGCGGAGGCATCTCTAGCTTCGAGAGGGGGGCGGCTGGCTGCACTGGCCAAGCAGGTGTGAAAGGTGACTCATGGCGGACACACTCCCCCAGCAGCGTGACGTTGCTGCATTGTTGACGAGGAGCCGAGGCGGTCCTGCCGAGAGACCCTCACCTGGGACCCAGCTGGCGGTGACCCTCAGGACTCCAGCGGATTCTCATGTTCTCCCATTTCCTTAGAAAGACAGGTTTGGAGGCACCTCTGGCCCCACGCCCAGGATCCCCCCATAACCCAGGCCCCAACCTCGGGCATCCTCTCTCCCCTTCACTTGTTCCTTCATTGATCCATTTATTCAGTCAAAGTCTGCGCCTGTACGAGAACATTCATGGCCGCATTGGGAGTAGGAAGTATTTAATAAATTCCCCACCACGTTTTTATAACTTTTTATAACAGTTATAACTTTTTATAACTGCTCCAGGGTCAAGCAGTTATAAAAAGCAGTGAGGACGTTCTTACATGCTGATGTGGAGAGATCGCCAAGATGTGCTGTGAAGTGAACAAAACAAGGTGCAGATCTGGGTGTGGGGTGAGCCACTATTTATGTAAAAGAAGAGAAATAGGGCTTCCCTGGTGGTGCGGTGGTTAAGAACCCGCCTGCCAATGCAGGGGACACGGGTTGGAGTCCTGGTCCGGGAAGATCCCAGATGCCGTGGAGCAACTAAGCCCGTGCACCACAACTACTGAGCCTATGTGCTACAACTACCGAAGCCCGTGCACCTAGAGCCTGTGCTCCACAACAAGAGAAGCCACCGCAATGAGAAGCCCTCACACGGCAACTACGAGTAGCCCCCACTCACCGCAACTAGAGAAACCCCACGCGCAGCAACGAAGACCCAACGCACCCAAAATAAATAAAATAGATAAATAAATGCAAAAATACAAAAATAAAGAGAGAGAGCGAGAGCGAGAGAGAGAGCGAGCGAGCGAGAGAGAAATAACAGCAGGTATGGTTGGCGTACGTGCTTAGAGATGCTCAAAACCTCTCAGGAAGGAGTCACACGCGTGCACGTGCTCATGCACACGTGTGTGCGCCCACACACATGCATGCACATGCACACACACAGCGTGAGAAAACGCAGCGGGAAGGGGGCCCTGGACATGCAAGAACCTGGACAAGCGGTTGCCTCGGGGGTGGGCTGGAGGGTGAGTGACAGGGGTGGGGGGATGCTTATTTCAATGTCAGATGCTTTTCTGAATTGTTTCCCAGGGGTGTGTGACAGCTAATCGCAAATAAATAAAAGCTTAAAAATTAATAAAATTGCCCCAAAGGAACGTGGCGTGGGAACGACAGAGCTGAAGCCAAGCCCGGGTTCAATTTCTGGTTCTGCTGCGTACGTGCTCCAATCACCCTCTGAGACCTCGATTGATAAATGGGATTCAGTGAGGTCACGAGGGCGCCGCTTCCGCGCACGCCAGTCACAGCGGCCGTGCCCACCGAGTGGCAGCTGTTATCATTGCTGTTAATGTCCTGGTCAGACCTGTCCCAGACACCTGAGTGACACAGACATGAAGGACACACCCTCACCCCGACGGAAGACAGCGCCAGGGAGGGCCAATGTTGCAACTGACCCAGCCAGAGGAGCCAGGGCCGCCTGGGGGAAAAGGTGACACCCACAGTGAGTCTCCGGGGATACATAGGCGTCACCAGGAGACAAAGGCGGAGAAGGGCGCTCCAGGCTGGGGGAGCAGGGCAGGCACGCCTGGAGCCACGCCCCGTAAACAGAGTTGTAGAGGCGTGCTGTCATGAGCACCTGTGTGCACTCCCGCCCCGTACTGTTCACTCCCACACACGTCCCCCTGCTCACACGTCCAGCCTGCGCAGGTGTCCACACATGCTCCAGAGGCTTGCAGATGGGCCGAGCATGGAGGCGGCTTGAGGCTCAGGGGTGTGGGCTGGGGACAGACTGCTGACTACCTGTGTGACCCCAGGCAGGTCACTTAACCTCTCTGGGCCTCAGTTTCCTCACTTCTAACCTGGGGATAACAACAGTACTGACCTTGTCAGGATGCGGTAAGGATTAAATGAGGCAGTTCCTGTAGGGTACTGAGAACACTATTCAATACATATTCACTGTTATGATTTCTAAAACACACTCAATGATACATTAATATCATTACACTGTGTTCATATTTCATAGACTATGTTAATGTTTTACTAAATGCATGCCTAGTGGCGTGCATTTATATGTATTTTATGTATGCATACACACAAGCCTGTAGGCACCCACCACACGTCTCATGTACGCCTGCATGCTTGTGTGTATGTATGGATACAGCACACTCAAACACACACACCTGTCTGCACACATGCACCCTCTCTACGTGCCCACTTCCCCTCTGCCCTCTCCTCCCAAGTTAAATAAGCTCACAGGGCAGTGAGGCAGGTGGTCTGAAAGGTCGCCCCAGCCTGAGCAAGGCCAGTCTCCCAGGCCCCAGCTGCCCAGTCAGACCCACTAAGAGTAGACCCAGACTGATGAGAGGCCAGGAACCACATTCCAGAGCCACTGAGTCAGAGGCCACTGCTCTGGATGGAAAGAAGGCTCCAGGGTCGCGGCGTGTGTTCTCAGCTTGGGGGCCCCTTGAAGGCCAGTCGCGTCAGTGTCCCTGCATTCAGTGCAGTGTCTGGTGTTGAGCAGAAGCCCCATCTCTTGGCCAGATTTGACTATGTGAACAAATGGTTACCTATTGTATGAAACTGAGAATAGAGTAGTCCTGGGCTTGTATATTTCATCTTCGTCTCCCCTCTGAACTGTGAGTTTCACGAAGATGGGCCTCATGTCTGATTTGTCCTTGTTCCCAACACCCAGTTCAGATTCTGGTAAAGACTGGTCATCAGTGAGGTCATCAGACCCAGCACAGCCAAATAAATAAATTAATAAATTAAAAAAAATAATGCTGCAGTGAACATCCTCGTACAGAAACATTTGTGTGAGGGCTTCCCTGGTGGCGCAGTGGTTGAGAGTCCGCCTGCCGATGCAGGGGACACGGGTTCGTGCCCCGGTCCGGGAGGATCCCACATGCCGTGGAGCGGCTGGGCCTGTGAGCCATGGCCGCCGAGCCTGCACTCCGCAACAGGAGAGGTCACAACAGTGAAAGGCCCGTGTACAGCAAAAAAAAAAAAAAAAAGAAAAAAAGAAACATTTGTGTGAATTCCTGGTCAGTTCCTTAGGCTAGATTTCTCTAAGTGGACCTCTTCCATGTTTTAAAAGTTCTGGTCAGAAATAAGAGATTCCTCCATTTAAAAAAATTAAGGAAAGTCATATGGAGCTGCCAGTCAAAACTTTGCATCAGCAGGAGCAAATCCGCTGTTCCCACATTGAATTGACATAAATCTTAGCCAAAAGTAAAGACACAACACCATTTGTGAGTCTCTGCCGCCTTATTGTGGGTAAACACATCATTTCCGTCCAGGTGATGAGATACCAACAATGATGACAACTAATGCTTAAACTGTGCTGAGTGTGTGTCTGCCATTCTTCTAAGTGATGTATATATAATCATATCACATTATAATATATATAATACTACAGATGTCATATATAATATGACATATAATTTGTTATAAACATATTACATATACACATATATATACATTCAGTCTTCATGAAAACTCTATGAGGTAGGTGCCACTATTATCCCCAGTTTACAGGGGGAGGAAATTGAGACACAGAAGGGTCAACTTGCCCAGAACCTTGTACCTGTAAGTGGTAAAGCTGGGATTTGAACCCAGACAACATGAATCTATGGTGCTTGGACCTCACCACCATGCTAGACTTTGTGGACTTCTAGTGGGTCAATGAAGTCCTCCCAACCCTGAGTTTATAGGAGAGAGCACATGAACCCAGAGAGGGTTACCAAGCTATTTTAGGTCACACAGCAGTTTCAGGGGCTTCGCCCACCCACACTGTCTCCTAAGGTGTGTTTAAACACCTTCAGTGCCCATGGGAAACGTTTCCTGAACCCTTCCAGAGAAGCTGCAGTGACCAGGAGTTTATACCCCCTCGTTCCTGGGAGCAGAACTTTGCTCTCCACCCCAGCCAGCACCAAAGCATGTTTTGAGCACTTGCAGGGAGTGATGCCAGCTGTGTTTGGGCCCCAGTTGGGCATGGCCCTCGCCAGAGAGCAGCCAGGCCGAGTATGCAGACCCTCCTCACCATCCTGGGCATACCAGCCTCGGTTCCAGGTTCCTTTAGCCGCTGGTGCTGGGCAGGGTACCAGTTAGGGTATCTGAGAATGCGGTGCATGGAGTAGAAAAATGATATTTACCCGTCTATCTAGCCACTTTCCAGATATAAGAGATTGTGATTCCAGTATTTTAGAATTCAACATAAGTGAGAATTCTAATATGAGGACTGTATTCGTAGCTTCCATAATTGCTCTGAATTCTTTGATTCTAGAAGTCTTTGCCCTTCATTCCCAAAAGCTGTGGCCAAGGAAGGCCAGCGCTCCTTCCTCTGGGCAATCAGGGAGTGGCTGCCTAGAAAACATCAAAGTGCTGGGAGGCAGCTGGTTTTTCGGTCTCTCAGAGGAAAGGGGCCTCGATCTGCGTACTTTGCCATCTTTTCCTGGAAACTCTGGCTTTGTTTGTGTCGCGTGTTGCTCCCAAGACGCCCTAGTCCCCCTGCCCCCACCCAGGGACCCCTTTTATCTCCTCGTCCAGGCGGCTCTTCCTCACGTGAAGGGCCCCAAGGTCAAGCTCAGCTGACCATTTCCATAGCAGAGCTCGTGCCCTGAGGTTAGGAAAACAACTGCTGCTGACGTTGGGTGTTACTGCTTTTGAAAAACTAAACACAAACAGACCCTCCACGTGCCCTGGGCTTCAACAGCGGGGCCTGCACTGAGTGGCAGAAGCAGGGCCTTGGATTTGGGGTGGGGTGATCCCGGCTTCTCCCAGACTCCCACCTCTGGGGGCTTCCATGACCCTCCAGGCTGTGGCTGCCCATCCAACACTTGCTGGAAAAGACACAAGCCCTGAGTGTTAGGGAGGATGGACAGGCAAGTCCGGCAAGGAGTGGTCCCAGAGCAGTGCTAACGGGGAGACTCGGGTAAGATCACAGGCAGAGGGAGACTCCGTCTCCTTGCCACCACCCAGATGTGAGAGCTAAGCTCTGCGGCTAGGGTCCTGGTTTGGCCTCATCCTGGCCCTGATGTGGGATGAGGGGTTGAGTAGAGAGGACTGGCTCAGGGGTGTGGAGTGGGGCCGGGGCCAGGGCAGGGCAGGCAGCACACGACGTGAACTGTGTGTGCCCCCCAGACAGGTCTGCAATGTGTCTCTAGCCCAGAGGTGCTGAGGGAGGCTAGGGGGCACACAGGACCAGAGCCAAGGTCAGCCTCACCAGGCCTCGCATCCTGCCTCTCACTCAGACGCTGGGCTGAGAATGGGCGGTGCCTCTGCACTCACTCGGCCTTGAACACTTTTCCTCCAACTTACTCTGTACATTTTTAAACCTACAGAGGAGCTGCAAGAATAGTCCAATAGGGACTTCCCTGGCGGTCCAGTGGTTAAGACTCTGCTCTTCCACTGCAGGGGGCACGGGTTCGATCCCTGGTTGGGGAACTAAGATCCCGCGTGCTGCGCAGCCGTGCAGCACAGCAAAAATAAATAAATAAAACTTTACCAAAAAAAATAGTCCAATAAATTTCCATGTATCCTTTGCCCAGGCTCACCAACCGTCACGATTTTGCCACCCTTGCTTTCTCTCAGGTGTTCTCTGTTGACACCTCTGTCTACGTATACACAAATCTGTAAGCCCATACTTCTGCCTAAGTACATATATTTTGCTCAGTGATCTGAGTTGCAGACATCATGACACTCTCTCAGCCCTTCAGCATCCACCTCTTAAGTTAAAGGACATTCATCCACAAGACCACACTCTAATGAGCGCGTTCCACAAATGGAACGCAGGTGCAACGTTATCTAATAGACAGCCCACATTCAAACTTCCTCAACTCTTTCAATAACGTCTTTTAGAACTTGTTCTTTCTTAGACCCAAGGTCCATCCAGGAGCACGTACAACATTTAGCTGGGTCTCTCTTGTCTCCTGTAATCTGGGACATGTCTCCGCCTTTATAGTCTTTCATGACTCTAATTTTTTTGGAGGGTCCAGGCCAGTCGTCTTATAACATGTTCCTCGGTTTGAGTTTGTCCAGTTCTTTTCTCATGATTGGATCCAGGTTGAGTTTGAATAATTCAAGGCCTTTGAGTCCTAGTAGCAAACTCTTATCCAAACACGTTGATCTAAGGTCCACTCCTGCGAGCAGGGGAAAGGAGTGGACGACTCACTCCCAGCACTGTTACCATTTCTAAAAATCTTACTTAGGGAAGTCCCTGGCAGCCCAGTGGTTAAGACTCCGTGCTTTCACTGCCAGGGCCCTGGGTTTGATCCCCGGTCTGGGAACTAAGATCCCGATCCCACAAGCCGTGTGGCAAGGCCAAAAAAAAAAAAAAAAAAAATCCTTAGTTAGGGCTTCCCTGGTGGCGCAGTGGTTGAGAGTCCACCTGCCGATGCAGGGGACACGGGTTCGTGCCCTGGTCCAGGAAGATCCCACATGCCGCAGAGCGGCTGGGCCCGTCAGCCATGGCCGCTGAGCCAGCATGTCCGGAGCCTGTGCTCCGCAACGAGAGAGGCCACGACAGTGAGAGGCCCACATAACGCAAAA
>NW_020837952.1:54620511-55023239 GCF_003676395.1 Aethalodelphis obliquidens
CAAAAAAAAAAAAAAAAAAAAATCCTTAGTTAAACTGAAAGGTGAAAAATATGACATTGCTCGTTTAAAGCTGCACATCTTGGCTCACGTATGAGATCAAATTAGCTGGTATTTACTTGTCTATAATTTATCTGTTTACGTACTAGCTCTCACTGTGGTGCTACCATTTTTCTCCTAAGGATTTGTAACACTATTCTATATGCTATGAATACTTACCGTTCATCATATTTACTCTGAAGGGTTTTTAAAAATATTTTTTTGCCTTTTCCTCATATGTATGTTTTTGACATTATGAAGGTTCTTTATTATAAAAGTAATACATGCTATGGGACTTCCCTGGTGGCGCAGTTGTTAAGAATCTGCCCACCAATGCAGGCGACATGGGTTCGAGCTCTGGTCCAGGAAGACTCCACATGCTGCGGAGCAACTAAGCCTGTGTGCCACAACTACTGAGCCTGCGCTCTAGAGCCCGCGAGCCATGACTATTGAGCCCATGTGCCACAACTACTGAAGCCCGTGTGCCTAGAGCCCATACTCCACGATGAGAGAAGCCACCGCAGTGAGAAGCCCGCGCACTGCAACGAAGAGTAGCCCCTGCTCGATGCAACTAGAGAAAAGCCCACGTGCAGCAACAAAGACCCAATGCAGCCAAAAATTAAAAATAAATTAATTAATTTTTAAAAAAAGTGATACATGCTTATTGTTTAAAAAATTAAAACAACATGGAAGTGTAAAAGTAAAAAGTAAAAGCCTGCCATGACCCAATTCCACTTCTCAGAGAAAACTGGCAATAATAACGTGGACATATGCACACACATCCGCAGTCCACTTGTCCGGCCTGGAAAACAATCCCCTCATCACAGTGCAGTGTGGTTGTTTTTTTAAGCCATCTCTCATGCACCCTCATGCATTTATTGGTAAGAAGCCCAGCATCTCCCTCTCGAGGTCTCTTCCAGAGTAGTCTGAGATTCCCAGGGGCTCACTCCATCCAAAGGAGGCCGGTCCCACTCCTATAAGGCCCAGCCTGCCTGCTGGTGAGCTCCGAGGTTACAGCCCTCTCGTTCATACCAGGAGCTCAGTCCTTGCTCCCTGAAGTGGGAATGATGCCAGAATGGGGGGAGGGGAGGGCCCAGCATGGCTTCCAGCCCAAGCCACACATGGTGTCTGTCTGCCTCACAATGTCCATATCCCATTTTCCACAGAGTGAGTTCCCTCTTTGGGGGCATAGGTGTCCTCTTTGCCAGATGACCTTGGTCAGGAGTATCCCAGTGGGTCAGATGGCAGCTAATCTTACTGACCCGTATGGGGGAGGGCTTGGAGCCCAGAGCTCATTCCTCCCAGGGCTCCCCAGGACAGCCACAAATTTGCCCATCTAGTCCCCAGATTAAGGGAGGGGAAGCTTTGAGAGTTGGTTAAGAGCATGGAGTCAGACCCCTTTAGACAAGTTCCTTCCCCCTCTGTCAAAGGAAGTGACAATAATAGCAAAAGATCCAAATGCATTAGTGCCTATCAGTAGAGCAGTGACCACAGTGCCGGGCTCACAGTAACTGCTCCATAAATGTGAACTATTGTTATCAATCTATACCTGGATGGAGCTCCCTAACGTCCCTATTTCATAAAAACGTGATCCCCACGCATATTTTTGTCAGCTTGCTTTTCTGAATTGGTGCACTGCAGACACATTCCAACTCTGCACTTGCAGCCTCCTCTCCTGTGTAAGAGCCACGTGGCCTCCCAAAGGATGGTGCCCATGCAGGAGATTATCTCTAAGAATCAAAACCCTCAGCCTTTGCCTTGGTGGTGTCTCTGTTGCTTTAAATCTTAGGAAATCAGTTAAAGTTTAGTTCAGCTAGATCAGTTAAAGTTTAACCGCGAAGCTATCACCTGCAGTTTCATTCCTTTGTCATGGAGTGTGTGTTTGTCTTTCTGTCCATCATTTGGCTTTCAACCCACATGGGATTTCGATTATTTTCCCAACTTGGGAGAAGTGGGTGAGAGATTAGCTTCCAAGGCATGAGGTTGTGAAGGATGAGGAGGGACCGGGAGAGCTGCCAGCTAGGGCAGGAAAGGGGAAGGCCCGCGAGGAAGGGTCCTGGTGTCAGACTCCATGCCATCACCATCTCTGGTTCCACCACCATCCTCGCTTCTGCTCCAGGAACTCGGGAATCTTTCTGGTTGCACCCTCACCTCCAACAAGGAACCCTTTAGGGAGTCCTGTGGACTTGTCATCCTAAATATTTCTCACATCTGCCCCTTCTTCCGGACTCCACTGCCACCTCTTTAGCTTAGTACCTGGCTTGCTGAGATGGCCCGTAATGGTCTCGTCACGCTCATTCTGCCCTTCCCAAATCCATCATCCAAACTGCAGCCTGTGAGAAGCAGCTGTCACAACCAGGTCAAGCTGAGGCTGTACATATTACACCAGGACACTTGGAGAAGGAGAGTCACAGCAACACTGTCTGGAAAGCAAGAGGCTGGAGACAACCTAAATACCCAACCCAAACAGTAGTGTATTCGTTTCCTAAGGCTGCTGACACAAATTGTCCCAAATTCGGTGACTTAAAACAGCACAGATGTATTGCCTTACAGTTCTGGAGGTCAGAAGTCCAAAAAGGGTCTCACTGAGCTAAAATCAGGTGTCGTCAGGTGTGTGTTCCTTCTGGAGGCTCTGGGGAGGATCCGGATTTTGCCTTTTCCACCTTCCAGAGGCAGCCTGCATTCCTTGGCTTGTGGGCTCTTTCCATCTCAGAAGCCCACAGTGGTCCACTCTTTCACGACACCAGCTCTCTGGTTCCTACCCTTTTGCCTCCCTCTTCCCCCACTTAAGGACCTTTGTGATTACATTGGGCCTCCCTGGATAATCCAGGGTGGTCTCTCATCTCAAGGTCAGCAACCTTAACTCCATCTGCAACCATAATCCCTCCTTGCCGTGTGACAGAGCATACACATGGGTTCCAGGGATGAGGGCATGGACGGGTCTGGGAGCCATCTATCACAAGCAGCATGGAGAGAAACGGCAGCCTCTTCCTACAGTGGAACAGACCACATTCTGAGAGAGATTCACTGTGGAGCTGGCCTCACTGGAGCCTTAGGGTCTCTGCCTTGCCCAAGGCCCTGAGAGGGGTCCTAGCAATACGGGTCAGACAGTTCATTAGTAAAAGTATATTTCTGGATTTCATGATCTTTGTGGTATTTATTAGCTTTTATTTTTTAAAAAAATATGATTTGTTGTGAGTTCTTTTCTCATTCTAAATATAAATTCACTTTTTACGTAATATTCTATTACTGTATTTTTATTTTTTGGCCACACCCATGTGGTTTGTGGGGTCTTAGTTCCCTGACCTGGGCCCTCAGCAGTGAAGGTAGGGAGTCCTAACCATTGGACTGCCGAGAAATTCCCTATTATTGCATTTTTTAAAAAAAGGACTTCAGGGCTTCCCTGGTGGCGCAGTGGTTGAGAGTCCGCCTGCCGATGCAGGGGACGCGGGTTCGTGCCCCGGTCCGGGAAGATCCCACATACCGCGGAGCGGCTGGGCCCGTGAGCCATGGCCCCTGAGCCTGTGCGTCCAGAGCCTGTGCTCCGCAACGGGAGAAGCCACAACAGTGAGAGGCCCGCGTACCGCAAAAAAAAAAAAAAAAAAAAAAGGACTTCAAAAACTGTATAAATGTTAGGTCCTACAAAACCAGTATGTGCTCTGACCACTGAGCAACAGCTGCTCGCACCAACATGATGACTCTCAAAAATACAGAGTGAAAGAACACCCATGATACGCTTCTATTTGCATACAGTCCAAAACCAGGCAAAAGTAAGCTATACAGTGTGTATGGGGTTAAGTTCACATAGGAAAACTATAAAGAAAAAGGAGAGAATTGTTTTACAGAATTCCAGGATAGAGGTCACGGAGGTATGGTTAGGGAGGGGGACACAGGGGGCTTCCGAGGGACTGATGATGATTCTCGTGTTAACTTGAGTAAGGGAAACAGTTGTCTCCATATTGGTTTTAGAATTGTATTACATTGCATAATCTCTTGCATGGATGATGTAGTCATCATTTAAATTTTTATTTTAAAATAACTGGGTTAATTATTTTAAGAAACAAAATTTTAAGCTTAAAATTCTATAGGGGCTTCTGAGTGCACTCAGAACAAACCTACACCCCTTGCCGTGGCTTAAAGCCACACGTGCTCCAGCCGGCTCTTCAGTCTAATGGCATCTCCCTCCACACTCCTCATCCTGTCTCCATCCAGCCACACAACCTCCCCTGGCACTTGATGTACATAAGCCCGCCGGTGACCCCTTCCCAGGCCCCAATTCTCATCCTTATCTGCGCTTGACACAATCACAATTTGTAATGATATCAATGCTGTCTCCCCAGTGGACTCTGAACCCCGTGAGACCAAGCTGGGTCTGTTCTGTTCACACCTGGCACTCAGCCAAAGTAGAGGGTCCTTAAATGGAGGAAGAGGGAGGTAGAGGATCTCTCTCCTTGAACTCCAGACTCAGGATTCTTCCATGTACCTGACTTCTCCACTCACACACCTGGGAGGCATCTCAAACCTAACCCGGCCAGAACTCTCAAACCCTCAGTCTTCCCTGTCTCAGTTAATGACAGCTCCGTCTTCGCTTGTTCAGGCCCAAATCTGTGGGGTCCTCCTGGGACCTGACCACTTCCCATTCCCTCCACTGCTGCCACCTGGGCCAAACTATCATGAACGCTCACCTGGATTACTGCAACAGCCTCCTAACCCTCTTCTGTCTTTGCCCTCTGCAGCTTCTTTTCCACACAGTAGCCAGAGTTGACTATGATTAACTATTTTTTTAAATAAATTTATTTACTTTTGGCTGCTCTGGGTCTTCGTTGCTGCGCATGGGCTTTCTCTAGTTGCGGTGAGTGGGGGCTACTCTTCGTTGCGGTGCGCAGGCTTCTCATGGCGGTGGCTTCTCTTGTTGCAGAACACGGGCTCTAGGTGTGCGGGCTTCAGTAGTTGCAGCACGTGGGCTCAGTAGTTGTGGCTTGCGGGCTCTAGAGTGCAGGCTCAGTAGTTGTGGTGCACAGGCTTAGTTGCTCTGCAGCATGTGGGATCTTCCTGGACCAGGGCTAGAAACGGTGTCCCCTGCATTGGCAGGCGGATTCTTAACCACTGTGCCACCAGGGAAGTCCTATGATTAACTATTGCCTGGGTCCCACCGTGTCCCACCTCTGCTCAAAACTCTCCAATGGCTCTCACTTCACTCAGAGTAAAAGTCAAAGTCCCTACAATGGTCCCCCAAACCCTACATGACCTGTGCCTCCTTTACTTCCCAGACCTTACCTTTTAAAAAACTCATCTCTTCCTACTGTCCTCCTTAATTCAGCCACCCTGTACACTCCTGCCATAGGGCCTTTGCACTGGCTGTTCCCTCTGCTTGGAAGATTCTTCCTCCAAGAATAAGAATGGCTCCTTTTCTCACCTCCTTTGAATCTGTTCACATGTCAGCTTCTTCTTCTCTGACCACCCTATTTAAACTTGCAAACACCCTCTCAGCACTCACCCTCACCCGGCTCTAATTTTGTCTTTGCAATTATGGCTTTCCAACATACGATATAACGGACTTATCTTTTTTAAAAATATTTATTTATTTGGTTGCATCGGGTCTAGTTGCGGCAGGCTGGCTCCTTAGTTGCGGCATGCATGTGGGATCTAGTTCCCGGACCAGGTATCGAACCCGGGCCCCTTGCATTGGGGGTGTAGAGTCTTAACCACTGCACCACCAGGAAGTCCCTATAATGGACTTCTTTATTTTATAAGTTTATTGATTTATTTTTGGCTGCGTTGGGTCTTCATTGCTGCACACGGGCTTTCTCTAGTTGCAGCAAGTGGGGGCTACTTTTCATTGTGGTGCGCGGGCTTCTCATTGTGGTGGCTTCTCTTGTTGCGAAGCATGGGCTCTAGGTGCGTGGGCTTCAGTAGTTGTGGCTTGCGGGCTCTAGAGCGCAGGCTCAGTAGTTGTGGCACATAGGCTCAGTAGTTGTGGTGCATGGGCTTAGTTGCTCCGCAGCATGTGGGATCATCCCGGACCAGGGCTCGAACCCGTGTCCCCTGCATTGGCAGGTGGATTCCTAACCACTGAACCACCAGGGAAGTCCCTGGACTTCCTTATTTAGTCTATTGCTTATCTATCTTCTCCACTAGAATGTCAGCTCTACAAGGGCAGGGATCTCTTGTCTCTTGTTCACAGCCCTATCCCAGTGCCTATCCCAGTGCCTGGCACATATCAAGTGAACACCTTAGAGTTCCAAAGACCAGAATGAATGTATGTCTGCAGTGGGAAAGTCATTGGCTGGGGAGTCTGTCACCTGTCACCCTCCTTCCTCCAGGTTGACCCACCTTCGACAAGTCATTTAGCCATCGCAGACATCCTCTCTGAAAACTGGAGATGTTATATATCCCTTGAATGTGCTCAGTAAATGCTGGCACACTCACACATGCATATTAGTAAAAACAGGACCCCTGGCATTCTAGTACGATTTACGCTTTTCCATACAGGATTTCATTTCACCCTCACACCAACCCCAGATGTAGGTAGAGCCCCTTTCTGATAGGTGAAAACACTGAGGGCTCTTTTGACAAGTGAAAAAACAGCAGAGAGGCCTGGGCCCCTCCCTAAGTGAATGAACAGTTGATGTCTGACCCCCCTCCCCACGCCTGGGGCGGCCCGGCGTTCTGAGGCTCGAGAGGGTCCCAGGAGGGTCTCAGTGCGGGGCTCGCCATCGGGAGACTACATTTCCCAGGAGGAATTGCCCGCAGCTCTGCGGCTCCCGAATTTTTAAAGGGCTCGCGTTAAATGGGGCGGAGGGAGTTCTGCCGTCTGCCGGCCGGTAAACGGCTCTAAGCTGGGTGGGGACCCGAGGCCGTCCTGCGAGGGTACGCGGGCCAGGCCGAAGTCAAGAAGCCCCCCGAGCTCTGCAGTGTCAGCGAGGCGAGGTGAGGCCAAGCCAATCTGGAAGCAGCCGGTCCTCTTCGTGCCCACCTCGGCCTCGGACTCTATGCCCAACTCCCGGGGAACCCCTCCCAACACCCCCTTCCCCTCAAGTTCTCCCGAACGGGGGGAGGGGCGGTGAATCTCATCGCCAGCAGGGAGAAGAGCTGTCCACCGGCGGTAAAAGCCCCCGAGACCCCGAGGCGACCCCTCCCTCCATTTCTGGCTTCAGTTCTGGGAGAGAATTTACAGGTTGCTGGGATGGGCGGGGACTCGGGATGTGAGAGCTACAAAACGAAGTGAAGGCCTGCGGGCGCCGGGAGCTGAGCCTCGCAGTGCGCCCCCCATCCGTCCTTCCTAGTCCCGTGGCCTCCACTGTAGATGAGGGTGATGGGGGGAGTGATCGCGTTACCTGCCTCCCCAGGCAGGAGACGCAAAGGATCAGGAAACGGGTGGAGAGCGCTGTGCAAATAAAATGATTTCATCATGGTGCCACTGGACTCGTTCAGTCCTTATTTTTAGACACCCAGGGACCTGGGATGCGGGGATGACATGTCTCTGGGAGCACAGGGTGGAACGACATCTCGGACCTGGGGCTGACTATGTGGATGCCTAGTTTCCCATCTAGATCTTAGTGGGAACCAGAAGAATTGTCTTTGAAAATAACCAAAACAAACCCACCAGAATGTTGTGTTTTCAAATCAGGAAACTTCGGGGTAATTGACAACATCCAAATAAGAAGGTTGACCTTTTAAACTAACCTGGCCCTTCCTGGCTTCTCTTCCCCGCCTGCGACACCAAGATAAGCCCGGGAGAAGGCATCCCATACCGATACCGAGTCTCAGGACTCCCCCTCCCCTTTCCCAATCATTTGGATTAATCCATCCCTTGCTGTGTGTGTGTGGGGGACCCATTAATTTCCCTGGCCTCAGAGACTCCCAAGTCCAGTAGGAGCCCTTCCCCCAACATCTCCCAGTTACGACCAGTCCCCCCATCTAAACCTTCCAACCCTTCCCCTCCCTCTTCCTCAATAGCTGGTGTCTGCAAACAGCTCCGGGACCGTACAGGAGAGCCGCCTTCATAATTTTGACCAGCTATAACCCCCCACTACCAGCGTATTGTTTAAGTGAAGAGTGGCCGCCTCTTTGCTTAGGGAATAAAAGCGGGTTGTTGTGGGAGGAGGCTCAGAGAGCGAGCATCCTAGAATCTCAACCCAGGGCCCCTGCCGAGCGGGACCCTGCGGGACCTTGCACGTGAGTAGGACGTCTGTTGCAGACAAGGGGTCCCAGGAACTCTGGGGTCCCATCTGCTGGCCTCTAGACCGCTAAAGCCCCTCTGAGCCCCCAAGGTTCCCTACAGATGGTGGCGCCCCTTGCTTTCCTCATCTATACCTGCCAAGCAGCACGGGAAAAGATGTATACATTTTAACAAAGACATCGCATCTTCCCAGCAAAATGGCGGTGGTCCGGGCCACGGCTCCCTGAACAACTCACACTTTCCGAGGATTAGTCAGGACTCAAGCAGCGCGACCCCCTCCTCGACCTCCCCGCTAGAGCCCCATTTTCCCAAGCTCCCAAAGCTCTCAGGGCCTCTCCTCATCCCAGGGGCCCCCAAGACAGTCTTTGGTTAGAGCCTGCGGGGCAGCTCCTTCATTGTGGACCGCCCCCCTCACTGCCTTCAGGGAGCCTTGGGAGGGGGACTGGATCCCCAGGCTGGGCCCTAGGGGTAGGGGCAGCGAGCTCTGTCTCTGACACCCCAAAACTCCTAGGCTGAGGGAGGACTATAAATGAATTCTCAGTTAGGACATATGGAGGATGTGGGGGTCTTTGAGGAGAAGAGGCGGCTCGGAGACCCCTCCTCATTCCCTCAGGGGACCTGGGCAGCATTCGGGGTTCGGTCTCAGGAGAGAACCTCGACGTAGAGGTCAGGGGGCGCGCTGGGGGAGCGAAGACAGAGGAGGGGGAAGGGACAAAGTTTGAAAGTGCCCTTCCAACTCTTCCAGGGAAAGTTTGCTTGGGGGCCCCATGGACAGAGAGAGGGTAGAGGTGCGGGGGGCCCGGTGGCGGGATGACCCCCGAGAGGTGACCGGACCCCGGGGGAGGGACCCCTCCCCCCTGTCCCGGCTCGGCCCGGCTGGGAGTCGCCCGGCTCGGGGCCGCGTGTGTTAGTTGGGGCCGCTTTCGGGCCGCTCCGCCAGGCTGGGGGGTCCCGCCGCGGGCCGGGAGCGGGGTCCCCGGTAGCCCCAGGGGGGAGCTTTGCTACGGGGGGTTTCCCGCACCGGGGCTCCCCGGCCCCGCAGAGCCAGACCCCGGCAAAGGGGAAATGTGCCGGCGCGCCAGCGGTCCTTGGCGCCGTTTGGGGCGCGTGGCGGGCGCGGGGGGCGGCGGCCGGGCCGGCGGGACGCCCGGTGGGGGAGCCCAGAGAGCCAGGCAGCGTCCCCGGGCGGCGGCGGGGAGCGGGAAGGCCCGGGCCGGGGGGAAAGGTCGGATTTGCTCAGCGGAAGAAACACAGATGGCGGCGGCGCGGCGCCATTCCGGGCCGGGAGCAGGCAGCCAGCAGCCCTGTCCTCACCGCGGTCCGCCCGCCGCCGCTAAATACCCGGATGCGCCGCCCGAGCGCCAGACGCGGAGCTGGGAAAAGGGAGGCAGAGGAGGCGGAGGCGGAGGCAGACCCGGGCGCCGAGACCGACCGACAGACCGGCGAGGTTGGGCCACGCAGACCCGGCCCAGCGAGTCCCCCCCCCCGCGACCCGAGCAAGGTCCCCGAGAGACGGCCTCGGACTGGCTTGGGAGCCAGAGGCACCACAGCAGATCCCGAATCAGGCTTTCCTGGGCTTCCGACGAGGGCTGGCCCTTTGGAAGGTGCCTTCTTCAACAGCAGGACCAGGCAGGCCACCATGACCGAGAACTCCACATCCACCCCTGCGGCCAAGCCCAAGAGGGCCAAGGCCTCCAAGAAGTCCACAGACCACCCCAAGTATTCAGACATGATCGTGGCTGCCATCCAGGCGGAGAAGAACCGTGCTGGCTCTTCGCGCCAGTCCATCCAGAAGTACATCAAGAGCCACTACAAGGTGGGTGAGAACGCTGACTCCCAGATCAAGTTGTCCATCAAGCGCTTGGTCACCACTGGGGTCCTCAAACAGACCAAAGGCGTGGGTGCCTCGGGGTCTTTCCGGCTGGCCAAGAGCGACGAGCCCAAGAGGTCAGTGGCCTTCAAGAAGACGAAGAAGGAAGTCAAGAAGGTGGCCACGCCAAAGAAGGCCGCCAAGCCCAAGAAGGCTGCCTCGAAAGCCCCAAGCAAGAAGCCCAAAGCCACCCCAGTCAAGAAGGCCAAGAAGAAGCCGGCTGCCACGCCCAGGAAAACCAAAAGACCCAAGACTGTCAAAGCCAAGCCAGTCAAGGCATCCAAGCCTAAGAAGGCCAAACCAGTGAAGCCCAAAGCCAAGTACAGTGCCAAGAGGGCCGGCAAGAAGAAGTGACAACGAGGCTCTCCTTGTGGACACTCCTGCCTGTCTCCTATTTTCTGTAAATACTTTTCTCCTTTCTTCTCTCTTGATCCTCATCTGCAGCCCTTTGCCCCCTTTCCTTCTGACTTTATAAAGAGACAGTTTGTATTCCTCAGAAATTAGGGAATAATTCATTTCTCCTTAACCAATCATGCCAGGACAGCAACGACAAATCTCATCTCTGTAATGATGAGAATGTACTTATATTTTGTTTTGTTGATTTGTTACTAATATGCTTATGGGTTTGGGGATTTGGGTGGGTTTGTGTGTTTTGTTTAGTTAGATGGCTGGTTCACTCTGAAGGTCAAAGTCGTGGGGAGGGGGAGAATGGGCAAAGCAGCTTCTTGAGGCTAGATGACAGCGAGCCCAGGAATTGTAAGGTTTGTAGGAATACCTATGAGGCCATCGAGTTTTCTTTAAGTTGAGCACTGCTTGTGAGAGTTTCAGAACGTAGGCGCGGAGGAGAGGGGTGGCAGCAGCTGGACGGCAGAGGAGGGAGGTGGAAAAAATACCCTCTCGAGGCTGGCTTCCACCTCCCGGTGGTGAGCAGTGGGGCGTCCAAATCCAGTTTCCTTGTCACTTCTGTTAAGTCTGCCCCAGTGGCCTCCCTATTGTCCTAGAGATGTGGAGGGGGTTGAAGTGACAGCTGGTCTGAGAAACTGTGGCTTCTCTCAGTCAGCTGGAAACTAGCCACTGGAAGTGGGGGGTGGGGGTGGGGGGTGGTCTTTGGCTTCCGAAAGTCTCCTGTTAAACAGGAGTGGAAACTTTGGGGGAAGGGTGAGAGTCATTCAGCCAAGTGCCTCAGTGTGCCCTGTTGAAACTTGGGTTTTTCCACACAATTGGATTGTATCCTAGGAGGACCTTTTTGCTTTTCCCCTGATTTTTGGTTCCTCCTGTACAAGAGGTGGCTTTGCTTAGCAGTCTGGTGGGGCTCCAGCCCTGCCGCCCACCACTTAAAAACCTCCCGACCTCTTTACTTCTGAGTCTTTTATAAGTAGTTGTAGACGGGGGAGGAGGGGAGGGAGGGGAGTGGACGGTAAGACATACTGCAGTCGAGTTTGAATCGCTAAGTAGTTGTAGAGAGCTAGGTCTGTGTGATGTCTGTGTATACGTATATGTACATATCTAGGGCTAGTACTTACGTTTCACACCCGGGAGCTGGGAGAAAAAACCTGTACAGTCGTCTTTCCCTTGTTTTTAATAAAACAGAAAAACGTGCAATTGCGCGTCCCCCCCCCCACCCGCCTCCTTTTTGTTTGTAAACAAGTGTTACTTGTGCCTGGAAGAATTTGCTGTCTTTGTAATTTTCAAACTTTAAAATAAAATTGAAAAAGAAAAACCTGAGCGATGTGTTTTTCCGTACTTCTAAGACTGGAGGAAAATGCGGAGCAATTGGACTGGCGATCAGTGGGGGAAATCGGGGGGCGTTTGCACCTGAGAACCGGGGGGGGTTCCAAGAGCTCAACAAAACCCGGGAAACGCTAGGGCCGGAGCGCACGGAATATGCCTCAGCCTGCTTCTAGGTGTCTGCTTCCGGCGTCCAGAGGGCATCCCCTAACCTTCCGAGAGGTGGGTGTGGAGGCAGGGCATGGGAATGGGGTGGGGGTCTGGTGGGCCCGGCCCTGACTTGCCTTCCAACCCCCGTCGCCTCCCCTCCCCCCACACGGACAGCTCCAGTCTCAACTTACAAATCAATTCACTTTAGTCCACTGCAGATCCCGCCAGGCCCCGCCCGCCTATCCCGGGCTCCGCCCCCCTGCCCCGTAGCTGAGCCCCTCTCACTCCTATTGGCTGCCGGAGCCCGGCCCCCGCCACGTGATCAGGCCGCGGCCGCAGTGCGCAAGGCCGGGAGTGGGCAGGCGAGGTGGGCATGATGTGGGCTGGCCGCGTCTTCCGCGCTGCGCTCTCCGGGGCCCCCCGCGGCCACCGCGCGCAGTCAGCGCTGGCTCAGCTGCGTGGCATCCTGGAGGAGGAACTGGAAGGCATCCGCGGAGCTGGCACCTGGAAGAGTGAGCGGGTCATCACGTCCCGTCAGGGGCCGCGCATCCACGTGGACGGCAACTCCGGAGGTAACTCCCCCTCCTGGGAATCCTCAGACCTGGCCGGGTGTTCGAGGGCCGTTCTGAGGCTTTCGCTGAAATGCGAGGTCCTGGAGGCAGTGGGCGGGCGGGAGCGCACACGTAGCCGCTGGACCGTTTCCCGTCTATCAGACCGACTTGCCGCTTCCCACAGTTAACTCTAACCTGGTTAGACCAGTTTCCACGGAGGCAGGTAATTTGCCCTTTGAGCACCTTTCTGGCTTAGAGGGCAGGGCTGGATCGATCCAACCCTATGAAAACGTGAGAAACAAAGAGAGACAGCTGGCTCCCACCGTACCGCTCAAGGAAGGGTGGTAGGAAGGTGGCAACAAGAAATCCCGCATTTCTGGAGCTGCTGCTTTGTTCAGGCTTCTACTAATTGCTTCACGTGGACTCCTGCAAACGTCAGAACGTGGGAATGACTAATCCCGTTTACAGACGAAGAAGCTGACGCTCAGAGATGTGAAGTGGCTTGCCTAAAAGCCCCCAGCTAGCTGCAGGCAGAGCTGGGCTTTGGCCTAGATCTTCTGGTATATTGGAGCTGGAAGGTCAGCTAAATGGCCATAGAGACCAACCTCCTGGCCAAAATCACAGGGAGCAAGGGGCTCAAGGGCTGTTGCAGAAGTCACACCATGAATTGGCCCACCAGGCCTCCCGGGTTTCTGTCTCATCAGTGGTCACTGCCCATCTTGTCTGTGCCAGACCCCAGGTGGGTGCTGGTTACAAACAGTCCCCCCCCAGACTGCCTTCTGCCAAGGAAATAGGCATGGAATCCTTGGGGCTGTTGTGCTCATTTGAAAAATAGGGGCCCTAGGAATTCACTACCTTTCCCCAGGGAAGCTTGGAGCAGGGCAAAAAATGGAAAATTAGCAGACCTAGGTTCTCATCGTGTTTTTGCCTCTCCCAAGCTGAGTAAACCTTGCCCTCTTGAAGCCTTAGTTTCCTCCCCAGGTCACCTGTGTTCACTTTGGGCTTTATAATTCAAGGGTCAAGGTCTCAGAGGCAACCCTGCTGGGCATGCAGTTCTGTACCAGGCAGCAAAGTCAACTGTGTAGAGTTTGGGGACCAAGGCAGGCGTCTGACGCAGCCCTCTTCTTTTACCCACGAGGAAACCAAGGCCCAGATGAGGGGTTGTTGGTGGTCTTCAGGGACAGAAGAAGCCAGTGAGGAAGGGCTGGTTCCTCTGGGTGAATGTGATCCAAAGCCAGAGTTTAAACTTCTCATCTTTGAAGGTGTAGCCCTGAGAGTCATTTTCTAACCCTCCCTCTCCTGTAGCTGTTGGATTTGGTGCTTCCGAGGGGCTCCCAGCTCCCCATCCTGGCCTCTGCCCCAGAACAGACTATACTGTGTAGTTGTTGCCTCCTCAAGGGTGAATCCAGGTTCATGTCCTCTCTGAGTCCCCAGGGCCTAGTACTGACACCTTTCCAGGCCCTTCTTGGCCCTGAGCTGCTGTGTCCGTTCCCCCGTCCTCCACCTCAGGAATCCTTAACTTCTGTGCCAACAACTACTTGGGCCTGAGCAGCCACCCCGAGGTCATCCAGGCAGGTCTGCAGGCCCTGGAGGAGTTTGGAGCTGGCCTTAGCTCTGTCCGCTTCATCTGTGGCACCCAGGTACACAGTAGGTGTTGCCCAGGCCGGGGATGGGCGGGGGAGGAAGGGGGGTGGTCCCCAGCGTTGGGCGCTGACTCCAGATGTCTGCTTCTGCCGTTAGCAGGGCTAGTTTAGGCAGCTCAGCTCATCCCACTAGAGCTGTCCACTAGAAAGGCTGGGTTCAGGCTTCTGGTTTGCTGTGAAGCCTTGGGCAAGAAACTTTCCCTCTCTGAACATCCATTTCCCCACCTGCAAAACAGAGCTCCTTACACCTGTTCCTCCTTGGGAAAGGAAGAAGAGAAGGCAGGGATTAGATTAAGGTTTCTGGAGCTATTCTGCCTGATCTCAGTTCCCAGCACCATTTATCGGTTCTGGAACTGTGGGCAAGTGTCTTAACTTCTCTGTGCCGCAATGCCTTCATTGGTAAAGTGGGGATAATTTTACTTAACAGAATTATCCCAAATTAAAGAGTTAATATGTGTAAAAATGCTTAGAACAGTGCCTGGCACATAGTAGTGCCAGTAAATGTTGGTTATTCATTTTATTTTGTAAATGTTACAAAATGAACTTTTATAAACATGAAACTTACAGTGCTTGCTATGAGTCAGGTGCTGTTTTAAGAACATTACAAATATTAACTCAATGCATATAATAATCCTACGTGATAAGTACTGGTTTTGCTCCTGTTATAGAGGTGAGGACACTGAGTCCCAGAGAAATTAAGTGACTTGCCCAGGGCTACACAGCCTGTTGTGGTGGGATTTGAACCCAGATGGCCTAGCTCAAGAGTCAGTGCTGCTGAGTTCTTGTGATTATTATTACTTGTCCTTTCAGAAAGGTGAAGGTGAAATGAATGGAACTCTTGACTCCCGTCCAGGGCACTTTAGACGGGACAGCTTTCAAATCTAAGAAATGGAGGCCCAAGTGAACCTAGAGTTACTTATGTAATCCTCTTTTTTGCCATTAAGCAACAAAGGCACTCAGTTTGATATCGGGGAGACACATCTTCCTTTGCCATTAGCACCCATAATTCTACCATCAACCCCCCATTATAAAACGAAGACCCAACCAGGAAGAAGGGCGCCTAGTGGGCCCCTAACTCCTCAGTGGGAACCATGTGCCAGACTCCTGTTGGCTCTGGGTGCACCTTGTGGTGCAAAAAGGAGGAGGAGGATCTGTTTGTGGCCCTGTGAGCCTCTGTCCCCAGGACTTGTCCCAAGTGGCCCAGAAGGCGTTAACACCTGTTTCACTCACTTACCTCAGAGCATCCACAAGGATCTAGAAGCAAAGATAGCCCGCTTCCACCAGCGGGAGGACGCCATCCTCTATCCCAGCTGCTTTGATGCCAACGCCGGCCTCTTTGAGGTGTGTGAGGCCACGGGTGGGAGTTGGTGAGACCTGCGAGGCTGTGGAAGGCTTGGGAGTGTGCAGTCCAGAGAACTTGGCTGGATGCCCAGTACCACGCCTAGAGGCTCCAGTCAGTGTCTATTTCTTATGGAGGTCAAGGGTGGGCCAGTAGGTCTCCAGGAGGAATCCTGGGGCTTACAAGGAGGCCAGCTTCCAGGGCATTTGGAGGATAACCTACTTCAGCTGGAAGGCTGAGGGTGTTAGGGGCCACACATCCACCAAACATGTTCTCATCTCCTTTGGCTAGAGCAAAGGCCCTGATTCAGCCCAGTCCTGGGGCTCTGGGGACCAAGATAGAAGCAGAGGGCTCCTGGCCTCCCTGCCCAGGAGAATGCCCTGGTTGGCAGTGAAATATTGATTAAAGGGGAGTCATAAGGGAGGGAGAGCCCCAAGGTGGTTGGGTGATGGCTCTACTCCTAACTGCCTTCTGCCAGGCTCTGCTGACCCCGGAGGACGCAGTCCTGTCGGATGAGCTGAACCATGCCTCCATCATCGATGGTATCCGTCTGTGCAAGGCCCACAAGTACCGCTACCGCCACCTGGATATGGCCGATCTGGAGGCCAAGCTGCAGGAGGCCCAGGTGGGACAAGGCCTAGCGGTTCTAGGGGCCAGGACTGGGCTTATCCGCAGTCTTGCTGCTGCACCCAGCACTCCCCCCACCCCCACCCCCACCCCCCGGTGAAGGAAGCGAGGCTTACAGAGGCCAACTCCTCACTCACAGGCAAACAGCCTGAAAGTTCGAAACAACCAAGATTTGAACCCAAATTCTCAGACCCAAAGCTTTATTCCGTTGCACAATACTGCCTTGAGTTTTAGTAAGCACCTTATGCATGGCAGTCCCCTGCTAGGCATAAGGGTGGGATGAGCTTATGGGCAGGACTGGCCACACCCCATCCTGCCCTCTGGGAGAGGAGGCTGCGGACATTCTTCCTGCCCAGTGCTGAGCGTGGCTCCAGACTGCCCCGGAAGAGCTGGGTAAAGCTCAGAGAGGCCCCAGTGAAGGAGAGGATGCACCAGCTTCAACATGTGGTGCTTATGTGCTCACCTCTGTGCTGGGCACTGGGCGAGCTGAGCCTATAGAGCCCCGAGCAGCGCAGAGAGTGAGTGGTTTGGCCCAACTCATGATACCGGCCACCTTCTGTATCTTCCCTGCAGAAGCATCGGCTGCGCCTGGTGGCCACCGATGGGGCCTTTTCCATGGATGGTGACATCGCACCCCTACAGGAGATCTGTTGCCTTGCCTCTCAGTATGGTGCCTTGGTCTTTGTGGACGAATGCCACGCCACTGGCTTCCTGGGGGCCACGGGACGGTGAGAGCACACGGCACCTGAGGCCTTGGGTTGGACTCCAGGGCGGGTGGGAAGTCGGGAGGCCAGCCCCCAAGCCCAATCCGTGATCCTGGGTACTCAGGTGGCCAGTGGTGGCAGTGGCAGCTTCCCTTGCAGGGGCACAGATGAGCTGCTGGGCGTGATGGACCAGGTCACCATCATCAACTCCACACTGGGGAAGGCGCTGGGCGGAGCATCAGGTGCCTACAGGCTCGTGCCCCTGGGCTCCCCTCATCTGCATGCAGGGCCCTGGAAGAGGGAAGGTGGGGAGGGGAGACCTGGGGCTGCAGGGAAGAAGACAGCAGGGACTGTCCTCTCGGGAGGGGCATGGGGTAAGCTCTGGCTCCTGGCCTCTGACTGCCCCCCTCCATCCCCACCTCTGTCCTTGTTCTCAGGGGGCTACACTACAGGGCCTGGGTCCCTGGTGTCCCTGCTACGGCAGCGTGCCCGGCCCTACCTCTTCTCCAACAGTCTGCCACCTGCTGTCGTCGGCTGTGCCTCCAAGGCCCTGGACCTGCTCATGGAGAGCAACGCTGTCATCCAGTCTATGGCGGCCAAGACCCAGCGGTGCGGTCTCGGGCAGGGTGGGGCCCGCGGGGGCGAGGAGGCTGGTGAGGGCCTGCCCTGCGTGCCTGCGCAGGCCCTAGCTCTCTGCCTACGGGTTCTGCCTCTGCCCACCCCACTTCCCCAGTGGGTTGCACTGGGACTCGGCTCTCTTAGCCAAGGGCTGCCTGCTTGCCCACCTCCCTGTTCTCTCTGCCTCTTCCTTCCATTTCCTGGCACATTTCTCTGCAAATGCTCCCCATCTGCCTCTCTGGGTCTGCATCTCTGTCTTTGTTGGTCCCTCCTGCAGACTTGGCCACAAACCTTGGGTCACATGCCCATCAGGAGAGGGTGTGGTTGCTCCACAGCCCTCCAGCTCCCTGTGACACCCAATTTGTGCCCACAGATTCCGCAGTAAGATGGAGGCTGCTGGCTTCACCATCTCGGGAGCCAATCACCCCATCTGCCCTGTGATGCTGGGTGATGCTCGGCTGGCCTCTTGCATGGCGGATGACATGCTGAAGAGAGGTAAAGGGGGCCGGGGCATGAGGAGTGGCTGTAGGTCCTAAAAGAAAAGGAGGGAACCCCTAGACTGTGAATACCCCCCTTCCCCCTGCTCTACTACCCCTTTTAGACCAGCTGTCTGTCCAAGCTTGAAAACCCTAGGCCATGAGGCAGTCCCATGTCTGAGATCTTGGGCAGCTCCCTTCTCCTCTGTGGTCCTCAGAAAAGGAGGAGCTGTATATCATGCCCCAAAAGCCTGTCTGGCTCTGTTGAGCCCCAGGTTGACTCTCTCTACCCTCCCAGGCATCTTTGTCATCGGGTTTAGCTACCCCGTGGTCCCCAAGGGCAAGGCCCGGATCCGGGTCCAGATCTCGGCGGTGCACAGCGAGGAGGACATTGACCGCTGCGTGGAGGCCTTCGTGGAGGTGGGGCGGCTGCACGGGGCACTGCCTTGAGTCCTGGGTAGTGACAAGCAGAGCCAAGGTCTCCCTCCTTCCACAGCGACAGAGAGGGGGGCCTTTGACCAGCCCAGGCCAGAGGCTCTGAACTCTGTCAGTCCCGGGGCCGGGCGGGGGTGAGGCCTGTGCTTGTGGCTGTGAGTGTGAAGGAACAGTGTGGAAACTGGCTGTGACGCGTTGGTCTGCTTTATTCTCTCGGAGCAGCCCCAGTCCTGCGCTGGTCGAAGAATCGGCAGGAGCTGGGGCTCTGAGGGCCAGCTCCGGAGGACTGTAATAGATCTCAGAGCTGACCGCCTCCCCCAGAGTAAGATGGGACCCAGGCAGCTCGGGTAATAGAGGCTGGAGCCACTGTTTGGCTCCGTTGGATTCTTTCCCGCTGTAGAGGGCAGCTGAGCCCCAGCCCTGCAGGCCCCTTCCCGCGCCACCCACCCGCCTACTCTGCAGCCTTGGTGGACACCTCGTCCTCTGCTGCACATCCAAAGGATGGCCTACAGCTGCCCAGATAAGAAGGGGCTGGGCACCCAAACCCATGTTTGGGAGAAGCAGAAGATTCAGCCCCAGAGGAAAGATTGTCTGTCGCTATTGGAGAGGCCCCCGATGGTCTGGAACTCTGTGTTCTAGCCCACTTTGTTCCTGCCTCTGTGGCCTTAGGCAGGCTCCTACCCCGTGTGTACCTCAGTTTTCCCCGCTGTACCAAGAGTGGCTGTTATATTGGTATCAGGGCCTTTCCATTTCCGTATTCCCGAGGCCTGCTGGTCTGAGGATCAGCCGCCAGGGGGCGTAGCGAGCTCAGGCTCTGCTATCGCCCCGCCCCCTCCAGATTTCTGGCCTCGGACTCAGCTGTTGCTACAGCGCCAAAGGCAAGGCCCCACCCTGCCTTGCCCCCGACGATGGCTCACTGCTTCCCTGCTGAAGATGACTGTCCCCTTCCCGCAGTCACAACCCGTGGTGCTTCTCTCTCCATTGCCCTCCCCACCTCAGACTTACGGGCACCTGGTGGGGGTAAAGGATGGGTTCTGAGTCACCGCGCCTCCAGCCTCAGCATGTTGTGGGCTTGGGAAGCTCGTAGTTTGCTGGCGATAGGGCAGGGAGGATGAAAAGGCCCTTCTTCATTGACGATGGGACCATGTTTCTGGCGCCCCCCATCCCCAGCCCCCCCTTCAGCCTGGGTGTCTAGGGATGGACAGTCTGGGTGAGCTCTGGCCCGATCCATCAGGATCTTAATGCTGGGATTCTGAGAATCCTAGCCTGTGCTCCCGAGGAGCTTGAGGCTGGGGTCCAGGAGCTCGGGGTGCTAGGGGATGCAGCCCCATCAGGGGCACAGACACACGTAGGGCATCTGGCACCAGGTGCACTCCTACAGCAGCAAGTACACACAGCCTGATGCCAGCCCCTGGCCAAGCCAGCAGCTTGACCTGCATGGTCTGCTCAAGCTGGCAGGTCCTAGTGGGTGGCCATGAGCAGCCACGGGGGGACAAGTCGCAGTAGGTGAGGCTGAGATAAGGTGGACCTAGGTGAGGTCCATCAGCCAGTGGCGCACAGCGAGCGCCGTTGCGGCCTGTAGTTCCCAGGCGCCGCCGCTGACATTGTGGGGCGGTGGCAGTGCCTCGACACCGTGGGCCAGCTTGTCGCGGTAGAGCACCGCGTCATCAGCCGGCTTTTGGCTCAGCATGTGGAGCTGTGCTGGCCCAGGTCCACCGCGGCACAGCCCCTCCGCCACCATCCAGAGGGGTCATAGGAGGTGCCAGCAGGTGCAGTGGCAGCTCTGGGCACACATGCTTGGGCTTGGGCACGTACTGGTCATCGCCAGAGGCCAAGACAGGCTATAGGGCCGAGGGCCCGTCGTGGACAAGCTGCACTTACACACCCTGCAGAGCCTGGGTCTCTGGGGACCACTCCCAAGGCCCATCATCTGTCATCTACGTTGGGTGCAGGGTTCAAGGCCACAGTCACCAGGAGCAGCAGTTGGAGCGAGGGAAGAGGGGTGCCTGGGGCCCGCTGGGACTCGGGCCATAGCGAGGCGCCCTTCCTGCCTTCCCCACAGGTGGTCTCCCTGGTTGCCACCATCCTCCCTCCTCCTCTGCTATCATATCAGCAGCTCAGCCTTGCTGCTGCTGGGAGCTCTGCCCTAGTACTGCCCCTGCCCATCCAGAGCTTAGCCTCCAACAAGGAGGGACATGGTGGGCTGGGGGCTCCCAAGCGGAGGGAGGACGGTGTGTCAGGGACCTCGGGGCTTTCAGGGTCCAGGCCTGCCACATTTGTGAGTCCAGGCTTCTGGGAATCTAACAGTGCATTACTTTCACACAGGGTGGTTGTGGACCCCTAAATTCTTAAATCCCACCACACCAAGTCTGGATCCTACAATTCTGCTCTTCAGAGATGACACGATTCTACGATTCTAATTCCTTAATTCAATTTTGATAGCTCTGAATTCAGGTTTGGAGAATCTAGGTATGATCCCTAATATCTTCAATTCAGTGAGTCTCTGCTTCCAGAAATTGGGGGATGCGCTGCATCTGGGATGGGTGACATGAGGCTTCAGAGGTGCCTGAGCACTGGTGAAAATCCCAGGGCCCGTGGGAAGCCAGTTCTGAAGAGTCTCTTCCCGGCTCCTCAGGCCTTGGTTACAAGTCCTGTCTTCATCAGCGTCCCCTCAGACTGTTTTCTCTCCCCTTTCACAGACTTCTTGACATTCGCCCCACCCTCCCAGCTTCTAGAAAGACACCACACAGTGCCTACCAGCTCTCCTCTCCCTTAATTCATTACAGACAGCATCCTGGCCCCACTACACTTGTCTAGTTTTCAACAACCACCTTGTTGCTGAATCCAATGTACCTCACACCCCGGGTGCTGGCCTCTAACCCTCTGGAAGCATGTGGCCATGTGGCCCACTCCTCCAAGAGGTCCAGACCAGAACCCCATGACTGAATGATACAGCCATTCACCGAGACCTAGTAACCTCTTCGGCTGTTGTCTGGACAAGAGGCTCCTAGTGGCTCACTCATTAAATCGCTCCCCTTCTATTCATCCTTTTAACCCCAGGCCGTAATAAACTAATTACACAATAAATGGGCAGGTCCTGTCCCTGCTCTAGAACCTCCTCTAGTTCCCCATTCCCCTCAGGCTAAAGCCAGACTCTTTGGACAGGCACATAAACCCTGCAGGCTTCGGGCAGACTGAACCCCTAGAACAATCTTAGGGAAACTGATGGGTCTCAGAATTCTCAGGGGCCAGGAAGAGTAGTTCTATCTGAAGTCTGCAGCAAAGGGGCTCCTGGATTCCTAGCATAGGACACCCCACTCAAGACTAGGAGTCCTGGGACTTCCCTGATGGTCCAGTGATTAAGACCCCACGCTTCCAGTGCAGGGGGTGGTCGGGGAACTAAGATCCCACATGCCACACAGCGTGGCCAAAAAACCCACAAAAGACTAGGGGTCCTTTCTGAACTTCTGTTGGAGCCCTTCTTGGAGCAGGGAGCAGAGACGATGGGGAAGCAGGACCACAGGAGGTGAGAGGGCCAGGAGTGGACTGGGCCCTGGGCACAGAGGGGTTAACTACAAGGCGAGAATCTCAGAGAGCGAGATCAATGGGTTACTCGCTGCAGAAAGAGGCAGAAGCAACGCAGAGAGGCAGAGGAGAGCCGGACAGAAGAGCGTGCCATCCGGGGGAAATCAGGGAATGAGGAGGAAGTGGCTACTTCTTCGGAAGGAGTGCCCAAGTCCAGCTCAGCAGAGGAAGGCCAAGGAGAGGAGGGAGCCTTGGGAGGCAGACCTGTACCTGCAGGTGGGCACCAAGGGGTGGCCACTGAGCCAGGAGGCAGCTTCAGCCTGGCCGGTTCGCCCAGGATCAAGCAGGAGCCCAGTGCCCAGGGTTGAGGTAGGTGTTGGCCATCCTGGGCTTTGCGGGGACCTGCTGCATGCTGGGGTGGGAGACACAGATATCACCCTTCCTTCCTCCTCCCTGCCTGGCTCCCTTGCCCTTAATACGTCCAGCCACCCCAGAGGTCCAAGCATGTAGGGAGACCCCCAGGTAGCAGTCGACATGGGCCATGGGTGGGGCAGGGGTAAAGAGTGAGCACAGCTTGCGTAGATGCTCGTGTGCGCACACACACGCGCGTGCACAGATCGTCAGAAGCGCTACCTGTTACAGGCTCTCAGATGAGTGCTCCAGCCTTGGAGTCAGGGTACCAGGGTGGCAACAGTCTCAGACCTGCCACTCTACGTGTGGTATTAGCCTCCCGTGTCCCCTCTCTGAGCCTCAATTTCCTCATGTGTAAAAAGGGGGCAGTGACTTACATGGTTCTCCCAGCTGTGCCACTGTCATGCTCTCACTAAACTGGACTATCAAATGACTCAGGGACGTCACCCATGTTTGGCTGAATTTGACCTATGTCCCAAAGCCTTCCTTAGGACTTCCCTGGTGGTCCAGTGGTTAAGACTCCACCCTTCCAATGCAGGGGGGCGTGGGTTCGATCCCTAGTCGGGGAACTAAAATCCCACATACCGCTCCCACCTACCGCGTTGTGTGGCTAAAAAAAAAAAAAGCCTTCCCTGTATTTCAGATCCCCATTGAAAAATCAGCTCCTGGGGTTGGAGCTGCCCCTCCCCCCACCCCACTTTGCCTGTGTCTTTACCTGCATCATCGGTTGAAGGTGTCTATCAACTACCTAATCAGCCCTTCATGCCCTGGGCTAGGGGTGTTCCCCAGGAAATTGAGAAACCCACCTTAGACGCCAATGAGACTCTGTCAGGAGCTCGCACAGTGGGTCCCAGTGATAACTTTTGTCTCTGTCCCCACCCCCACCCCCATCCCCCACCAGCTTCCAGCCCATGGGACGTGACCAAGCCCAGGGTGGGGGACTAGACCCCTGAGTTGAGTAACCGGAGCTGGGGGCTCCTGCCTGAGGACTCCAGCTTCTCTTCCTCAGGTGCCTGTCTGATGAGGAGATGGCTGATGCCCAGAACGTTTCGCTGGACAGCCCAGGGAGTATGGGGGCTGTGGCAGTGCCCGTGGTCTTTGCCCTCATCTTCCTGCTGGGCACAGTGGGCAATGGGCTGGTGCTGGCAGTGCTGCTGCAGCCCGGCCTGGGCACCTGGCAGGAGCCGGGCAGCACTACGGATCTGTTCATCCTCAACCTGGCAGTGGCCGATCTCTGCTTCATCCTGTGCTGCGTGCCTTTCCAGGCCGCCATCTACACGCTCGATGCCTGGCTTTTTGGGGCCCTCGTTTGTAAGGCTGTGCACCTGCTCATCTACCTCACCATGTACGCCAGCAGCTTCACGCTGGCGGCTGTCTCGGTGGACAGGTGAGCTGTGTCGGGGACCTGGCCGGGTCTGGGCTGGGGAGGGAAGACCTGAACAGATTCTCATTGGCCTTAGAAAGGAGAGAATGGGGGACCAAAAAGGGACATAGGAGGGGGAAAAGGAACAGCTCCCTGGCCCCCACCAACCACTCCCTGGGCACCTGCAGGGCATGCTTGAGGGGATCATCCTGCCCTCCCCCCAACTCCATTGGGAGCTTCCGGAGAACATCTCTGTGTCCCAAGTGTTAGCTCAGGGCCTGGCACATGATGTTCTGTGAGAGTGAAATGAATGGCAAGAGGAACACACCAATGAATTCATCAGATATTTTATTACCGCCCACACCTGGCTCAGGTTGTGGTCAGACTGGCTTTCATGGCTTGAAACTTGGGGTCAAACCCAGGCTCACTCTCTAGCTGACAACCTCGGGCCGGTCACTTCTCTCTGAGCCTCTGACCCAGCCCCGCTAGGTGCCAGGCGCTGCTCTAAGCGCTTTGCGCGCTGACTCCGTTCATCCCCACAACCTCCATGCGAGGCCGGGCGCGCGATGCCCGCCCACCCCCGAGGTTCAGACACGGGCGTCTAGGCGGCCACCCGCCCGCCTCGCTGACACCGCGCCCGCCCGCAGGTACCTGGCCGTACGGCACCCGCTGCGCTCGCGGGCCCTGCGCACGCCGCGCAACGCCCGCGCCGCCGTGGGTCTGGTCTGGCTGCTGGCGGCGCTCTTCTCGGCGCCCTACCTCAGCTACTACGGCACCGTGCGCTACGGCGCGCTCGAGCTCTGCGTGCCCGCCTGGGAGGACGCGCGCCGCCGCGCCCTCGACGTGGCCACCTTCGCCGCCGGCTACCTGCTGCCCGTGGCCGTGGTGAGCCTGGCCTACGGACGCACGCTGCGCTTCCTGTGGGCGGCCGTCGGTCCCGCCGGCGCGGCGGCGGCCGAGGCCCGGCGCAGAGCCACGGGCCGCGCGGGGCGCGCCATGCTGGCGGTGGCAGCGCTCTACGCCCTCTGCTGGGGCCCGCACCACGCGCTCATCCTCTGCTTCTGGTACGGCCGCTTCGCCTTCAGCCCGGCCACCTACGCCTGCCGCCTGGCTTCGCACTGCCTCGCCTACGCCAACTCCTGCCTCAACCCACTGGTCTACGCGCTCGCCTCGCGCCACTTCCGCGCGCGCCTCCGTCGCCTGTGGCCCTGCGGCCGCCGCCGCCCCCGCTGCCCCCCGGGCGCCCGCCGCGCCCTCCGTCGCGTCCGCCCGGCGTCCCCAGGCCCTGCCGGCTGCCTCGGGGACGCTAGGCCTCGCGGGCAGCTGCCGACGGGCGGCGGCTGGGGCGGGGAGCCGGGTCGGGAACCGGTCCGCCGCACAGAGGCTGGCCGGGCCCTGCCTGCCCGAGGACCGGAATAAACCTTGTCTGCCTCCACTCTGCCGGGTGTACGTCTGTCTGTCATTCCCCTTCCCCCTGGACAGGACGCCCCTAGGGGATGGGGCCAAAGCCAGGAGCCCTCTGAGGAGGAGTGGCTGAGCTGGGGACAGACGCTAAGTCCACTGAGTGGACATCCCTGGGCGGTGAAAATGGTTCAGCGCAGCCAAGTGCAGGCCCTTAGCTAGGCAGCCCCGAGACGCTGTCCATAACCAGTCTGGCAGGAAGGAGGGCAATCCGCCGGCCCATCTGTATGGGGTGCTACATTTCTCAATCTAATTATCAAAACAGCTTTGCAAGGCAGATACAATCAATTCCACTTTATAGATGTAGACAACAAGAATCAGAGAGGTTGAGTGGTTTGTCACATAGCTAGTGTTTGGCAGCGGTTGGGTTCAAACCCACTGCTGTTTTAACTTTTTCTACTCAGTAGAACCGAATACGGTTTTTCCCTTTTTTTTTTCTCCTCAGATCCCATGGTTTCCAAGGTTTTTCTTGGTTTTTCCTGATCCTCCATCAGCCCTCCTCCCCAAACCTGCAGCTCCCCACGCTCAACTGGATGCCCTAGAAACCTGAGAGGGCTCCCAGCCCCCTTCCTTAGGAGAGCTCTGTTCAGGTACAGCGAGTGCTGAGGGCTTCCCCCGGCCGGCAAGTCCTAGGTCCACTGCCTGACCCAAACCCCTCGCATTATTCTTTCAGCCATTTGGTGCTCCTGGCTACGGGGAGGCGCTGAGCCACACTCGGGCCCCAGCTGGCCTTCCAGCAGCCCTGATTACGCTGTGGCCCCCTCCCTACCTGTCCCTGCACACAGCTGGGGTAGTCCGTGGTGTGGAAACCTCCTAATTAACCAACAGATCAGCCTCAATGGTTGCGGAGCCACTCACTTCCTCCCTCGCCGTAAGCCAATAACGTTTATTAGCTTCCGGCTGAGTCCTGAGACCTTCGGCTTCCGCGTCTCTGCAGCACACCTCCCGGCTGCTGGGCACCCTGGGAAGGCCCTCCCTGACAGTGGGCAGCTGCTGAGACTTCATCACTGCCTGCCACCTGCCACAGACCCAGGGGTCAGGACGGCAGTCGTCCTTCTCAGGGGGAGGTTGAGACGCAGCTGGGGAGCGACTGCTGCAAGGGCGCAGCACAGGGGCTGACACCTGGTCCTGTGCTCTTTCTCCCACGTCTCTGCCAAGATGTCCCCGGCTGACTCAGGCTGCAGCAGTGGGAGTGTTTCCTGGAGGGCAGGGGGTGTGATGCTGCCGCTTCTGCAGCCCCCATTGTGGCCTCTGTCTCCCTGAGGCCATCACTCACACCTCGCCTGGCTCATCCGTGCCTCGTACCAGTACCAACCCCAGCAGGCAAGGGATATTATCTCTGTTTTCAGAAGTGAAAACCAAGGCTCAAGGAGATGAGGTACTTGACCAAAGCCAAGTGGCAAATTCGAGACAGAGCCAGGATTCTAACTGGGCGAGAGGGATGGCTCTCAGGGCAGCCCAGGCAGCACTGGAAGAACATCTAAGAGCATCTGACAAGGTCTGCTACACAACAGTGGTGAGTGCCTGCAAAATACAAGTGGGGAACAGAATCTCCTGGGGTTGGCTTATGCTGTGGTTGGTCCAGTCACCCAGCTGGGGTCACCTCTGTGCGCATGGACAGGTGACCGACTGGGAACAGCCTACCTCTAGGATGGGCAGGAGACACTCGCCCAGCCGGGGAGTGGCAGATCCAGCGCCTGAACCTGCGTGAAACCCCAGGCCCAGGGGAGGGGTCGGTCAGTGGAAGCCCTCCACACACAGTGGCCTGGCAGAGGGACATTCATACAGCCCAGGCCCTTGGCTGGACCCCAAGGCCTCCTGCTTCTGAAGGGGTCTCTCTGGCCCATTGGAACCAGATAAAGAAGCCCAGACACCCCGACTAATGGAGGGCAGTACAGCCTGCCCAGGGTAGGCACACACCCCGACTAATGGAGGGCAGTACAGCCTGCCCAGGGTAGGCACACGGCCGGTGTTTGATACATGAGGACAGAGGTGCCAGGGAAGGAAAGATGTGACCCTCTCCTTTCTTCTTTCCTTTATCCCTGAAACGTTTGAGCGCCTGCCCTAAGCTACCCCTGAGAGGAAGCCAGAGACAGCGTGAATTTGGCCTGGTCTCTGCCTTCTGGGAGCTCTCAGTCTAGCCGGAGAGCCAAATACCAAAAGAAGAAAGGATAGCACTGTGTTATGGGGCCATAAGGGAAAAGTACACACAGTTTGAAAGGGCCCAGAGGAGGAAACTCCTGCCTTCCTGGGCGATCGAAGCGGGAGTCCCAGAGGAGACGACATTTAATGTGCATCTTCCTGGGAAGAGGTGGGAAGGGCCTGCCAGGCGGAGCAACAGCCTGTGCCAAGGCAGCACAGGTGGGAGCAGTGAGCGGGCTTGCGCAGCTGAAGCAGGGCGGGGTGGGGCCTGGGGAACCCGGGAGGGTGGGTGCAGTGAGATCACGTGTGTCTCCTAGGCTAGCTGGGGGCAGGAACTTCATCCTTCAGGCAGGCAGTGATGCCATTGAGGGTTTTCAGGAGGGTAGGTGCCCTAGGGTTGCTGTGTACAGGCTGGGTTGGAGGTGCCAGGTGGGCAGCAAGGAGCCCAATCCAGAGGCTGCTCTGTGAACCCTGGGCCAGGAAATCTTCCACCAAGGGCCGGGCCTAGGACTAGATTAGTTTTGCCGTGGCTTTGGCAGGAAGATTGATGGCCTGCTGCTGGGCTTGGGCTCGGCCCCTGAGGTTCCTGGGTCTGCTTCAGGGGGCTCATGAAATGCTTGGAAGAGCAGCAGATGGTTGTAATCCTTTGGTGGAGAGAGCCGAGTCCTGCAGGGCCGGAGGCAGGCAATGGGGGCCGGGGTAGAGGCTGAGCGAGCCCTGGCTGCTGCCTCATGGAGAATCCACCTGACCTGAGCCTCCTGCAGGGTCTCAGGCCAGGCTCAGGAAGCCTGGAGGTCCCAGGGAGGAGCTCCTCTTAGTTGGGGGAGATTTGAATTCTGCAGCCCTCTCACCCTCCTGTTTGTGCAGACCTCTTAGGGATGGGCCTGCAATATTCATGTCTGAATACCTACTGAGTACAGAGTTCTCCTGCAGGAAAGAAAGACAGAAGCACAGGGGATTGTGGGAGCCCAGAGGAGGGCCCTAACGAGCTTGGGGAGGCAGAGAAGACTTCCTGGAGGAGCTGACGCCCAAGCCAAGTCCTGAAGTGGGAGTTAGGACAGATGGGGAAAGGAGGATGGGAGAATACACACACAGGCCACCCGGGGTCCTCTACCTGCAGTCTGGCACGGCACGAGGAGCCGAGGGCCTGGGACAGGGTACGCGGGAGCCCCAGCAGGAAGTGAGGTGGGAGAGGTGGGGGGGGTGGGCAGCCGCAAAGGATTCTGTAAATCCTGTCTGAAACCGAGACTGTACCTTGTCCTGAGGGCGATGGGGAGACACGAAAAGGTTTTAAGCAAAAGAGTGACCTGATCGGATGTACTCTTTAGGGAACTCTTTCTGGCTGCAAGGCAGGCTTTTCCCGGGGAGGGAAAGCGGAATGAGACTGGGGGCAGGGAGACCAGTTAGGAGGCTGGTGTGAGAATCCAGAGAGATGAAGACATCCAAGGCTCCGGCAGTGGGTGGGGAGACGTGGACAGACGGGACAAACCCATACGAGGTGCAGCTGTCGGGACTAAGTGGTGATTAACTGTCATGGGCTAAGCGGTGTCCCAGATGACACCCCGCCTCTGGCTTGGGCTCCTGGGGGTGGCAGTGGGGGTGATGCGGGCAGAGGTCTGGGACGGGAGATGCTGAGCTCAGTTGGAACGTGTTGCGACCAGGGGCCTGGGGACACGGCGGGGGTGTCCGCGGGGCGGCGGTGCACTGGGCACCTGCTGTATCTCAGGCCTTGCACTTGCCTCTGGAAGTTGTGTCTCATCTGCCTCAGAGTTTTGAAGATGGAGAAACTGAGGCTCAGAGAGATTAAGTAACCTGCCCAAGATCACACAGCTAGCCTCAAACAGCTGGGGTCTAAATCAGGTTGGTCTGATTTCAGTTCCACGGTCTTTAGGGAGGAGAAGGGGCAGGTAGGAGTCTTTTGAAGGGGAGGGAGGAACCTGAACATGCAAAGGTGACCTCCACCCACAGCCATCCGCCCTGTGTAGCAAGCGTGGCCCAGGGTGAAACTCAGCCCCGGGGAGGGTGGGCGAGCTGCGGCCCCCGGTACAGCCACGTTATCCAGCACCTCTCCCTGCCTCGGGCCGACGGGAACGGCACTAGCTATCAACTTCGAGCTGTGAACCTGGGGACATAAATACCAATTAACCACCCCGAGGTTTCCTATTAATGAACATCAGTCCTCAGCGCTGATGCAGGGCTCATTTGCGAGTCGCCAGCTGGATCCAAGACGGCATGAGGCCAGAGGGACAGGCTGTGCAGGGGTGGAATTGTTTCTGGCTTAAGAGGACAAGATTGATTTATTGAGGCGTCTGCTTGCTGCCACCTTGCTTCAGAGGCCTGGGCTCTGTGTAGGGGTGAGACTGAAGCAGGAGGAAGGGGGTGAGGAGGGGATGAGGGGCCAGGGGTGCCAGCCTGGAGTTCCTGGGGGTGCTTCGGACGGCTGTGGCGCTGGGGAGGGTGCCGGACTGGGCATCTGGTGGACCTGCCAGGTCAACTCAGAGAGGTGACGTGGTGCACGGGCTGTGAGTCACATCATTGGGTTTGAATCCTGGCTCCTGCACTTAGTAGCTGACCTGTCTGTTCCTCAGGACCCGTAGAACTGAGCCATCTGAGCCAGGCTGCGTTCTAGGCACACTGCCTCGGGCTGCTCCCTGGTGCTGCCAGCTATATGCGAGGTTTCAAGGGCTCTCCCGGGCGGACCCTTGCCTCCACCAAAAACCCTCACAATCTGGGAATTCCCTGGCCGCCCAGTGGTTAGGACTCCAAGTATCCACTGCCAGGGGCCCGGGTTCGATCCCTGGTCGGGGAACTAAGATCCTACAAGCCACGTGGTGTGGCCAAAAAAAAAACCACCAACCCCTCACAATCCAACTGGGGAGGCGCAACTCACTATCTCCGCCCCACTGGGCATGCTGACGGCCAAGTGCTTCTATAACACGTGCCGTCCTCCCCAACCTTCAAAGCGGGAGAGTCACCAGGCTGGCGTGAACCAGTCACAGAGACAAGGGACCACTCCGGCCCCTGGTCTGGGGCTTCAGGTAAGACTCCTTTGCTTCCCTGAGCCTGTTTCCTCAACTGTAAAGGGAACTGATCATATCTCCTTGCAGGCACCGAGGTCTTGGAGTTAGCTTGGGAGCCAGCATCAGGGGGTCTGGGCTAATTCACTTTGGGCCCTATTGCTGGGGGGAGCCAGGGACTTCGTTGGGATTATCCAGGCATCAGTCAGTCCAGCTTCCTGACCTCCTAACCCTGCCCTGGGCTCAGCGTCTGAAGCGATCTGGGGAGCTGGTGGGCTTTTGCCTGGAGCCCGTGGTGCCTGCTCTGGGTAAGGCTGCCTCTGATCTCCAGGGTGGAGGTGACAGCTTGCCTCACCTGCTGTCACCAGGGCACATCTTCAGACCTCAGGATCTCCGCAGCCTGGTCTCACCCCTCTCTCTGGCCAGCCCCTCACGCTCCCGGGCCCTGCATTTTTCCAGGCCATCTCCCGGCCCCAAAGCCAGCTTGTGCCTGTCCATCCGCCAGGCCTGGCTCATGCCGCTCCCAGCTCTCCCACCACCTCGGAAGGCCTGCAATAGTTTGGGCAGCCACCAAAGATCAGCAAAGACCATTCCAGACCCAGCTCAGTCCCGTCACCTCATACTGTCCTCTCTCTCCTCCAGGTGACCTGGTGCAGGCCTTGTCCACCGAGCACACTGTGCAACGTGCTCAGCGAGGAAAGGGCCCACCCCTCCCTGCACAGGGACAGAGACATTCACTCAGGAAGGTCCATCGGTTTCTACTGTGTCTCAGGAGCACTGGGGACGTTGGCACTTTGGGAACCTTGGCAGAGATTCCTGGGCTGGGCTGGGTCCTGCGCTGCTGTCTGACCCCAAGCGAGTTACTCTCTGCCTGAGCCTCAATCTTCTGCATCTATAGAATAGTGGGAGCAAGGGCACTGGCTACCCCTTTGGCTGCAAACGCTAAATCAAAGGGCTTGTGTAAAGGGCTTGTGTAAAGGGCTTGTGTAAAGGGCCTGCTGGCACACAGGAGGAGCTCAGCAAATGTTGTCGCCCTCAGTTTTAGGAAACTCTGCTTCTGAGAAAGCTCTAATTTCAGGCGTGGTGGAAACAGCACGAGCTTTGGGGGTGGGTCCAGGGTCCAGCCCAGCTGCCTGGTTGGGTCACCCTGGCAAACCTGCATTTTCTCACCCGTCCAAAGCACCAGCAAGGCCGGTTATCTCACAGCAAGGTTGGGAGAAGTTGTGAACATCTCCCAGGCATTACCACCGTCTGCCATGGGCAAAGGCAGGGATTTTAGTTTGCTTTTCTTGTTCCCTGTTGTATTCCTACCTGGAACATTGCCCAGCACATGGCAAGTGCTTGATAGGTATTTCCAACGTGAATGAAATGGGAGGTATAAAGCAAAGGACCCTACCCAGCCGGGGAAATCAGCAAACAGGACTTCTTCTTACTGCCCCCCCAACCCCCTGGCCCCCTCCCTGCTCCCCCCACCAACTCGGTAGCTCCCAGAGCAGCTAGTAACAGAGCTAACTCCCGTGTGGGCAGTTCTGCATCCTGCTGTGTCCAGTTCTCCATCCTGCCCTGCTCAGCCCAGTCTGCTCAGGGCCAACTTGCGTGTTTTCTGACTCACCCTAATGTCAGGCTGACTTTAACTGGCTGGATCTTCAGAGAGATTTGGGATTGCAGGAAAAATCTTGGCCACAAAAGGATCGAGGCAGATTGGCTAGCTGCCTGGCCGTCTGGCAAGTGTCTGATGGCTGGCCCCAAAGCCACCTTCATCTGTCAAGCCTTTTGTTCACTGTCTGTAGGCCAGGGTGGGGCTCATAATGGCCCCCTCGCTTGCCCCAGTGGGCATCCTCCTAGTTCCATGGCTACAGGGCCAGGGACGGGTGGGCGGGACACCACAGGGATAGAGGATGCTGCAGGGAGGCGCCCCACTTGCCAGGTGGGGATGGCTTGGTCCAGGCCAAGGACTTGTTAGGGGTTAGCCCGTGAGTCTCCGAGGCAGGTTAGTTATCTTAGAAATGCGCAGTCATCTCAGGGCAATTTCACAGTCTCAGCACGCCCCACCTCCTCAGCTCTGCCAATAGAAAGCAGGCTGCCCTAGGGGATAACGGGTCCCAGAAGTGCCCAGGCAGTCCCCAGGATGCCCTGGGCAGGCCTCTCACCTATCTGCTCCCAAAGTTCTGCAGCAAGAGATCCTAACCTCTTCTGAATGTGGACCCTGCTCAGAATAAAAGCTATAGACCCTTTTATCAGTACATGCGTACTCTTCCCACAAAATCTTGCATCGTTTCAGGGGGTTCATACCTCTCTAATGGCCCACTAATTGAACCCCTTAGACCTGAGGTTGAGAAGCCTTGCCTCAAGGCTCTTTAGGGTGATCAGCCCCGGAGGTGTGCTGGAGGGAGGCCCAGAGAAGCAAGCTCACGGAGTTTGAGGTCCCTTCCCTCCCATCCTGCTTCTCCTCTGCCCCGGGCTCTTCCCTGCTCAGCCCCACCCCTGGGGCCAGGGCCAAAGCGGGGCTGTGTCCAGGCACAGGCCCCAGCAGAGCCCCCGGAGGGCAAGCTCTAGCGTGCCCCCTGGGCCTGAGGGGGCAGGCTCACCTGCGGGGGTTAATCGCGTGGGCAGGAAGGAAGGGAGAAAGGCCGCCCCGCCCACCCGCCTGTCCCACTCACAGGTCGCTCCTCACCTTCCTCTGGCACACGGCCAGCCCGCAGCCACCCTGCTCACGGCAGCAGCAGCTTGTGTTGCATGGACACACTTTACTGCTTCCTCTGCCCTCCTCTATCCCCAGTCTTGGGGAGGGTACCGTCGCCAACCCTGGCCACCTGGTGGGGCTTGCAGCCTCCCCTCTCCCAGGGTCCTGGAGGCAGCCCCGGGCCTGTACCTCAGCCCCACAGAGAGACCCTTTTTTTCCTTACGGTCTAGGGAACAGCTGGGTCCCATGAGTTCAGTTCAGGTCTGATCGAGCTGGGATTTGGGAGACAAGCTCCCCTCCTCTGAAAAGCAGCCAGGATGCCAACTGGGTGAGAGGGAAGGTGGGGCAGAGCCAGAGCAGACAGGGACTGCCGATCTGGAAACAGTCTGTCTTTACTCTGCAGTAGAATGGTTCCTGGGAGAGGGCTGGGCACAGCAGGCCCTCCCTTCAGGCTTCCTGCTGTGGCAGATCCCTTCCAGGAGGGGGCGCCGCCTTTGGCATGTTGGAGTCCCAAGGGGAATAATGTCTGCTCCTATCGGGGCAGAAGTGGCAGGGGGTGGCGGGGTGGGGCTTCTTTGCAATGAGTTTTTGGGCCTTCAAACAACACAAATTTATTCTCTTATGGTTCTGGCAGTCAGAATCTGAGATCTCTCTGGGCTAAAGTCAAGGTGTCGGCAGGCCGGTCCCTTCTGGAAGCTCTGAAGGGAGAATCCATTTCCTCGCCTTTTCCAGCTTCTGGAGGCCGCCTGCATTTCTTGGCTTGTGACCCCTTCCTCGAGTTACTCCGATTTCTTGCTTCCGTCACCACATCTCCTGCTTCCTCTCTGAGCTCCTGCTTCCCTCTAATAAGGATCCGTGTGATTATATCAGGCCCGCCTGGATAATCCAGGACAGTCGCCTTGTCTAAAGACCCTTAATTTAATAACATCTGCAAAGTCCCTTTTGTCATTTAAGGTAATGTTCACAGGTTCCTGGGATTAGTACATGGCCATCCTGGGGGACACTCCTCCACCTACTACAACTAGGCTGCAGAATGGCGACCCCCTCCTGGTGTTTCAATGATTGGGAGAAAAAAGGCTGGGGATTCCCTGCTTTGGGTTCAGCCGGGCCCTTCCTAACCTTGTATTTCTAAGGTCTAGGCTTCACCAACCCCCTCCTTCCAACCAGAGAAACTCACTGCCATGTCTCCTTGAAAGTCCGGTGACAAGCCTAAATAAATCTAAGTGCTGGTGAGAGGTGCGGGGCCAGCCCAGAAGCCCTCTAGGCCAGAGGGTGCCCGCCCTAAGCCAAACCCTGCTGGCCACAACGAGCCCACGGTTGGAGACAGAGAAGGGTCTGGGGCCTGCCGAGGGTGCCAGGGAGGCCATGGGACGAGTGAGGCCTGCTGGGATAGCGCGTCGGCCAGAGCTGAGTGAGGCGTGGCTGCGGCGCCGCGGGAGCCGAAGGAAGACGCTGTGGGCTGTGGTCCCGGCCTCCAGGGACGATGGAGACCGCGGCTGGGAGTGGCGCTGAGGTCAGTGAGGGAGCATCTCTGCCTCGCAGCAGCTGGGGGCGAGGGCCTCGGCAGACAAAGTCCCAGGCACTGGGCTTTTCCTTTGTAATGAGAGGGCAGTGGGGCGGGGGAGAGCGGCGGAGCGGGAGGGCAGGGAGCCTCTCTTGCTACCTCTTCTCCATGTTCTGCATCTGCAAACTGAGGGAGGTGAAGCTGGCCAGCAGGTCGGTCACTTCATCCACCTGCGGGATGAAACCGAGGCTCTGTTATGGGGTGCCCCCGGGTCCCCCCAGCAGCACCACAGGCATGGAGGGCAGACACTGTCTCTCCCCGCAGGGCATGTGGTGGCTTCACCATGACTAGGGAGCTGCTGTCTGAGGCTGAATCCTTGCTGCCAGGTGGTCTCAGACCGCCCCAGAGAGAACGGCCTGGGAAGCTTCAAAGGAAGTGGACAGAGGCTCTGAGGTCCACAGTGGGCGACAGGCCTGCAGCCACGCCTTTCTCCTGCGTCAGAGCAGGGGTGGGCTGGCCCTGAGGCTCCGGCCAGGGCCTGGGTCTGGACCTGCAGCTGTGGCTCACCTGCTCTTTGGTGCTTGTCATCTGGAGGCGGGTGCAGAGGTCATCCAGCCGCTCCCGCTGCTCGTGCCGCCCCAGGCGCTCCAGGTACTCCCTCAGCATCTGGATGATCTGAAACCGGAGGGTGGGCTGAGGGTGTGCTGGGAGGCACAGAGCGGCCTGATGCTGCTGCCGAGGGGCACAGTGGAACAGGTGCCAGCTGGGGTCCGCGTGAAGCCACCCAGGAGCCCTGGTGCCGAAGGCGGGCGTGTCTGTGGTTCGGGCAGCACCTGCCCAGGGTTTGCTCGGGGCCGCAGCTCAGCTGAGGGGGGCGCTCACCTGCTTCACCTCCAGCCGCACGGCCTCCAGGCACTGAGAGTGGCCTTCCTGCAGGATGTTGAGCTTCGACTTGGCCAGGTGCAGGGGCGTGCGGCCCGCTCGGTCCAGGGCATCTACCCGGGCCCCTGTGGGCAGGCAGAGGTGAGCATGCTGGGGGTGAGGGGGAGAGAGGAGGGAGAAGGGGAGGAGACCACTCACCTCCTCGCAGCAGTGTGGTGATGACAGGGACGTGGTTGGTGCAGGCCGCTGAGGGAGAAGAACAGGGACTGAGAGTCCAGGACCACTGGGGCTTGGCCTGGGTGCCCACCAGAGGAGCAGGACTGTCTCTGAGGGTCCCGATGCCAGGTCACGCCCCCTGAGAAGGCATCCCCAAGGCAGCAACTGGGAGGGACTCGGTGATCAAATCCGACTCCCTCCCTGTACAGCTGGGGAAACTGAGGCTTGGAGATGGGACCTGCCTCACCGTGAGCCACAGTGTGAGTCAGCCGCAAGGCGGGAACCTCCCCTAACAGAGCTGCTGCTGAGTCAGCTCAGGTTGTAAAATCAGCTCTGCTCAGGGCACAGCCAACTGGTGATGGATGGGGACAGCCACAGGACACAGTCCGAGGGGAGTGTGGCCCTGGGGGCTCAGGCTCCCCCCAGATGACAGCAGAGCCTGCTGGGAGCCTGCAGGACCCCAGGCTCTCCATCAGAGGAGCCTGTCTGTGCTGCAGAGAAGGGTGTCTCGGCAGCTTGCCAGGCACTTACCCAGGTGCAGTGGTGTGTTCCCCAGCCCGTCTCGCTGATTGGGGTCGGCTCCATGGTCCAGAAGCAGCTGCACTGGAAACAGGAAAACCCAAGAGGAGCTGTTGGGGGCTTCTATGAGCAGCACCCTAACCCCACCCGTGACCTAGCTAAAGAGGCTCGCTCAAAGTGGGGGACACTGAAAGCTCACACAGTCCCCCACGCTGTTTCATCCACTCACTCACTGGCTCATTCGCCCCTAAGGCTCATGTGCAGGACTCTAGGGCCAGGAACTGAGGATTCTGGGAGGGCCCCCTGGCCTATGCAGGCATTACGGGACTGAGACTCTAGGGGTTAAAGAAAGTTCTTCCAATAGCAGTGGCTGCTAGTAAAGGCTCTCAGGGCATTTTCTGCTCCTTCCACAGCCAAGCACCATAGTGGGAATTAGGCCAATAGAAGATGCTGAGCACCCCCGCCTCACGAGTCTCTACGTCACATCAGGGGCGGGCTGTGGTATCACCAGGGCTCACCAGTTACCCAGATGGATGTGCAGGCAGACTAACTCACATGAGGAGGCCAATCTGAGCCTCACAACATATACAGAAACTAATTCAGGAGGGACCATGACCTAAATGTGAAAGCTTTAACAGTCAGGCCTGTAGAAGAGAACAGGAGAATATCTTCACAACCTTGGGACAGGCAAAGATTTCCTAAACAGGTCACAAAAATACTAACCGTAAAAAAGAAAAGACTGATAAATTGGAATCATTAAAATAAAGAACTTGTGGGACTTTCCTAGTGGCGCAGTGGATAAGAATCCGCCTGCCAATGCAGGGCACACAGGTTCGATCCCTGGTGCAGAAGATTCCACATGCCGTGGAGCAACTAAGCCCGTGCACCACAACTACTGAGCCTGCGAGCCACTACTACTGAAGCCCGCGCTCCTAGAGCCTGTGCTCCGCAGCAAGAGAAACCACCGCAATGAAAAGCCTGTGCACCGCAACAAAGAGTAGCCCCCGCTCGCCACAACTAGAGAAAGCCCGTGTGCAGCAACGAAGACCCAACGCAGCCAAATATAAATAAATAAATAAAAATAAATAAAATTAAAATTAAGAACTTGTGTTCATCAAATGAGAACATTCAGAGAACAAACAGGCAAGCTGAGAAAGTCATTTATATTTAATAAATGATTTATGTCCAGAATATATGAAGAATTTCTACAAATCAATAAGAAAAAGATAGGCAACTTGTTAAAAAAAATGGACAAGAGACTTGAACAGATACTCCACAAAAGAGGATACAAAAATGGCCAATAAATACCTGAAGATGTGCTCAACATTACTGACCATCAGAGAAACGCAAGTTAAACCACAAGGAGATACCACTATACTAGAAGGGCTAAAATTTAAAAGAGATAATACCAAGCATTGCCAAGGATGTGGGAAAATGTGGAACTCTCTCACAGTGCTGGTGGGAGTGCATATGGGTAGAACCATCTTTGGGAAAAGTTCGGTAGTACACGCTAGCTAAACATGTGTGTGCCCCAGTGACCCAACAATTCTAACACAGATAAGTGCTTATATCCATCAGGTCACATGTACAAAAATGCTCCTAGCAGCTTTGCTCCTCCTAATAGTCCAGACCTGGAAAAAACACAAATGCCCGTCAATAGTAGAACGGGTGAACCGTGGTCCGTCACGCGATGAAACACCAGCCAGCAATGAGGGCAAAGAACTACCATTACTCACAGCCTTCAGGGATGAGTCTCAAGAACATACTTCCTTTTCTCGTATTTTGGCCGCGCAGCATGTGGGATCCTAGTTCCCCGACTAGGGACAGAACCCTCCCCCATGCATTGGAAGCGCAGAGACTTAACCACTGGACCACCAGGGAAGTCCCTCAAGGATATAATTTTGAGTGAAAGAATTCAAGATACAAAAGACTGCATATTCTGTGCTTCCATTTATGTGAAATTGAAAAACAGGCAAAACTAATCTATGGTGATCAAGGTCCACGCAGGGGTAAGGACTGGAAGGGGCATGAGGCAGGCTGCTGGGTGCTGAAAATATTCTATATTTTGATCCAGGAGGCGGTTACAGCAGTGTATACACACAGAAAGCTCACTGTTTATAAGTTATACCACGTCCAAAAAAAACTTATAAAAAAGGGGGGGCTGTCCCGCTGCTGCCCTTAGCACTGAGTAAATGCTGCCTGAACGTCTTGAAGGACTGGTCCGACCTCAGAGGCAATCATATTCTTTCCGCTGGTGGACCCCTGGCCCGGTCTGGCAGTGCCAGTTCCACAGGCTAAAGGAGTGAGAGGGGCTGAGTCTTCCTTATATCCAGCACCCGGCTGAGCAGACAGCAGATCCTCCCCCAGCCCCTCTGAAGTGATGCTACTCACCCAGCCTCCCTCCCTCCCCCTCCCCCTCCCCAGGACTCACCAATCTGGTCATTGCCGTTGCAGGAGGCAAAGTGTAGGGCTGTGCGGCCCTTGTCGTCAGCTGCACAGGGATCCGCGCCATCTTCCAGCAGCTGCTGCACTGACACCACGAAGACAGAGGGAGCAAGTGGAGAGAGTGGCAGTGTTAGCCAGGCTGCAGCCCCAGGGGATAGATGGGGATGCTCGGGGGCCCTTCCAGGCAAGGCATTGACAATGTTTGGGAGAGCCAGTCCCTCCTAGATGCTGGCCCCACGGGGACTGCCATGACAAGGCACTTGTTCTCCTGAGGGCACAACTGAGGGCCCATATTCTGGGTGCTCAAACTACGTGTCTAGGGATAAAACACCATAGAAGAATCTCGGCCCTCAGGGTCAGAAATTTGGGAGCTGTGGAAGTCCCCGGCGTAGACTCGGGCCCCACCCCTCTCCCTGCATCTGGCTGCACATCCATTCCAGCTGGACACAGCCGAGCGAGCTGTGGGCTGATTCTTACTTTGCTCCCAGGAGGCAGCCCTTTAGAGTGGACGGAGCACAGGCTCTGCCACACAGACCAAGTCCCAGGCTAAACTAAGCAAAAAGGAAAGGAGTTCATTGCCAACAGCACGGGGCAGTGGGAAGGCCTAGATTGAGGCCCCCGTTCACCAGCGAATGGGAGGAATCTCTGCCCTGCTAACCTCCAGAGTTGCTGTAATGAGAATAATGGATGAGCAATTCCTTCCTTGAAAAGTACAGAGCCATTATAAAATGTGAGGCATTGTGCATTACACGTCCACGTCAACTGAAAGGCAGAACTTACCGCCAAACATCATTCAGAGCAAGAAACAAAATGCTCTAGTAAGCCCCCAGCAAAGCTCTCAAGGACTTGAGTCCTTCCAAATGAAATCCAGGTATCTCCTGCTTTGTGAATCTCTCTCATCTCCTCAAGCTGAGTGAGCTGCCCCCTCTCCTGCATCCCCATAGTGCCCTGTTCATCCTGCTACTCTCATATTCATATGCTGTGCTCTTTTAGAGTAACTACGACTGTAGACGGAGCACCAGCCAGGTGTCAGGTACCTGACTGCCAAACCACTCAGCACAGTATCACATCCATGGTACAGATCAGGAGACAGACTCCAGCCCAAGCCAACAGGAGGCCAAGCTGGGATAGGAACCCAGGTTTCTCTGGCTCGAGAACTTACACCTCTCCAACTAAATACAGGACTTCAGTTTCCTCGGGTTTTTTTTTTTTTTTAGAAGTGGTGTTGCTTTATACTCTTCTTCTCCAACTATTCTGTAGGTTTTTTGTTTTGTTTCTTAATATCTTGGACCAAGATATGACTTGCCCTGCTCCATGAATGTTGCTGACTGACTGAATAAATGAACGAATAAAGGTGGTGGGAAAGGGTTATGAGAGTGGAGGAGAAGGAGAAGCTTCCAGTCACCTCTGTGTTCATCACCAAACGAGGGCCAGTATCCAAGAGATAGAGCAAAGCTAAAATAGTCAGTTCCAGTTCTGTGATTTGTGCAGCTACAGTCTTTATGGAAAGCGCTTCAGCAACATCTATCAGAAGCCATCAAGATGGGCGTATCCTTTGAGGTAACAACCCCATTCCTGGGAAATTATCTTAAAAATGAAAAGCCAGTGTGCAAACATGTGACTGACTAAATAACTCTTGCTTTGTCCCTCTGAAGGCATCATGTGCGTCCACTACAAATTGTGGTTATAACTGAGGCATGGAATTGCAAGGTGATTTCTACTTTTTACTTTATAAGCTTCAAAAAAATTGTACAGCTACATATTCATTCTATAAATAGGAAAGAATAACGCTTCCGTTTTGAAAAGACAAATGGTTATGAAGACTATGAAAAATGTTTATGATACACAAAACATTATGCGGGCTACAAAATTGTGTATACAGCACAGCTTGCAAGCCCTTCAAGAAACTTCCTCTGTATAGGAAAAAGGACAGGAAGGACATTCACCAAAATATTAACAGAGATTCCTTTGCTGACATTAAGGATGTTTTTCATGAAGATTTTTCTAATTTTCAAAACATTTTAAATGCACATATTATTTTCACATTTAAAATCTTTTAAATGATTATGAATTCACAGAAAGGCACTTACGATTTAACGATAGCAGGGTATAAACTTTACATCCACTGTAATTGCTAACCTATACCAAAAAAACCAACAAACATGCAGAGCAAGATTAAACAAAATGCTAACCATACAGGAAAAGGAATGAAGAGGCCAATCTACAGCCACTTTCGCTGTCAGAGTCCTGCAAGGGCCTGGTAAATCTAAGAGCCACTTAGATTTGAAGATGGGTGTGTCACAGACTCTGAATGGAAAATTACAGCATTTCCACCAAAATAATAAAACCATCATGTGGACACCTGATTCAAGATAAACTAGATGTGGAACTTCCCTGGTGGCGCAAAGGCTAAGAATCCGCCTGCCAATGCAGGGGACACGGGTTCAAGCCCTGGACCAGGAAGATCCCACATGCTGCGGAGCAACTAAGCCCGTGTGCCACAACTAGTGAGACTACGCTCCAGAGCCCACGTGCCACAACTACTGAAGCCCACATGCCTAGGGCCTGTGCTCCACAACAAAGAGAAGCCACCACAATGAGAAGCCCTCGCACCACAACGAAGAGTAGCCCCTGCTCACCACAGCTAGAGAAAGCCCATGCACAGCAACAAAGACCCAACGCAGCCAAAAATAAATTTAAAAAAAAAAGATAAACTAGAATATAGCCAGTATTTTATAATAACTATAAATGGAGTATAACCTGTAAAAATTGTGAATCTCTATACTGTACACTTGTAACTTATATAATATTGTACATCAACTATACTTCAATTTAAAAAAGAGAGAGGGACTTCCCTGGTGGTCCAGTAGTTAAGAATCTGCCTTCCGATGCAGGGTACGTGGGTTCGATCCCTGGTCAGGGAACTAAGATCCCACATGCCACAGGGCAACTAACCCGAGCGCCACAACTACTGAGCTCACGCGCCTCAACTAGAGAGCCTGCAGGCCGCAACCTACAGAGCCCATGTGCCGTAACCTACAGAGTCCATGTGCTCTGGAACCCGTGCGCCACAACTACAGAGCCCACGTGCCCTGGAGCTTGCATGCCACGACTAGAGAAGAGAAAACCCACACGTTACAACTAGAGAGAAGCCCATGCGTCGCAACAAAAGATCCCGCATGCCTCAACTAAGACCCAACGCGGCCGGAAAAAAAAAAAAAAAAAAATTAATAAATCTTTAAGTAAATAAATGTGAGAAAGAAAATAAAAGAAAATAAACCCATTTAAAAGAAAAAGATAAACTAGACTTTCTGTGAAACGGAGGTATAATTAAAATATTCTCTGGCCACACACTCAAGATATTAAAAAGAGAACACATCATCTTTCCTTGAAAAGCTATATAGGTTGCTACCCAAATATTCCACAATATTAAAGTTCATGGAAAAGAGATAAAAGTGGAGAGCGCTGGAAACCCCTCCAGTTTCCAGGCCTGCTCACTATGCTCTGCCAGGGATAAGGGACCCACTCTAGGCCTGTGTTTTAACGCCCAGCTCCCTGAGGGGAACGACCTTCTCTCCACGCCTGCTATAAACGGGCTCTTATCCCTCGGCTGACTTTGAAGATGAAGGTAGAAAACTACGAGCCAAGGAATGCGGGCGGCCTCAGAAGGTGGAAAAGGCGGGGAAACAGATCTCCCTTGAGCCTCCAGAAAGAAATACAGACACTTTGATTTCAGCCTGGTGAGACCTGTGTTAGACTTCCGACCTATAGAACTGTCTGATGATAAACTTGTGTTGTTTTACATTATCTTTGTGGTAATTTGTTACAGCGGCCAAAGAAAACCCATATACCACTTTTCCCTGATTCACAGAAAGAATTGTCAGTGGATACAATTAAAATTTTTTTCCTATAGCTTGTCTTGTAGCTTTGATGCTGCTACTGCCCTGTCAGCTAGCAAATGGTGAAGAGCAACAACAAGAAACAAAGTGGTGTCCTGCTAGGAGCCTCCCCCATGCCTTTCAGATGTTCTGTCAACTAAAGTTTGAGAACCACTGACCCAACTACCACAAGGCCTCAGGGAGCAGTTGAAGGTGGTGGCTCTCCTGGCACTTCAAATTGACTGTTCATTCCCATTAACCACAAGTTCCAAAAAGCTCCTACTCTGCGGCTGGGTGCCAGGGATACAAAAGCAGACATGGTCCCCACCACCATGGAGCCCACAGGATGATAAACACTATGACATCAGGAAGTACAGGGTGACAGGGAAGCATGGGAAGAGTGAGCATCTGAGCCAGACTTGTCATCTGCAAGATGACTGCAGTTATACAATAAGTACAGCGAGCCTGGTCCTAGGGGTGAGCCAGCAGAATTCAAGCACTGTCTTCCCAGATGTTGGTTACCTGGATTCTTCCTTCCCCGACCAGACCGGGGAGCTGGACTCACTCTGCACACTCACCTGTTTCCACATCGTTGGCATTGGCTGAGTCCCTCAGCCTCTTCAGAGCTGTGAAGACAATAAGAGTGCCAGTTAAAAAAAAAAAAAAACCCAGCAATGGCCATGATGAAGCAAAAAGTGATGGCTTCCTAGCTACCCACCACTCAGCCACAATGGCATCTAAAGAGAAAGAGAGGGCTTCCCCGGTGGCGCAGAGGTTGAGAGTCCACCTGCCGATGCAGGGGACAAGGGTTCGTGCCCCGGTCCAGGAAGATCCCACATGCCGTGGAGCGGCTGGGCCCGTGAGCCATGGTCGCTGAGCCTGCGCGTCTGGACCCTGTGCTCCACAGGGGGAGAGGCCACAACAGTGAGACGCCCGCGTACCGCAAAAAAAAAAAAAAAAAAAAAGAGAGAAAGAGAGGGGCCAGGATACAAGTGACACTACCCCGGGAACCAGGAGAAACCTGAAAGGTGACACAGCTAGTGCAAAAGCCACATTTTGTAGCAAATCCTCCAAGGCCTTTGGAGGCAGATCTTGGCTCTGCCACTTGTCGGAGCTGGGTGTCCGTGAACAAGTTAGTTAACCCCCTGGGCCTCAGGTCTATCACCTGCAAAACAAGGTTGAGCTCTTTCCTGACAGGCCTGAGTTGTTGCAAAGACCAAATGAAGTGATTTACACGGAAGCGCTCTGTGAGCTGGTTACACAGATAATCTTATATCCTCTTTCAAAACAGACCACTCCCAAATGACTTACTTAAATTTGATGATTCCTATGGAGAAACTTTTTTCTCCACAATGACACTACCTGTATATTAGAGGCTAATAGAAAGCAATGCCTTTATCATCAGAGAAATGGACAAAAATTGCAATTCATATATATAACGATTCCTTACATTCATATAGCACTTTCAAATTTTCATTTAATCTTCATAACACCACTAAGATACAAGTAGGTATTAAAGGGCCCCTAAAAGTCCCCATTCTTAAAACTTTCAGGGTTTCCATGGCATCCATAAAATGTAAAAGACAATATGGTAGAAGTACCAGAGCAGGAGTTCTAATACCAGCATAGCCAATTTCTAGCTATGTGACTTGGAGCAAGACAATTTCTCTGAACCTCAGTTTCACCTTCAGTAAAATGGGAACAGTATCTGGATCTCAGTGAGTTTTGACGAGGATCAGAAATGATCAGAAACCACCCAACAGTGTTTGGCACACAACAAAGGCAGAATAATAACTATATATTCCTTACCTTACTTAATAACTCTGGCAACATCCCTTGTAAAGCATACCATACCCATTCTACAGATGAGAAAACTAAAGCTGAAAGGTTCTACAGTTTGCCTAAGACCTAAATGAGATAGAAAAGTCCAATCCAGGTCTGTGCATTTAAAGAAGTAAGTTGGTAGGACTTGGCTCTGATATCATAATATTCTCCAGTATCCCATTTATTATCTACAAATAAACACCTGGAGTCAGGAAAAGTTTCTATTCAAGAACTACCAAATGTGAAAAGCCACCGGGACTGGTTCTGAGCGGGAAGACTACTTTTTTTACACTCATGGTCCTTAGCAGCTATAATTCTACTATTGGTACTGAAAGTGGACTCAGGGGTCACTCCAGGTCCGTAACTCAGACGTCGGAGGACACCATCCTGAACGGGCTGGGGAGATCAGGGCCCGATTCTCAGCCGAGGGCCAGCCCCGCCTCCCGCCGCGCTCCTCACCGTGCACCTCCTTGCCCGTGGGCCCGAGCCGGCGGTGGGGCCTGGCGGCGCGCCTCAGCCGTCCGGAGGGGATCTTACAGAGCAGCTCATCGCGGGGCTCCGCCTCCTGCTGCCACAGGACGTGAAGGTAGCGTAGCGGGGACTGGGCCCCGCCGGCCGCTCGGCCCGGGAGCCCCGCGCCGCCGCCCAGCGCAGACCCGAAGTCGGCGAAGGAGAAGAGGCCCTCGGGGCCCGTCAACGGCTCTGGCGCCACCGCGCACTCGCCATCCGAGCTCGAGCGGCCAGAGCGCGACTCTTCGTCCGCGCCCCCGGCGGCGGCTGCCATGGCAACGGCTCCGTGCTGGCCTGGCCGCGGGAGCCTCGTGCTTGTGGGACCGACCGACCCGCTTCCCTCCGCCCTAAGGCTCGCTGTCAGAGGACAAGCGGGCGGGCCTGGCCTGCAACCACGGCAACCGAACGGGGGGCGGGCTCGGGCCGCAAGCGGGGCAGTTCCGGACCAATGAAAACCCTTCCAGCCTAAACCCCACCCCCTACAGCCAAACGGGAGTGGTACGGGCCGAAGAACTTGGTTCGCTGCAGCGTGACTGACGGATATAAGAACCAATCATAAATTCGAGATGCCCAAGTCTTCGCCGTACGTCCCTAAGCGGAGCCAATAAAACAGCGGAGTTTAAGACACTTTTTTTCTTCCCATTTCTCCCATCGGATCAAGGGAAAGATAACTGGCAGATGCCCTAGCCAGTCATGTTAAGATGATTTGCAGCCAATCACAAAGGAAAGTGAAGAAGGCAAAGGAAAGGGATTGAGAGATAAGAAAATGTGTAAATCAATGACCGTTAAAAAAAAAAACAAACAACACAGAACTTCCCACAAATACAGAATGTAAGTAGGAAAGTGAGAATATGTTAAAATGTGGGGCTAGCAACACGAACTGTGGAGTGATAGTTTCTAAATGCGATAGATCCCGTTCGTTCTCTCGGTAACTCTGGGGTTGATCACTGATTTACAAAGAATTCTATAATTCAACACCAGAGCGCCCGACGCTTGAGTCCGAGAGCCAGTCACTGACCCAGGTAATTCTCTGTGCTAGGTCCTGGACGCAGAATCAGACTCGGTGCCTTCTGAGACGCTCAAGTGGGATGGGAGAAGTCAGAGCCGGAAGCGGAAGTGTACCGCAAACAGCTGATGATGAGCTTAGCAAGCACTCCCAGGTACACTGTTTTGTAGAATTTTCACAACCCTGAATCCCACAAACACTTCTATAAAGTGAGCAAGGAGGACCATCCCTATTTTATAGACGAGGAGCTGAAACCAGAGGGATCACGGACTTGTTCATGGAGGCCCAGCTCTCTTGAGAGGAAGGCTGTGTCCAGGAAAAAGTTGTTCCTTGTCATTCAACGCAGTGAAAATATAATCTTGGGCTTCCCTGGTGGCGCAGTGGTTAAGAATTCGCCTGCCAATCCAGGGGACACAGGTTGGAGCCCTGGTCCGGGAAGATCCCACATGCCGCAGAGCAACTAAGCCAGTGCGCCACAACTACTGAGCCGGCGCTCTGGAGCCGGCGAGCAGCAACTACTGAAGCTCTTGCGCCTGGAGCCGGTGCTCTGCAGCAAGAGAAGCCACCGCAATGAGAAGCCCGCGCACCTCAACGAATAGTAGCCCCCCGCTCGCCACAACTAGAGAAAACCCTGCGCAGCAGCGAAGACCCAACTCAGCCAAAAAGAAAGAAAGAAAATTAGAAAAACAAAAAGAAAATGTAATCTTTCTCTGACAGTTGAAAAACACTTGCCGATTTTGCAGTGTTCTCAGAACACCACTATGAGGTTTATCATTGTAATGTATGGAGAAAAATGTTTATTTGAACTCTCCTCCTCTGCCTGATGCGGGAGAAGGACATATGCCAACTCCACTTGTAGCTAGAAGGAAACCGAGGAAAGAAATAAACATTGAACGCGTACCATTTACCAAGTGCTTGATATGTATTTTACCATTTAGTTCTCCTTCACAAGAGTCTTAGCAGGTAGATATTATTATACCCACTTTGCAGATTAGGAAATTGTAGTCCCTAGATGTCATATGAATTGTCCAGGGGTACGGGACTAGAAATTTGGAGGACTGGGATTTGAACCCAGAAAAGTCTTCTCTTTCCATCACGCTGATCTCTTTAATGAAGAGCCTACTGGAAATCTGCCTCCAGAAAATTTAAGTGACATCTGGATATGTATACCTCACTCCTGCTGAATGTACCCTGAAATAACTTTATTATTCATTTCTCCTCTTTTTCCATGTAATAACCTCCAAAATAGTCGTCATCCCTCCAGTCCCTCTGTGAAGAACCAAAGGTGTACTTGCTGTCTAAAGTACAATTCTCTTCACATCTCTAGGATCTGCTCGCCCACTGAGCTCAGGCTAAAGTCCAAACCTTTTATCCTAGCAGTCAAGACCCTTGATGATTCTGACCCAGTTGTCTTTGCAATCAGTGTCTTTCTCCTACCAGTGGGTCTTCAAACCATCTGGTCTACAAAGATGTTTGCATTGTCAGAAATCTTTTAATTTAAACAGGATCCCTAAACATCTAGGGGTGGCTGTTACTTCTAACTTTTAAATCAACTTTGTTGAAGTACATAGCCCAACCCTCTGTGTGTTGCAAGAACCACTTGTTATTTTGGACTGGAAGAACGGGATGTGGGTTGAATGTGGACCCAGTTAGCCTCACCAGCAGGATTTTAGACTGGAACTTGGGTCTATGAAGTTGTATTCCCTCATAATGCCTGGCTCAGCAACTGGCACCAGCATGTTGTAGCTATTTGACTGACTGACTGACTGATTAAATGAATGAATGAGTAAAAATAGTAGCCCAGTGGTTAAGATCATGAGTTTTGTTGGTTTGTTTTAATATATTTATTTATTTATTTTTGGCTGAGTTGGGTCCTCGTTCCTGCGCGTGGGCTTTTCTCTGGTTGTGGCAAGTGGGGGCTACTCTTCATTGTGGTGTGCGGGCTTCAGTAGTTGTGGCTCGTGGGCTCTAGAATGCAGGCTCAGTAGTTGTGGCTCGCAGGCTTAGTTGCTCTGCGGCATGTGGGATCTTCCCAGACCAGGGCTCAACCACTGTGCCACCAGGGAAGCCTCAGACCACCAGTTTTGAAGCCACAAATGAGTGGGTTTATAGCTTTGAGCAAGTGACTTTCCTTTGCTTATCTTCAGTTTCCTTATCCATAAAATGAAGGTAAGAGTACTACCTATATCCGACATCCCTGGTAGCGCAGTGGTTAAGAATCCGCCTGCCAAGGCAGGGGACATGGGTTCGAGCCCTGGTCGGGGAAGATCCCATGTGCCGTGGAGCGACTAAGCCCGTGCGCCACAACTACTGAAGCCTGCGCGCCTAGAGCCCGTGCTCCGCAACAAGAGAAGCCACCGCAAGGAGAAGTTTACGCACTGCAACGAACAGTAGCCCCCATTTGCCGCAACTAGAGAAAGCCAGCGCGCAGCAACAAAGACCCAATGCAGCCAAAAATAAATAAATACATAAATAAATAAAAGAGTAGTACCTATATCATGTGGTTATCACAAGGACTAAATAATATAATGTGAGTAAAGCACCTAGTACAGAGCTGGGTACAGAATTAGAGCTCAAAATGTGGTAGCTATTGTTCTTATTATAAAAAGTTTAGATGCAGGCTAGGGCCCATGCAAATCCTACGCAACTGTGGGCACATAACACTGGCATGAACTTGACCTAAGGGTGCTGCAAGCATGCATACACAAGTCATTTATGTTTGGTCAATCAGCAAATAGAACATGAAGCACTTAACAGGAGACAAAGAAAGAACCTGTAATGTTGCTTTGGGGGAAAAGCTTCTGCCTGGGAATCCAAGAGCTTGTGTTCTAAGTCCTACTCTGCCGTGACTCACCTCATGATTTGGGGGCAACTGTTTCCTTTCTTTGGGCTTCAATCTTCCCATCAGAAGGTTTTGTTCTAGGTCAGCTACTGACACTGCCTCAGGCTGGCTTGGCTTTCCTTTTAGTCTTTCCTTCATCCTGTTGGCCTACACAATATTTTATTTTTTTGCTTTTGTTTTATATTTTATTTCTTTGTATCAACAGGGGCACAAGAGAAAAGATCAAAAAGCAGGTTGTCCCTGCTGTCTCAATGCCACCAGCCGCTTCCTTCCCGTGGCTTCAGATGTGATAAAGAAAGCTGTGGCTTTCTGTAGTTTTATTCACAGTCCTTTTTTTTTTTTTCCCAAAATACCACAAATGTACTTTATTTCTTCCCATTCACCTAAAGCAAGTTAATTAATTAATCAAAATAATCAGTGAATTTTCTTTTTTTTTAATGCCCAAATCACAGTTTATTATGTTTTTTAAAAAAAATATCTTTATTGGAGTATAATTGCTTTACAATGTTGTGTTAGTTTCTGCTGTACAACAAAGGGAATCAGCTGTATGTACACATAAATCCCCATATCCCCGCCCTCTTGCGCCTCCCTCCCACCCTCCCTATCCCACCCCTCTAGGCGGTCACAAAGCAGCTAGCTGACCGCCCTGTGTTATGCAGCAGCTTCCCAGTAGCCAGGCTGAATCCTCTCAGCCAACTCTCCCAGGTAAAATCCATTTTACCTTTGGTAGTTTATGTATGTCTGCTACTCTGTCACTTCGTCCCAGCTTCCCCTCCTCCCCACCCTCCGCCCTCCCCCCCAGCCCCGTGCCCTCAAGTCCGTTCTCTATGTCTGCGTCTTTATTCCTGCCCTGCCACGAGGTTCATCAGAAACATTTTTTTTAGATTCCATGTATGCTACACAATATTTAAGAGCAATTTGAACTAGTTGCCAACATATAAAAATTGAGAGCTTTAACATAAAACTTTTGATTTCCAGATTCTCTTAAAAATGAGAAGAGGGAATTCCCTGGCGGTCCAGTGGTTAGGACTATGCACTTTCACTGCCGAGGGCCGGGGTTCAGTCCCTGGTGGGGAACTAAGATGCCCCAAGCCGCGCAGCGTGGCCGAAAAAAATAAAAAAGAGACAGAAGATATGGCAATACAGGACTAGTTGGCTGGAGCTGCACAGCAACTCTCCTCTTGAGATGGGGCGTGCTGCAGTCCCCACCACTCTCCACTCTCTGTTACCTCCACATTGAGGCCTAAATACAATTGCCATTTATCCTCATACTTTTCATACTTGTGATGTTGTTTTTCTTTTTTTTCTTTGCGCCACACGGCCTGTGGGATCTTAGTTCCCCGACCAGGGATCAAACCCACGCCCCCTGCAGTGGAAGCTCGGAGTTGTAACCACTGGACCGCCAGGGAATTCCCAGTGACGTTGTTTTTCTTAAATGGAGTTAACAGGAAATTAAAATATCGCTTGTCTTTATCAAATGTGGAGTAATGGAAACTAGTGTGGAGGAAAATTATTTAGTGTCTAAAAACATGACATACAGTGATTATGTGATTTCTTAATGCCATGCTAGAGTATTTCTAATAAACCCACATAAGGGACATCTGACTCTCTGGGGAAGTTTGACTTTGACTAACAATTGACTAGGACTCAGTGATGTCTTATAAATCTGTAAAGTTAGAAGTTAGCTTTTAGGAAACTGATAAAGTGCAATAATTTTTGTATGTCCAATGGAGAAGATAACCCCAAAGGTTATGGTTTTATTATTCTGTAGGGCAGGAAACAGATTTGGATCTAATTTAGTAATTGTATTTCATCATTCCTTTGCCCATTAACTATTCTCAAATTCTTTTCAAGCCAGCTCTGTCATACTGTTGTTTCCTTTATTAATGATTAAATAAGCTCACTATTGGTAGGAGAATTACGTTTTTAATCTCTTAGTGGCATTAATCTTTTGTCTATTGTGTAAGTTCCAAAACTTTTTGGTTAGTAATTTGTTGTTAATTTTACTTATAATTTTTTTTATAAATTTATTTATTTATGGCTGCATTGGGTCTTCATTGCTGTGCACGGGCTTTCTTTTTGCAGCAAGTGGGGGCTACTCTTCGTTGTGGTGCATGGGCTTCTCACTGTGGTGGCTTCTCTTGTTGTGGAGCACGGGCTCTAGGCGCGCAGGCTTCAGTAGCTGTGGCAGGTGGGCTCAGTAGTTGTGGCTTGCGGGCTCTAGAGCACAGGCTCAGTAGTTGTGGCGCACGGGTTTAGTTGCTCTGTGGCATGTGGGATCTTCCTGGTCCGGGGCTCGAGCCCGTATCCCCTGCATCGGCAGGCAGATTCTTAACCACTGCGCCACCAGGGAAGTCCCTACTTATAATTTTTAAATCAAATTTATTGAGGTATAAAGTATATACAGTAAAATCCACACACACACAAGGGGATTAAGTGCACAAGGCTGGTGATTTTTGACAAATGTATACACTTAGGTGACTATCACCCCAATCAAGATATATAGCATGACGATTATATTTTTAACAATTTGAGAATTGATCTATTGATCTTTTAGACTGCAGAGAGAGGGCACTGTATTTTAAGAAAAGTAAGTGAATATTTATTTGCAGGCAAGAACAACAGTCTTCGATATTCTCTGTGAAAGAAGGCTACAACTTAACATGCACTCAGGAAACATTGTTCTTTTCTATCTAGTGGATTCCTATACCAGATCATCCCTAAAGACACTTTTAGCTCTGATTTGTAAAGACTCAGCTACTGGTCTCTCAAGGCCTACATACTCCTGCCCCAAAAGGCAGTGAGCAGAGGCTTCTGAGATCATCTCAGGAGAGGGAAACAAACCAGACAGTACATGAACTACAAACAAACTGGAGATTCTTGGGAAGTGGGGCTTGAAATTTGAACATAGCTGAAGAACCCAGGACGACTATAAAACATAACTAATGGCTTTTCTGAGTCAGAATTTCCTGCCTCAAATCCCAAGCAAAAGAAGATCAAGAGAAATAGGGTAGCTTTTCAGCTGCTGAATCCTCTCAGCCAACTCTCCCAGGTAAAATTATTCCAGGAGCTTTGTTCTGCCCACAGTTTCTTTCCCTTTGAAGTACTGGTTTTCCATTAACCAGGGAGACTTAGAAAATCAAACACCCTGTGATCAAACATTTCATAGTCTACAATGGGGTCCAGCTGCTCTCAGGTCAAAGTTGGATTTCTAAGCAGACTAAATGTGCTGCCAAGCAATGTCCGAAATTTCCATTCAAACGCAATTCTACAAATAGGGAGAACTGGAAGCAGGAACGGTGAGGAAGCTGCTACAATACAAATGAGGTGATAGTGGCTTAGACTAGAATGATAGAGGCAAGGTGGTGAGAATTGAGTCTGGGAACACTTTTTTTTTTGCGGTACGTGGGCCTCTCACGCTGTGGCCTCTCTCGTTGCGGAGCACGGGCTCCGGACGCGCAGGCTCAGCGGCCATGGCTCACGGGCCCAGCCGCTCCGCAGCATGTGGGATCCTCCCGGACCGGGGCACGAACCGGCGTCCCCTGCATCGGCAGGCGGACTCTCAACCACTGCGCCACCAAGGAAGCCCCGCGTCTGGGAACATTTTGAAGGTAGAGCCAACCAAGGGCAGATGCATTGAATGTGTGCTGTGAGGAAGACTCAAGACAAGGGTGGGGGTTTCCCTGGTGGTGCAGTGGTTGAGAGTCTGCCTGCTAATGCAGGGGACACGGGTTCGAGACCTGGTCTGGGAGGATCCCACATGCCGCGGAGCGACTAGGCCCGTGAGCCACAACTACTGAACCTGCGCGTCTGGAGCCTGTGCTCCGCAACAAGAGAGGCCGCGATAGTGAGAGGCCCGCGCACCACGATGAAGAGTGGCCCCCGCTTGCCACAACTAGAGAAAGCCTCGCACGGAAACGAAGACCCAACACAGCAAAAATAAATAAATTAATTAATAAACTCCTACCCCCAACGTTTAAAAAAAAAAAAAAGACAAGGGTGGTTCTGAGTCTTTGGCCTGAGGGACTGAAAGAATGGAGTTGCCCTTAAATGGGAAGAACTGTGAGAGGAACAAGGTTGAGGCAAAAAAATCAGAAGCTTGGTTTGGAAGTGTTAAGTTTGACGGCCTATTAGACATTCAGATACTCACATGGGCCATGAGTCCACTTCATGGGTGGGGTCTGGGATGGAGATAGAAATGTGGGGAGTCAATGGCAGATGGAGGATATTTAAACTGGACTGGATAAGCCACCCAGGAAGGGAAGGTAAACAGAGGAGACCCAAGGACCAACCCCAGGGAGGAGGGTCAGTCCACTATTTAGTGATTGGAGAGGAGGAATCCACAAAGGAAAGTGAAAAAGAGTAGCCAGTGAGGAAGGTCCTCCCAGAGCCTTTATTATTCTCTAAGTTAGGGTATGCATTCTGGAAGAGGTAGAAAGTCCTAAATAAATAAATAAAATATATGTTAGATGGTTATAAACAAGGGATACATGTTTCTGGTGACTGAAGCTTACATGAAGAATAAAGAACAGAAAATGACAAAACCAAAACTAGGTAGGAAGGAGAATATTTATTTAGAACAAGAAATCACAACACAAATTGTGGGAGAAATCTTGCAGTTACAAACTGCAATTTGTAATTTGAAAAAGCTGACAACACAAACATCACAAAATCCAGAAACGAATTTAATTTTCTTGAACACGTCCATAATATATTTTTCTTAAGGTTACATTAACTTTGATCACCTCTTTACAAAACAACAATTTTGTATCATTTTCCACAAAGAGAATGGAAAGATAATTTAGTCTTTCCTCTAGCATGTCAGATCAAAAATTTTTTATTACTGTATTTTAGAAAAAATTTCTTCTGAGTTCACAATTCTTTTCTAGTAATGTTATGAACATTTGGGGAGTTGTCAAAGTCGAGGGCAAACTGTATCAAATTTTTGTCATAGATTAACTGTAATTTCAGGTAATTTCAAGCCTTCTAGTGCCCTGATTAACCTTAAATACTTATTTCATTGAAGACACTCATTGATCACAGTGGGCTAGGTGTATCTTACACACGGAAGGCCAGCAATAACTATTCACGCTAGAGTGTCACATAAATATATCCTACTAAACTCAAATGTTCCCAACAGGATTTCCTTTAGCTGAATCCCAAACGCCACTAGACACAAGGGGAAGTGTGACAGGGGAGTAATTGGAGTAGAGGAGCACGTTGCTGGGTTACCCTCCTTGCGCCGACGAAGAGTCTCGATGGGTCCTTAAGCTTAGTTCCACGACGGTTATCACCTCTAGGTAACAGACAACGAGGGAACGCAAAGCAAAAACGCGGTACAAGGAGTTGGGGCGCGGCACTGCTATTCTAAATGGCTAAACTAAGGCCCTTGACCTACATATCGGTTTGTGTTGGTTTGTTTTATAACCCACTCCCTAACTCCAGGGTTTCTTCAGGAGCCCAACCCACCCCCATGCCCGATTCCGAACACCACCCACAGCGCTCAAGGCTGCACGAGAGGGTGGGTCCCACGACTCTCTCCTCACATCACAGCTGGCTTCATCTTTGCCTGCTCCAACCTTAACGTCCAAAGTCGGCGGGCGCCTTTTCTCAATGCCCTCTCACTGTATTGGACTAAGCCTCAACTTTTACACCCAGTAAGTTTAGACTTTTGAGGGCGGAACGTTTGAAGACTTTTTTTTTTTTTTTTTTTTGCCGCAGGCAAACCTCTTACAACTAAATCCACGATCAGGCCCCCCCATATCCGATTTTCCCTTCATGCGAGAGGGCGGCCGAGGAAGCTGTCAGCCATCTTTTGAGTGGCATTACTTCTTGTTTCAACTACTTTGCCCATCCTTTATTACGCCGAAATATTTAATGTGTTTAATTCTAACTTTTTGCGAGTATTATAGAATCACCTTCCTTGTGGAGCCTCTATTTGAAGGAGGAATAATGTATGGGGTTTTTGCTTTCGCCCTTCCAAACATGGCTGCCTTAGATTTCCGGCGGCTCCGGAAGAGCTTCCGGTTTCCCGGCAGCCTCGAGGGGACTGGACTTCCGGCGTCAAGAGGCAGGCGAGGCCCGCCTTTTCCGTTCTTTCCGGCCTAGGTCCGCGAGCGGTGCAGCCATGTCGTATCCTGCCGACGATTACGAGTCTGAGGTAATCTGGTCTAGAGCGTGTGCGGAGCTCCGCGACAGGGGCAGGGCTCTTTGGATGCTGGGCCCCGCGGGGAGACGGTGTCCGGGCCTCTCCGGGAGCACTCGCGGGCCGCGACCAGCCCCAGCCGGCCTCCCCGCTTGCGCGTTCCTCATGCCGTTGCCACCCGCAGCTCCCGGCTCTTGATCAGCCCGTCTCGGCCCGCCCATCTCGTGTGTCCGGTCCCCTGGTCCTCTCCTTTTCCAAGTCCGGGAACGGAGGCTAGTTACAGGATTCTGTGTGTCTGTAACTGCACTCTGATTTCTTATGGTCTGGGTTCAGTCTTGCCAGGCCTCGCAGATTCCCACAGCCTCTTGTGCTTTGCTCTACCTTATTGCAGCCGTAACGCGGTATTGTCATTGTCTGTTTATTCTCCCTTTTCTCACAGGCGTGTGGGTTCCTCAAAGAACGAGATTGTGTCTTATCCACCTTTGTATCCTTAGAACCTAGAACGAGCATTTTGGATTCACGAGCTGGTGACTGTCTTGTGTGTGTCTCTTTCGTTTCTAGGCTGCCTACGATCCCTATGCTTACCCGGGCGACTATGATATGCACACAGGTGAGTCTACAGGTTTGTCTGGCCGGCTTCTAGGGATTGACACCTTTTTGGATGTCTCAGAGCAGCTCTGACGGGCACCTGCTTAAAACTCGGTCTTGATGGTCCAGGTTTAGAGTCAGTTACTAGCTCTCACCAGGAGAGCTATTAAACCAGGCCTTATTCATGGTCCACCTCAAAGTCCCAGAAGGGAAGGGTTACTGTCCTGACTGTGGTTTCCTTGTTGAAGCTATTAGCTGAAAAAGAAAATCTTGTTGTGAAAAATTAAAGTCATTGAAACCAAGTCCAAGTGAAATCTTTTTTGGAAGGTTTTTGATGTTTCCTGAGTTGTTACAGTAACTTGGTTTGATTTAGCACTTATTAAGTGCCATGTGTTGTTCTGGGTACTTGGGGTGAAGTATTTCATTTGCCGCTTACAGCAGTTCTCCAAAGACATGAATGAACATTACAAGTGAGAAAACTTGAGGACAAAGAAGTTTGGTTACTTGCACCAAGTCATATGGGTAGAAAATGGCAGTCATTCATTTATTCAAAAAATATTAAGTGCCTACTACTTGCTGCCCTTCGCACAGTTCCCCCTCTCCCCCCATAGCTGTTCCAGGTCTTGAAGGTACACCTGGGTGCAAGACAGACAGGGTTCTTGCTTTCATAGACGTTAGGTTCTGGTGCGGGAAACAATAAGCAAATAAATAACTTCAATAAATAAAATGAATAAGTAGTGGGAAAATGTTCTGAGGAAACAGGCCCGTGGGGATTGGGAGTGACCTGGAGACGATTTATATTTCTGAGTGTTTAAAAGGGAATTGTACCCGATTTTATAGATTTGAGTTTTGTTTCGCGGATGGCCTTGCCCTTTTGTTAAGTTCTATATGTGGATTTGAAGTATTTATTGTATCTAATCTCTAGGAGATCCGAAGCAGGATCTGGCTTATGAACGTCAGTATGAACAGCAGACCTATCAGGTGATCCCTGAAGTGATCAAAAATTTCATCCAGTATTTCCACAAAACTGTCTCAGACTTAATTGACCAGAAAGTGTATGAGCTACAGGCCAGTCGTGTCTCCAGCGATGTCATTGACCAGAAGGTATATGAGATCCAGGACATCTATGAGAACAGGTATGGGCCATTGGCTGAAATGATCTCTTACTGGGTGAGACTGGCTTAGTGATGCAGTCTCTAAAAAGGGGTGATGTTTATTCATTTCTCTGTAAAGAGAGTGCCTGAGGGGTTTCTGTGATTCTTTGGGGGCTAGGGACATGTTATTTTGTTGAACTCATTGCCCAGAACTTGTACAAGGCCTAAAACAATACCATGACTATCAATAATTGTAATAGCAATAATATGTATGATCATTATAGATCAGGCAATGTTCGGAGCGCTTTTTCTGTATTTACTGATTTACCCTTCCCAGTAACCCCATGAAGTAGGTTCTGTTGTTTTCCTCATTTTATAGATGAGAAAACAAAGCACAGAAAGGATAAATCTCATAGCTAGCTAAGTGGATGTGCTGAGTTTTGAACCTGTCCAGTCTGTCCCCAGAACCTAATTTCTAAACTGTGCTGGACAACTTCTCAACACAAAACAGGGTGAGCTAGGGATATTGGCTCGGTGCTTTGTGACAGCCTGGAGGGGTGGGATAGGGAGGGTGGGAGGGAGGGAGACGCAAGAGGGAGACATGTGGGAACATATGTTTATGTATGACTAATTCACTTTGTTATAAAGCAGAAACTAACACACCATTGTAAAGCAATTATACCCCAATAAAGATGTTAAAAAAAAAAAAACAGGGTGAACTGAGCTCTGAGTGGTTGCTTCTGGATTTTATTTTATTTTTTATTTTGTTTGCTGTACGCGGGCCTCTCACTGTTGTGGCCTCTCCCGTTGCGGAGCACAGGCTCCAGATGCACAGGCTCAGCGGCCATGGCTCACGGGCCCAGCCGCTCCGCCGCATGTGGGATCTTCCCGGACCGGGGCACTAACCCTTGTCCCCTGCATCGGCAGGTGGACTCTCAACCACTGCGCCACCAGGGAAGCCCTGCTTCTGGTTTTGAGGGGACGGCCCTTATGTAATGGGCGTTAGAAATGAGACAGGTCAATCAGAGTCAGATAGTCAGGAAAGACTTCATCAAGGAAATAGGGTTGTGAAGCATCTTGGGCATCAGTGTTTGCGTTGGATGCTTGAGGGCTGTTGTGGCATCAGACTGCAACAAATAGACTGATGTGCTTCCATGTTTGGAGAGGGGGAGGAGGCACAGTGCTCCAGGAAGTGGAAGGGGAGGTGGAAAGCTGAGGGAGGGGGGTGGGGGTGTCTAAAAGGTAGTTCTCAAGTCAGGGAACAGTAAGCAGTGAAATATGACTAGAGTTCATGATACAGAGGCAGGAGATGATCCTGAAGAGCTTGGTAGGTGCCTAGCTGATGTAAAAGAAATCTTTCACCTTATTAAGAAAGATTGTCTGGGTTGAGGAAAGTTGTAGACTTCGAGGCTCTGGCCCTGGCTCTGTTTCCGTGACTTCTTCCCTTTTCGGAGTTTGGGTACTTATTTATTAAAATATGAGGATTGTCTCTTCTCAGATCCTTCCTGTTTTGGAGTTCTAGAATATTTTTTCTTGATTTTCAGCTGGACCAAGTTGACTGAAAGATTTTTCAAGAATACACCTTGGCCTGAGGCTGAAACCATTGCTCCACAGGTTGGCAACGGTAGGTGTGAGTGTTTTGTGTCCTGTGTGTTGGGTGGGATCCTATGACTGAGGCTCATTAGAAAGCTCAGGACGATCTGTGTCTGTTTTGGTCGCCGTTTTATTTCCCCAGGGTTTGGTACATAGTAAATTCCTTAGTAAATAACTTGTTGAATGAAAACTGAGTAGATGAAGAGGGGACAGAGGTGTTTCACATGTGGTGAAAACTGAAGTTGGGATTTTTGTCTTGACTGGTTTCCTTTTCCCTCTGTAATTTTTGGGGTCATTACAGTTGCTCCAGAATGGGCTTTCTGGCCTCCTCTCACATTTCACTTTCTGATGGTGTCTTTTATATACGGTGTGAAGTAAGAAGAGCCAACTTCATTCTTTTGCATGTGATTAGCCAGCTGTCCCAGTACCAATTTTCAGAAAGACCATTCTTTTTCCATTGAATTGTCTTGGCACTTCCCGAAATCTGTTATCATGTAAATGTAGAGGTTTATTTCTAGACTGTCACTTTGATTCCATTGATCTATGTCTATCCTTATGCTTGTACCAACCACACTGTCTAAATGATTGTAGCTTTGGAGTAAGTTTTGAAATTGGCAAGTGTAAGTCCTCCACCTTTGTTGTTCTTTTTCAAAATTGCTTTGGGTCTTCTGAGTCCCTTGAATTTCCATGTGAATTTTAGGATCAGCTTGTCAATTTCTGCAAAGAAGCCAGCTTGGATTTTGATAGAAATTATGTTGGATCTGAAGATCAATTTGGGAGAGTATTGCCATTTAACAGTATTAAGTCCTGTAATCCATGGACATGGATGTCTTTCCATTTATTTAGGTGTTTGATTTCTTTCAGCAGTGTTTTGTAGTTTTTTAACGTAAAAGTCTTTCACTTCTTTTGTTACAGGTAACATTTTTTGAATACTAAACATTAGTATTATCATTGTTACTCAGGTTTAGAACTCATTCTTTTTTTTTTTTTTTTTGGCCACACAGTGCGGCCTGCAGGATCTTAATTCCCCGACCAGGGATTGAACCCGTGCCCCCTGCATTGTGAGTGCAGACTCTTAACCACTGGACCTGCAGGGAAGTCCTAGAACTCACTCTTTTTTTTTTTCTTTTAATTTAATTTATTTTTTATACAGCAGGTTCTTATTAGTTATCTATTTTATACATATTAGTGTATATATGTCAATCCCAATCTCCCAGTTCATCCCACCACCACCATCCCCACCACTTTCCCCCCTTAGTGTCCATAACGTTTGCTAGAACTCAATCTTAAATGTGTTTCCATGTTGCTCAGACATTACGCTCTGTTTAACATTTTGCCTATAAAGAATATAATATTATGTATGTTGAGCACAACAGGAGTCCTGTAATACACGTTTTTAAACAGGTAAGGATTCACAGGACTCAAAGTATGAAAGATTTGGTATAAAAATCCCCCTCCCATTTCTATCCCAAGTTGTCTGTTTTTCTCTCTGGAGCCATCTAGTGTTCACTATTTTCTTGTTTATCCTTTCTCTGATACTCTATGCATATATAAGCAATTAGGAATAACTTTTTCCTTTTTTACAAAGACTAGATAGATGCTCCTTGCTTTCCATTTTTAAAATTTATTGTATTTTTGGAGAGTATTCTGCACCTCCAGGATTCCCAAGACCCCCCCCAGGTTTGATTATTTGCTAGAAGGATTCATAGGACTCAGTCCGACAGCTAGGGGGCTTTCTATGGAGCTACCAGAGCAGATCATTACAGACTCAATGTCCAGGCATTTTATTGGGGGCTGGTCGTGTAGGCACATCCTCTGCCTAGCATGTACTGAAATTCCAGACTCCCAGAAGGAAAGCAGGTGTTCAGTATAAACCATGTTGTTTGCACAAACAGTTTAGGGATAGCAGACCACCCTTATGAGATTGGTGGGAAACCCTCCTGAAATCTAGGTTCCCAGATGCCAAGCAAGGACCAACTTTACCAGCAGGCCTTTCTAAGGCTAATAGTCTCAGACCTGTATGTTAATTTCTGCACAACATTGATATCCAAAGAGCTCATCCCCGCTTTTTAAAAAATTAATTAATTAATTTATTTTTGGCTGCGTCGGGTCTTCGTTGCTGCGCGCCGGCTTTCTCTAGTTGCGGCCAGAGGGGGCTGCTCTTCGTTGCGGTGCGCGGGCTTCTCATTGCGGTGGCTTCTCTTGTTGTGGAGCATGGGCTCTAGGTGCACGGGCTTCAGTAGTTGTGGCACTCAGGCTCAGTAGTTGTGGCTCATGGGCTCTAGAGAGCAGGCTCAGTAGCTATGGCACACAGGCTTAGTTGCTCCGTGGCATGTGGGATCTTCCCAGACCAGGGCTCGAACCCGTGTCCCCTGCATTGGCAGGCGGATTCTTAACCACTGTGCCACCAGGGAAGTCCCCGCCTTCTTTCGTTTTAATGGTTGCATCATATCAATAGGATAAATTCCTTAAAATAGGATGTCTAAGTCAAAGATCCCCATGTATTTGCAGTTTTGATCCTGTCATATCGCCTTCCGTGGAGCCATTAGTATTTACGTCTTGGTTAAGCAACTGTATGGCAAAAATATCTAAGTGGTGAAGGGAAACGGGCCTGAATGAGATTAAGATGAGGTTGAAAGGATAAAGTGGGAAATGAAGTTTCTCGTTGCATGTATTCTTGGGGTGTAAGTGTTAGAATTTTGATGTTGTTTGGTTTCTGAAATAACATTTTCCATTTCCCACCACGGGCTAAAACTGCCAGAAGACCCCGGTTGTTTGGTGGATTACTAAAGCACCCCTCTGCCATCTCTTTCAGATGCTGTCTTTCTGATTCTGTACAAAGAATTATACTACAGGCACATATATGCCAAAGTCAGTGTGAGTATCTAAACGTTGCCGGCAGTTTTTAAACTATGCCATTTTTGTCCCTGGAAAACAGTTGCTAGTTTATATTGGTTCAGTGTCCAAGAGTGGTTGGCATGTTTTCTGAGCTTTCTTTTAAGAAAGGATGGAGGGAATGATTGAACCCAGAAAGCTGGGTGTCTGTTTCAGGCAAATGGTACCACTGCATAGCCTGTCCATCCTTTTTAATTTCTTTATCCCCACAGTTCTTGACTGGACACTTATCACATGCACTGGGTTGCAGGACGTCATCCTAAAAGTGTGTTCCCAGGTACCTTCGGATGCCTCCGCTTGGAATGCCCTTGCTTTTTCCCTTCAGTGCATTGCCACTGAGCCTCCTGCCCTCTGAGAAATACATACAACTGTCGCTGTGTGCCAGGCACAATTCTAGGCACTTGGCACACATCTGCATGTCTCTAGTCCTCATGGTGATCCTGCAAAGTAGGCAAACGGAGGCCCAGAGAGGTTGCTTTTTCTCAAATTCATGCAGCTAGTAAATGGCAAAATTCTTTGAAGCTAGGCCGGATTCTTTTCTTCCTGATTTCTAAATTTTAGAGTGCCCTAAGTCTCTTAAAATACTATCTACACTGTTTACAGGCATACCTTGGAGGTATTGCAGGTTTGGTTCCAGACCACTGCAATAAAGTGCATATCGCAATAAAGCCAGTCCCATGAATTTTTTGGTTCCCAAGTGCATATAAAAGTTATGCTAGGGACCTCCCTGGTGGTCCAGCAGTAAGGAATCCACCTTACAATGCAGGGAATGCAGGTTCGATCGCTGGTTGGGGAACTAAGATCCCACATGCCGTGGGGCAGCTAAGCCTGCGTGCTACAACTAAGACCCGACACAGCCAAAAATTTATTTTTAAATAAATAATCTTAAAAAAAAAAAGTTGGGCTTCCCTGGTGGCGCAGTGGTTGAGAGTCCGCCTGCCGATGCAGGGGACACGGGTTCGTGCCCCGGTCCGGGAAGATCCCACATGCCGCGGAGCGGCTGGGCCCGTGAGCCGTGGCTGCTGAGCCTGCGCGTCCGGAGCCTGTGCTCTGCAATGGGAGAGGCCACAACAGTGAGAGGCCGGCGTATCGCAAAAAAAAAAAAAAAAAAGTTATGTTACACTGTACTGTAGTCTGTTAGGTGTGCATATAGCATTGTATCTTTTAAAAATGCACATACCTACCCTGGTTCAAGGCATTATTATCTCTTGCCTGAATGACGGCATAACTGCTCACCTGGTGTCAGTTTCCACTCTGGCCCGTTTATGTTTATTGTCAACCTAGTAACCATGGTGATCCTTTTAAAACATAGTCTCATCAAGTCACCCCCTTCCTCACAATCCTACCGTGACTTCCCATCATACTTAGAATAAAATCCCAAGTCTTAGTCATGGTCCTGCTTGACCTGGTCCCACACTTCCTTGCCAGTCTCACTTCCTGCATCTTTCCCTCCTTCCCTTGGCTCCTAGCCATACTATGTGACACTTCAGAGTACCTATCGCTCTCTGACATTGTCTTATTTATTTGGGTTTTGTTTGCTTCACCCACTAGAGGGTAAACTCCAGCAGGGCACGGACTTTGTCTTGTTCGCTGCTCTAATCCAGTGTCTGATCCCCCACGTTGACACGTTAATTGTTGGAGCGTGTATGTGCGTGTGTAAATTAAAGAAACTGCCACCACAGTCTCCTTAGGGTATTTCCATCTAAAGAGTTCCCAGCTTCTCACACTCACTCTCATCCCCCTGAGGATGACTTGACCTGACAAGAGCTCTGGCCTTGGCCCAGGAGCCCCCCACCATCAGTGGCGGTAGGTGAAGGAGTTCTTATTGCCAAAGTAATGCAGGGGGCCATGTTTTTCTGGCATCACAGTGAGCTCTCTGACTACCTCATTTGATAGAAAGTAAAGATTCTCTTCTGTCATTGATGCTATGGCTCAGGTACTTTGCAGGCTGGGCTAGTAATCTAGCCAGCCTGTATAACATGGCTTTCGGCAGAACGTGGCATCAGAACCCATAGTATGTCTGGTTGCCACCTCTGATCTTTCCTCTGGTCTGTAGATGAAGATGCAGCAGAAGTTTGTTGACCCTGTGATCTCTTCACTAGGTACCAGATGGGGCAGTTTCACGTACATGATGGGAGGGAGTTGGAGGGGGAGGTTTTCATTGAAAGAGCATTTACTGTATTAGGCACTTTCACTTCATAATCTCATTTTTCAGAGGGATTAAGTACCTTGTCAGACCCCACAGTTAGTAAGCAGTGGGGCTACGACTCCAAGGCAGTGTTCTTTCTACTCCATCACAACATACACCATACATCACGTTGTTCCCCAGCTCAGAACTCCTCAGTGGTTCTGTTGCCAGCCACATGAAGTCTAGATCAGGGGTCAGCAGCCTGCTGTGTACAGGGTCAGATAGAGAGTATTCTAGGCTTTGAGGGCTGTAATGGTCTCTGTCGAATCTATTCAGCTTTGTAGCAGCCATGACAGTGAGTACACATGGCTGTGTGCCAATTAAGGTTCTTATTTACAAAAACAGGTGGCGGTGGATTTGCTGACCCCCTGGCTTAATTCTTGTTTGGCACTGTAAGACCTCTGCATTTCTGGCCCAGTGTAGCCCAGTGTAGCATTGTCTGCCTTACTCCCTAACCTTCAAGCACCACGATTTTACTTCTTTGCCTTCATTAGTCCTGTTTTTCCTGAAACACCTTCCCCTCACTCCTCTGCCTTGCCAGATCTATATGCCTGATCTTTAATGGTCAGTTAAAGTTTTTGGTATAAAACTTGGCCGTTGGCGTCAGGTATTCGGTGCCCCTTTGAACTGCTGTAGCACTCAACTACCTTCCCTGTCACTTGAGTGCTCTCACGTGCTAAGAAGGGGAGAGCTGACGTCAATCCTCATATATAGTTGCCCCTTGAACAACGCGGGTTGGCACTATGCGAGTCCACTTATATGCAGGTATTTTCAATAAATATTTATAGTGTTATAGGATCCACCATTGGTTAAATCTGCAGATGTGGAGGGTCAACGATACATTATACACAGATTATACACAGATTTTTGACCAAAACCCCTGTGTTTTCAAGGATCAGCTGTATTTGTTTTCAACTGTCAGTGGCAGGCCATGAGTAGAACGCATTTAGATTAAATGTGTCCTCCTTTCTCTGCTTTCTTTACAGGGGGGACCCTCCTTGGAGCAGAGGTTTGAATCCTATTACAACTACTGCAATCTCTTCAACTACATTCTCAGTGAGTCTGAGGTTATGATGAGACCTCGTATTGGCCTTCAGCTCTTTTTAGCAGGATTTTAATGTGCAGGTGGGAAGAGGGGGAAGTCTTGTGGTTCATAGTCCTTTTAAGAGAGAAATTACAAAATGCGTTCTGCAGCCTTACTGAATGGGCATATAGTCATTGATCGAGTCTGACCTTTCTGTGGTCTCTTGCCCAGATGCTGATGGTCCTGCTCCCCTCGAACTTCCCAACCAGTGGCTCTGGGATATCATCGATGAGTTCATCTACCAGGTATCTGGTCACCCTTGGCCTAATTTGAAATAACTGGTCCAGACAAGGAGCAGCTGTTACCATTGTTTGTGTTGTTGAAAAGATCATGGTGTACAGCCACCCTAGGGTAGTGTGAAATACCCTGTGGAAGTGGCCTCTATGTTGTGGTGTTTTGAATCAGTGAGGTCTAAGAGCTCCATTCTGACCTCAGAAGTCTGGAGAACTGAGCTCCTGACATTCACCACGTTCTTAACTGACCTTGAGAGGTGGTCTGGCAGGAAGAACACAGGTTTCCAGGCTTTGGAGTCAGCTAGGAGTGGGTACTTGTCTGGGGGCTGCCACCTGGTGGCTCTGTAGTGATGATGTGTTACTTAGCTCTCTGAGCCTCACTTTCCTCGCCTACAGGAGAAAAATTCTATATCTTGATTGTGGTGCTGGTGATATGAGTGTATGTTGGATCAGAATGAAAGAACATTTTTATCAAAAGGGAAAAATTACCTGTCTCAGAGTGCTGTTGCTAAAAACCATAAAATAATTGATTTTGGAAAAACATCTTTTCCATGTTTTACAGGGATGGCACAGTTCTTACTAGGTATTTCAGGAGAAATCAGTTTCCTAATAAAGCAGTTATTTGAGCCCCATGGATCAAAGAGACTTTGAGTACAGAGTGCTGATAAGTTGTGATTGGTGAGCTGAGGAAACCTTCCTAGGGCACTTTGAGAAAGAGGCTTCCTGCTCAAGACAGGCTTCAGTCCTTTGTGCAGTGAAGGCCACAAACCACACTGGCCTCGTTTGCCCTCTCTGGCTCCTTGGCTTGTTATTTGGCGTAATTTTAGAAGATTGGCTGTCCTGTTGGCTAGCAGCAAGTCAGCGAGGATCATCTGTGCTAAGGTTCTTCATCCGTCTTAAAATAATCCTAATTCCCTGGGCTTAACTGGTGTTCTCTTAAGGAGTTTAAGTGCTCTTGCTTCTAACAAAGACTGGCCAGTGTGGGCCAGGTGTGATTCCACCAGCCAGTCTTTGTGAAAAGTGAGAGCACTGTAAGCCGCTTAAGAAGAAAACACCAGTTAAACCGCATGGGGTGAGGGGCTCTTCCCCACCGGTCTCTTCTTTATTCTTGTTTTTTGTCTTTTTTAAAATTAAAAAAAAAAAAAAAATTTTTTTTTTTTTTGCTCCTTATTCCCCACCACTCTTTCATTTATTTGTATTGATGCAGCAATATATGAACGTGTTGCTATTGTTGAGATTTTTTTTTTTTAACTGCAGATAAAGTGAAAGTGTCTTCCTTCCTTGCCTTTGCAGAGGCATCAATTACTGTCTGGAAAGATAGTCATCGTATAGAGACCTGCCTTGTTCTTTTGTGCCATGTACATGGTGTACCACTCTTCTGGTGTATGTGTACAGATAAAGTCTATTTCTAGGGATGATTATAAGTAGAATTGTTGGCTGAAGGATATTTGCTTTTAAAATTATTTTATCCATTTGTTTATTTTATTTATTTATTTTTGGCTGCATTGGGTCTTCGTTGCTGCGCGTGGGCTTTCTCTAGTTGCTACTCTTCATTGCGGTGCGCGGGCTTCTCACTGTGGTGGCTTCTCTTGTTGCGGAGCACGGGCTCTAGGAGCGCGGGCTTTGGTAGTTTTAGCACGTGGGCTCAATAGTTGTGGCTCGTGGGCTCTAGAGCGCAGGCTCAGTAGTTGTGGCGCACGGGCTTAGTTGCTCCGCGGCATGTGGGATCTTCCCAGGCAAGGGATTGAACCTGTGTCCTCTGCATTGGCAGGTGGATTCTTAACCACTGCGCCACCAGGGAAGCCCCGATACTATTTGTTTATTGTAAATTTGGAAATGTTTTCTCCTGCGCTCTTGGAGGAGGATGATATTTCAGAGTTGAAAAGTAATCTTAGGTCATCTAGAACCTAGATTCTAGGTCCCTGGTTTCCAAACCTGTGTATGCACCAGAAATCAACCAGGGAGCTTTTAATTCTGACAGAGTAACTAGGTCTCCTGTGCTAGTCTCTGGGTGACAGATGGAGCCAGCCCAGTGTTGGTCCCAGATAGAAACCCTGCCCCAAACAAATAGCTGTGGTATTGTACCCTATATGTGCCTTACACTTGTCCAGGCTCTGTGGTTGGGAAGGGGTGACTCAGACTGGGTTCCTGTCACAGGTGAATTGATGGTCAGCTCTGGAAGGGAAGACACACATGCAGGTACCTGCCCCATCTCTACCACGTATGAGTAGATCTGTTGTAAACCACCTGATTCTGGTGGCCAGGCTGATGGCACTGTGATGCCCAGAGACGTTAAGTACTTTAGACTATGTTTGACTCCAAATTGAATGTTTTTTCCCACAAATTACCTCTCATTTTAGAGCTTTTTGCTTAGCTGTGGAATAAGTAACATAGTAATGAACAAATCCACAGCTTAATCAAAGATGGCTTTGAAAGAACCAGTAGTGCACAGACTGGTGTAGCAGGAGAAGTGGTAGCAGTAGCGTGTTGTGTGCTGTGCTGTCCCTTTGGCGTTAATGCCACTGCTGCACGTTTCCCTTCTTCCTCAACAGTTTCAGTCGTTTAGTCAGTACCGCTGTAAGACTGCCAAGAAGTCAGAGGAGGAGATCGACTTCCTTCGTTCCAATCCCAAAATCTGGAATGTTCACAGTGTCCTCAATGTCCTTCACTCCCTTGTAGACAAGTCCAACATCAACCGACAGCTGGAGGTGTACACAAGTGGAGGTGAGTGCTGCCTGCCATCTGTGCCTCATGAGTAGAGGCCGCGGGTAGTGCGGAGGAGCGATGGGCTGCTCCTGTTTGGTATTTGGGTGTGAACAGGAGCCGAGGGCTGATTTGGGGGCTGCTGGGCTTGGCAGTCTGTTGGCCGACAGACGGAACAAGCACTTCCTGAGAGCTGCATTTGTAAACACTTCTACTCCCTCTCCAGGGCCTTTGTTTAGATAAGCACTTCTCAAACTTTTTGGTGTGAGGACCACTTTACAGTCTTAAAAGATTAAGAATCACAAGTTTATCTATATACAGATCTTGTTACAGTGAGAAGAGTGGTGTTTTTGCAAACCTCTTTAATGTCTGGCTTCGTAGAAGAGAGCTGGAGTCTCCTGCTTCTTCACTCAGTCTGTGGCAATATGCTGTTTTGGTTGAAGTATCTGAGGGAAATCTGGCCTCACACAGATATTTAATTGGGACAGGGAAGAGAAACTCAATAGCCTTTACAGGTAGCCTGGCTCTTCTCTGGTTCTGCATCAGAAGTTGACAGCGGGTAGTTTCATACAGGTTAGTTGCAGTGTGGAATCTGAAGCCTTATCAGTGAACTTATACTTTGTTACATTAAAGTTTATCGGTTTATCCTGCAGCTTGAATGAATTTTTTTTACTCATGTGTGATTTTGTAAAATACGGATTCATTGAGCTATCAAGATTTTCTGAAAGTTGACACATTTTATTGTACATTTTTGTTGTTGTTGTTGTTTTAATTATTTATTTATTTTGGCTGCGCCAGGTCTTAGTTGTGGCATGCGAACTCATAATTGCGGCATGCATGCAGTATCTAGTTCCCCAACCAGGGATCGAACCTGGGCCCCCTGCATTGGAAGCTCAGAGTCTTACCCACTGGACCACCAGGGAAGTCCCAATTATACAGTTTTTTGAAACCACATCTGTTACTTTGACCATCAACCTTATCAGATAGGTCTTCATTGGGGAGCTGTTGAGTTCATAGTGGCAGATAGAAGTTTTATGAAATTCTAATTTTTACTTAAAAGCTCAAGTTTTCATTGGCAGCAAACACTGCCAGTTGTTTTCATTGACATCTTAACAAGCTCACTGCACTCATTTTTGAGAAAATACCCATGTCTCTATTCAGTCTGTGTATCAGTTATTTTTTCAATTAAAAATGGGGTTTTGTGGGGAAAAGGAAGTGGCTGGTTCTTTTATTGCAGGTCAGTGGTGGTAAAGAATACAGCGATGACAGTAGAGTTTGGTGCCACTACCCGATTGATGCTAAGTTGTCCATAGTTTTACCCGCGTTGTTTTTGCACCATCAGTGCAAATGTCAACTCAGTGAGAAAGGCAAATAGTATCTTAGGAAGGTAAATAGGAACACACCTAAATAGTGTTATTAGGAAGATAGCTTTGATCTCATGGACTTCCTGAAAGGAGGGGCCTTGCCAAGTAACTCTTATTGATGAGAGGGGTCCCCTCATATTCTTAGGTGTGTATGGTGGGGGGGGCTGCCACACCCCTTAGGTGACTTAGAAATGTAAGCTTAGCATAAGGCCAGGCATGGTGTTGCTTGGTATTCTTTCTAAGGCAGTTATTCCCTATTGCAGGAAGCTTTAGAGACTGGCAGTAGATGAAGAGTTTACTGAGGGTAAACTTCAAGGGTCAGGCTTGCCCTCCTTCCACTGCCTCTGCTGAAGTGCTCACAGTGTCCGTGTGTCTCTCTCAGGTGACCCTGAGAGTGTGGCTGGGGAGTATGGACGGCACTCCCTCTACAAGATGCTTGGCTACTTCAGCCTGGTGGGGCTTCTGCGTCTGCACTCCCTGTTGGGGGATTACTACCAGGCCATCAAGGTGCTGGAGAACATCGAACTGAACAAGAAGGTAATTCATTCCCTGTTTCCTCAGGCCCACCTTCCCAGAGCCAGAAAGTCTGTCTGTCTGCTTCAAGAGAGACTCTGATCTATTATTAGGACAGATTTCATGGAGAATAAAAGAGGATTCCTCCCCAGGTCAGTGGAAAATTGAGACAAGAACTGGGAAAACCACTGCAGGGAAAATCTGAACCTGGACCAGGTGGTTTCTCTTTGGTGCTTAACAATTAAAATATTCAGCAGTCTTTTGATTCTGTTTTCAGACCAGACTGATGCTGGCAGATTTTTACTTTTCAACTTTCACTGAAGAATTAATGAAAGACTTACTTAGTTCTAAGGTGGCACAGGTAATGATACGTTAGCAGTGGTTGTTTTCCTAGCCACAGAAACTTGGTACGTTTTTGTTTGATGTGTGTGTATCTTATCTGTCCTTTTTCTTATAGGGCTATTTGGAAAAGCAAGGACTAGAAAGCAAGAAAGAATGTGAAAGTGAGGTGTAGATGATTTTAGAGCTGAAAGAAATTTTAGGGTTACCTGGTCCAGTCCTTTTCTGTTACAGCCAAGAAAATGGAGTCCTCAGGTCACATAATCAGTAAGTGGTACGATCTGCACTCAGAGCCTCTGACTTCAGAGCCAGGATTCCTCTGGGTAGTTCAGGGCCTCTGCAGGGAGCTCTCAGTGCTTCCACCTCAGCCGACACTAGGCCCCAGCAATTTTCAGATCCTACCTGGGATGAATTGGTCTTGAGATTCATGGCTGCTGCTTCTGCCTCCTTCCACAGAGCATGTATTCTCGTGTGCCCGAGTGCCAGGTTACCACATACTATTATGTTGGTTTTGCATATTTGATGATGCGTCGATACCAGGATGCTATCCGGGTCTTTGCCAACATCCTTCTCTACATCCAGAGGACCAAGAGCATGTTCCAAAGGACCACGTACAAATATGAGATGGTAAGGAGGCCTCTGACCACCTGACTCACCTGTGCCAACAGTTTTTGGGTAAACGCCTTCCAAAATTTTGCTCTTCTATATGCTTTTTCAATAGGATGATTTTTTAATGGCTAGCCTACTTAAGTGTTTTCTTCGTTACACCTATTACTTCGGATATTAACACCCTGATGATAAGGACAGGATTTTTGTTTCACTTTTATTCCCCAGCAGTGCCTAGAGTGTTCACTGGGCTGTGGGTGTTTAAAATCAGTTAGATGTGGGTACTGCCCTCAGGCAGTTTGCCTGGAGGAGGGTGGATTCAAAACATGCATAGAATTGGGAGCAGGTTTCTAAGCAGAGCAGAGGTGTTGAGACTTGGAAGTGTGGTCATGTAGTAGCACAATAAATCATTTTGGCTAGAAGGCAGGAGAACAGTCCGATTGGGGTGTTAGAGTCTGGGGTGACCTTCACGGCCCAGCTGAAGTATTTAATCTTTATTCTGGAGGTGTTAAGTGCCAGCAGAGATTTCTGGGTGAATTGATCATACTTGGTGTGGAACGATTGACCTGCCAGTGATGTGTAGGGCGGATTGGTGAGACCGAGGCAGAGGTACCAGTAAAGAGTCCAGGAAACAACTACAGAGGACCTGGAACTAGGCCAGAAGTTCCGTAGAGCTAGAGGGAAGATTGGAGGAGACATTGGGAAAGTTAGCTGAAGGGTGTAAGACAAAGGGAGAAGTCAGAAGGTCTGTACAGAGTGTACTTGGGAGGGTGGTGGGGACCTCAGAAAATCCATTCATTTGACCCTGCACCGATCTCTCCCCCCACCCCCAGATTAACAAGCAGAATGAGCAGATGCACGCCCTGCTGGCCATCGCCCTCACCATGTACCCCATGCGTATCGATGAGAGCATTCACCTTCAGCTGCGGGAGAAATATGGGGACAAGATGCTACGCATGCAGAAAGGTGACCCACAGGTCTACGAGGAACTTTTCAGCTACTCCTGCCCCAAATTCCTGTCACCTGTAGTGCCCAACTATGACAACGTACACCCCAATTACCACAAGGAGCCCTTCTTACAGCAGCTGAAGGTGTTTTCTGATGAGGTGCAGCAGCAGGCCCAACTCTCAACCATCCGCAGCTTCCTCAAGCTCTACACCACCATGCCTGTGGCCAAGCTGGCCGGCTTCCTGGACCTCACCGAGCAGGAGTTCCGAATCCAGCTTCTTGTCTTCAAACACAAAATGAAGAACCTGGTGTGGACCAGTGGCATCTCTGCCCTCGATGGCGAATTTCAGTCCGCCTCTGAGGTTGACTTCTACATCGATAAGGTATGACTGCCCCTTGGGCTAGGTTCTCAAGGCACCCACTGTTCTGGGCATCTGGGACACATCATTGAACAAAATCAACAAAGATTTTTGCCCTTGTGCTGGTATTCTAGTGTTAAAAAAATGACATAAAGCGTTATAATTAAGCAAGCATGTAGTAGTTTGGAAGTTGCCACGTGCCCTGGAGTAAGTTGGGGTAATGGTGGTGGAAGGCACAGGCTGCAGTATTAAGTAAGGTGCTCAGGGTAGAGTTTGTTGAGAAAGTGAAACCGAAGCTAAGACTTGAAGGAGGTGTGGAAATTAGCAAGCAGATACCTGGAGGAAGAGCATTCCAGGTGGAGGGAGCAGTTAGAGCAAAGGCCCTGAGGCAGGAGCGAGCCCAGACAGCTGCAGTGTGGCTGGAGTGGCCTGAGAGGAGGTTGTGGTGGGAGATGAGGTTGGAGAAGAAGCGGGGAGGGTGCTTAGTAGACTGCTGGAAGTCCTTTAGTGGGTGGGAAGCCATTGTCCTGACTTGTACCACCCTAGATTGGTGCTGCCTGGTTTTGAACTTGATATAATGGGATTATGCAGTATGTGGTATTTTCTATCCAGCTTCTTTTGCTCAACATTGTATTTGAGAGAATCGCCATCCACCGTTGTCCTATGTAGCAGTAGGTCAGTCATGCTTATTGTTCTGTGATGTGTGATGGTCCAAATTCTACTGCAGTTACTGACCACGGTGTTTCCATTCTTCTACTGGTGGACATTTGGGTGGTTTTTGGCTATTGAACAGTATACATAACGGTGTTTTTTGGGTTTTTTTTTTTGTTTTTTTTGGCTGTGTTGGGTCTTCGTTGCAGCATGCAGGCTTTCTCTAGTTGAGCTGAGTGGGGGCTGCTCTTCATTGTAGCGCACAGGCTTAGTTGCTCCACGGCCTGTGGGATCTTCCCGGACCAGGGCTCAAACTCGTGTCCCCTGCACTGGCAGGCGGATTCTTAACCACTGCAACACCAGGGAAGCACCTATGAGGCAATTTTTTAAAATATCCTACATTTTTGGTTGCTTTCAGAAAGATGTTGGTCTACAATACACATATGTACACAACATCTCTTAGGGATACACAACCCTAAGAGACAAATAACCTCACAAGACCTATACCATACATATGTGTGTGTTTATCCATTGCTAACAACTACTTTTTATTTATTTAATTTAAATACTCTTTTTTCACAACGTTGTAAATCAACTATAATCCAATAAAAAATAATTTTTAAAATTAATTTTTGGCTGACAGTTTTTAATGATAAAATTTGCATAACAAACTTCACCACTTTAAAGGGTGTAATTCCATGATTATTAGTTTGTTCACCGTGTTGTGCAACCATCTCTGCTATCTAATTCCACATTTCCATCATCCCCAAAAGAAATCCCTGCCCATTAACAGCATTCCCCATTCCTCCTTCCCCCCGCCATCCCTGGCAAATCAGGGATCTTCCTTCTGTCTCCGTGGATTTTTCTATTCTTGATATTTTCTAAAAATAGAATCATGAAAGATGTGGCTTTTTGCGTTTGATTTCTTTTACTGGGCATCTTTTCAAGTTTAATCCAGGTTGTAGCAGGTATCAGTACTTTATTCCTTTTTACAGCCAAATAACATTCCACTGTTTAGGTATACCACACTTTGTTTATCTGTTCATTAGTTCGTGGACAGTTGAGCTGTTTTCACTTTTTGGCTATTATGGATAATGCTGCTATGAATTTTTGTGTACAAGTTTTGTGTGAACAATATTCTCTCGGGTATATATACCTAGTTGTGGAATTGCTTGGCCAGTTTGGGTAGCTTGTTTTTGGAAGCTCATCTTGCTAAACCAGATCCTCTCATTTTAGACTTAATGGCTTTTTGAAGGCTTGGTGTTTGGCAGAACTTGGCTATCCCTGCCATGAACAGACTCACCAAAAGCAGAAACATGTCTGTTGGGGAAGTTTTTCAATGTTGTTTTTAAGTCATGTTTTTAAATATCAGAACTGTCTATCCCCTGCCGTATCACGTCAGCTAACTAAAGTCCTTTTTGCATTTATTCCCAATGCCTGACATGTACGCGTTCTTTGCCAATATCAGTCATTTGCTCCATCCCTCCATCCCTTTTAGTGGCCCAGCTGAACTGGTCCCAACCATCTGGATGGTCTTTAATAAAACACTTCTCCCAAGATTTAGCAACTTAGTTATTACAAATAAAATTTTGCTGTGAGGTTATATTCAGGTTAAATTAATAATATGATTTAAATATCCTACATGAAAATGTTTTTAATTGCATGTTTTTATTATTGTTCCTTATTGGTTCAGGTTTGTCCTTGGCAAATTACTTTCTATTTTTTTTGCCTTTTTTCATCCTTGACTTGAAAAAAATCCTATCAAAGAGATTCAGAAAGTTCTTGGATCTTAACCTAGATTATGTCATAATTTACAAGTAAAATGGTGCTCAACAAAATATTTTGAGCTAAAAAACAATTTAAAATCTAGACTAATTTGCAACTTTATACTCATAAACAGTGTATAAGAATAAAATGCTATTTTAAATGTTACTATAGCCAAAAGATTCATGTTCGTTAAAAAGACTAGAAAATAAAATAAATGAATTAACAAGAAGAAAATAAAAATCAGCCATCTAAACAGAAAGAGCAGCTCTTGACTGGTAGTGCTCTTCCATAGGGGTCTATCTGGCACTTAGCATCACTGCTGTTTGCAGGCCCGAAAGCAGCTCTCCCTCACCGCTCCTGTCTGGTTGCTTTTCTCATAGGACATGATCCACATCGCAGACACCAAGGTGGCCAGGCGCTATGGGGATTTCTTCATCCGGCAGATTCACAAATTTGAAGAGGTGAGAGGTCTGAGAGAGCGGTGTGTGGGCTGGGGACAGAGGTTAGGAACTGGGTGGGGAGTTATAAATTGTTTATTTCTCATTTCTGTTTTCAAGAAAGCCTGAAATTGGCCCTTTAAGTTTCTGAGCTAGACTGGCTGGCTGCTTGGGGTTTGGGGAGTGGGGTTGGGCCCGCAGGAGTTGCTGTGTCAGCCTTCTCTGGAGCATCTCTTTCCAAGATCTCCCGCTGCGGGTGGCCGGCTCTCTTTCTCCCTCCCTGGTATTTCCTAATATGGGTGGATTCACTGCCTGCTCTGACCCATCCCTCACCACTTGGCAGTTACTCTCTGACTTAGACAGGTCTGGCCAGTTTCTGCAAGCTGAGACCATGAAGCTCTGTTCTGACAGACTTGGTGCATTCCACATCCTGCCCTTGGAGAGGTCTTGTGGGTCACTTTTTGTGGCCGTAGCTAGAGCCACTGCGTCTTGGTGCTTTGAGTCCTCCAGCAGAGGTCACTGCTGTGCTGTGGTCCATGATACCAGACTCCTCCTGCAGGATAATAATAGAGCCCTGACAAGTCTAGTCACCCTGGGTCCCTTTCCTGTCTATAAAATGGGCAGAGCAGTATGGGATGTGTGTTTGTTGAGTATGAAGGGCAGATAGAACAAGCTGCATGAATTGTGTGACACCATAAGAATGTCAGGTGGAGGACCTAACCAAGCATTTACACATGATAGTAGACAACTCATGCTCATGTCAGAGGGGCGGCCTGGCCTGGTGATCGTGCACACTGTAGGAAAAGGTTTGGTGAAAAAGCCATATCTGACTGGGCTTCCCTGGTGGCACAGTGGTTAAGAATCTGCCTGCCAATGCAAGGGACATGGGTTTGTGCCCTGGCCTGGGAAAATCCCACATGCCGCAGAGTAGCTAAGCCCGTGCGCCTCAACTACTGAACCTGTGCTCAAGAGCCCACAAGCCACAACTGCTGAGCCCACGTGCCACGACTACTGAAGCCTGAGTGCCTAGAGCTCGTGCTCCGCAACAAGAGAAGCCACTGCAATGAGAAGCCTGCGCACCGCAACGAAGAGTAGCCCCTGCTCACCACAACTAGAGAAAGCCCGCATACAGCAATGAAGACCCAACACAGCCAAAAACAAACAAACAAACAAATTAAAAAAAAAAAGCCATATCTGACTTTGCTTTTCTTTCTCTTCTAGCTTAATCGAACCCTGAAGAAGATGGGACAGAGACCCTGAGTATATTCATACTTGACACTACTCAGGAACTATTTTGATGTCATCATAGGTGGGGAGTGTTTTTGCCACCATGAAGCCTTTACCTAGCTCAGCCATCAGCCAGTCAACTGAGTTGAAGTTTATTTAAATCAGGGAGTGAAATTTTTAAAGTAGGTCTCAATAAAGAATCTTCTTTAGAGTCACATTTGTCATCTCATTATTGTTGGGGAGCATCTGTGGACAAGGGCAACAATATGTAATTTCCCATTTGTCATGAGATACTTTCTCCTGATGCATTCGTTATTGGTGTTTGAATTATTTAATCCCTGGATTCATAAAGCAGTATACAGGACATTTTCATATTCAGTATCTTATCTGCATCTCACAAGACTCCTGTGAGCATTAATGACCTGCCATAATTTGCGTGCATGTTCGTGGAAGTGCTGGGTTTCAGGAAGGAACTACTGAACACCTACTGCCAGGACCGTGCTGAAAGGAATCCATGTACATTGCCTATACTTCACAGCTCGGGTTTAGTGGGATCCCCATTTCACTGATGAGGAAACAGACTCGGGGAGTTAAGTGACTTGATCGAGGTCACGTAGTTATAAGGAAAAGCAAAGAGTTGGCTCCAAACTCTGCTGTCTTCTGCTCCCAGGTCTCCTGACTTTTCACACTGAAAACTTTGGTTTATGTCGTGGGCAGCCTCTCCCACCCTCAGTGAGGTTCGGAGCTACTGCTTGTCTGCCGGAACCTTCACGGCCAGTCACAGCTGAGTTGTGTCCGTTTTTCCCTCTCTCTGCCATCCCTCCCTTAAACAACCATATGGGATCTGCCATCTTGGGTATTTCTTTGAGATGGCATCTTCTGCATCCCCAAACCGAGCAGCCCACACTGTCATCAGAGCCAATTTCTAATCTTTTCTAACAAAGCACAGATCATACTGATCTATAATAATAACAAACTTTACTGAAACTGGTTGTCTCAGGTAACTCACACAACCTACCCATCAAAGATCAAGTGTTCCTGGAGCTGTAGAAACTTTATATTCAGGAGTAAGGCCCTCAGAATGGTCTGAACACTGTTCATGCATTATCTCACTCTGGAGATGGGTAGATGTGGAATCCTGGTTTTATTGATGAGGAAAGTGAGGCTCAGAGTAATTAAATAGCTTGTCCAAGGCCAAAGCAGTAGGTAGTGAAGGCAGGTCTTTCGTTTCTCAAACTTGTGGTTTTACTTTAGAAAGCCCTACCCTAAGACTGGCAGCAAGAGGTGAAACAGCAATAAATACCCCATCAAAAACTGCATGGTCGGGACATCCCTGGCGGTCCTGTGGTTAGGACTCCGCGCTTCCACTGCAGGGGGCACGTGTTCCATCCCTGGTCTGGGAAGTAAGATCCTGTGTGCCGCGCTGCGTGGTCTATATTAGCTCCAAAGCAAGGGGTATTTCCTGGAACTTGGATGGGTGTAGCTGATGAGGTTGCTACCCCCCACCCAGTGACAGGGTTGCTGTGAATTCTGAAGCTAGGCTTTGTGCTGGTTCCTTTTGAGTTTTCTGGTTATAAGGGAGCTTGAGAACATGGAAAGAGCCGCTGGCTTGAAGGCATGACACCTAGATTCAAGTCTGAATTGTCTCACTAACTTACTATGTGACCTCTGGGCACACCTGAGGGTCCCTAGAGCCTGCGGCCAGGCAGAGCTGGGCCTGCTCCAGGGGCTTGGCATGGGGATGGCAGTGGCTGGAGCTGGGTGAACTGGCTTCCTCCTTATCTGGGGTGTCACCTGTCACTCGGGTGGACACCAGTGTGGCTCTTGGGGTGGAAGCTCCTGCTTGCAGGAGCCCCGTTCCTTGCATGTAAACAAGGATAGTAGAATCTGCCTTACTGGGCAGTCGTGAGGAATAAGTGAGATGCTCAGTTATTTATTTCTCCCCCGTGCTTGGAATTCATAAGCTCTTCTGTATCCTTGTTTCCTAGTAGTTAATGAAGGCTGGTCCCCGAAAAGATACGTCTATGTCCTAACCCCTGGAACTTATCAGTGTGACGTTTGGATAAAGATGTGAGTTCAGGATCTCAAGATGAGTGCACCCTGGATTATCCAGGTGGCCCCTAGATCCAATGACAAGTGTCCTTAGACACAGAGACACACAGGGAGGAGGGGACCACATGAAGACAGGCAGAGATTAGAGAGATGCAGCCGCAAGCTAAGAAACGCCTGGAGCCACCAGAAGCTACGAGAGGCGAGGAAGTGCTCTCCCCTAGAGCCGACACCTTGATTTTGGACTTTTCACCTCCAGAACTGAGAAGAAGTTTCTGTCTCAGCCACTAACTTTGTGGTAATTTGCTGCGGCAGCTCTAGGTGTCTAATAGAATGCCTGCTGTGTATCAGGCACATTATAGGATTTTATGCACAGAAGGTTGTATCCTTTTTTCTACAAGTGAGCCAGCCAGGCACTGCTAGGTGAGAGGGAAAAGGAAGTGGGTAAGAAACAAAACCCCTAGAAAACAAATAACAATTTTTCAGTTATAAAGAAAAAAAGCCCTTGTCCTTATGGGACTTAAATTCTAATGAGTGGAGACAGGTGGTAAAGCATATATAGTATGTTGGATGGCGAGGTATCTTGTGCAGAAAAATCCAGGGTAGGAGTTACCCCTTTGAATTGGATGGTCAGAAGAGATCACACTAATTGGTATCATTTGGTCAGAGACACGCAGTGGGCAAGGAGGCCACATTGCAGATACCTGAAGAAAGTGTTAGGAAGAGGAAACTGCAAGTGCAAAGGCCCTGAGGTCAGAGCATGTTTTGTATGTTGAGAGAATGTAGTGAAAAGGCCAGCTGGAGCAGAGCTAGCAAGGGCGAGGGAGGAAGAGGCCAGAGACCAGTGAAGCTCCCGGTCATGGGGAGTCATATAGGCCTTGTCGAGACTATAAAGGCTGTGACTAAGTCTGAGTTAGGAGGCCATTCTCCACCAGGGAGGTTACACAACTTGTCCAAGTTCCCAGAGCTAAAGAGGACCCAGGACAGAACCCAGGTCAGCCCAGCTCTAAAGGCTGTGCTGTCTCTGGAATGCCATCCTTCCTCCAAAAGGAAGGAAAACCAAAAGCAGCCTCTTAGTTAATATGTAATAAGTCCAAACATTCATAGAGCTCTTGGTAGCTTTCCAGGCACTTCATCTGTTACCTTGCTGGAGTCTAACGAGTGGCAGCATTGGGATCCTGCCAAGCGTTTGGATCGCCAGGCCAGTGCCAGCCAGGCCTTACTGCACCCCCGCCCCCAGTGCCTGTGTACACCCTGGTTCCCTGGCCTCGTTAAGAATGGCCCATGCAGTACCGTCTCTTCTGTACCCACAACCAGTCCTGACATTTGGCACTGGTGACTCATAGGATATAGACGCACCTGAGCACCCCCGGTGTTAACTTGTTTTGGTTTCACCACCAGAGTCTCATAGTTCATGTCAGAGTCTCCTGTCTCCGTCACTAAATTTATGCCAGGTCAAGGTGTGTTGTGTCTCACCCGGTCCCTCAGCACTCTTTTTTTTTTTCTGCTTCTTAACAGTAAACTTTATTTTTAAATTTTATTTTATTTTTTTTTAGGTTTTGGGGAAAATATTTTATGTGCTTTTTTTTTTTCTTTTGCGGTACGCGGGTCTCTCACTGTTGTGGCCTCTCCCGTGGCGGAGCACAGGCTCCGGACGCGCAGGCTCAGTGGCCATGGCTCACGGGCCCAGCTGCTCCGCGGCATGTGGGATCTTCCCGGACCAGGGCACGAACCTGTGTCCCCTGCATCGGCAGGCGGACTCTCAACCACTGCGCCACCAGGGAAGTCCTTTTATGTGTATTTTATTAATAAAATATAACATGCATTCACTTTTTTTTTCACACGCACACACACTGCATTTTATTTTTACAAGAGATAAATAAACTGACACGAAGCATTGTAAGTGGATGACCACAATAAAAGCAACAATGATTGCAATTACCAAACATGAAACACACTCATGCTATGTCATAATATTGGCATTCAGTCCAGTAATCCTCCACTGTAACAGCTCCTTTACTTTGCAGTGAAAATTGATTTGTATATTTTTTGCCTCTGAGTCCTTGTGGGAATTTTTTTTTATTCAAACAGAAAGTCACAAAAATTATAATCATCCTCATCAGTTCACTCAGTCCATGTAATTAATTTTTTTTCATCTTGATCTTTTGTTAGCACTTTTATAAATTCATCAGTTTTCCATTAGAGTTCTGAAAATGCTTATTCATTCAGTTCAGCAGTATAGTCAGCTACCAGAAACCTGTCCTCGTCAGAGTCTTTTCCATGAATTCCTTGAAGATGGAACCCTTTTATAGGAACATTTTTGCGAAAGCATCAGAGTACACCCAGAACTGTCTGTAAATGACAAAAGACTTAAAAATGACCACGGTTAAAGATTTGATGAAAGTTCATAATAATGCAATTGACAAGGAAATTTAGTTATTTCTGAGATATACATTTTAAAGTAATAACTAGAATTATGACTTATAACATTATACCAGAACATATAAGATTTTTAGAAATTTCATGTAATGTCTGAAACATTTATATTAACATATTTCCATACAAATAACCCAAAGAAAGTTTCGTATTAGTGGTTCTTTTGTTTGTTTGTTTTTTTATACTGCAGCTTCTTATTAGTCATCAGTTTTATACACATCAGCCTCAGCACCCTTCTTACCAGTAGATGGGCCATTTGAGGAGCTCAAGGTCACACAGAGCCAGTGTGTGAGAGCCTGGCTTGGGCCGTTTCCCAGTGTCTTGGCCCATGTCCCGCGGCAGTGCTGGGCAGCCGGCAGCCCTTGTGAGGGGGCAGGCACAGCTGAACTCCGCCTGGTACAGCTTGAGGAACGCAGGGCTTTAAGCAGCTGCAGCCAGTTCGCAGGGTTTTTATTCCAGCTTGCCTGGAGTGGAAGAAGCAGGTTCATAATCCTCCCACGCATAAAGGGAGTGAGGGTTTAATTAGCAGGGAATGGGGAGCTCTGGGTGGTGCCAGTTACCAAAAGTTCCTGCACCGGCAAGAGAAGGCAGCACAGCAAAGTGTGTGGCTCGGGCCTGGCCAGACCTGGGTTTGAATCCCGACTCCACATACTAGCTGTGTAACCATGGGCCAAGTTACTTAGCTTCTCAGTGCCTCACTTTCCTCATCTATAAAATGGGTAGCATTTCACTTGATTAAATTATATAAAGTACTTAGCACAGCACCTGGCTGTAGTGTGTGATTAGCGAATGAAGTCCATTATTATTAGCTGGCCATGACCTTGGAAATCACAGGCATAGAGTATATGGATCAGCAAGGCTACTTCATGGTGGAGCTGGGACTCGGAGCCTGCAGACTCACCCAGGGGCTTTCTCTACTCCCTGCTCGTTGGTGGACCCAAGGCAAGTCTGTGTAGGGACAGTGTGGAGACCAGTTCACAGAGAGGCTGAGACACTTGTCTAGAGCAGCCCAGCTGTAGAGGAGCTGGGGCTCGTGCAGAGTGGTGGCAGCAGGGGTGGAGAGAGGCTGGAGAATTCAAGAGCCATTTGGGAGGTTACAGAGGGCAGGACTTGGCAGTTGGCCAGATATGCAGGGGCAGGGGCGGGGAGATGCCCAGTCTTCTGGCTTTTGCAGCTGCGGAGACAGCGGAACCACGATTGAGATGGGGTGAGTGGGCAGGTTTGAAACAGGAAGCATGTGAAGGTGGGTAGAGAACTGGGTTCAGACAGGAGTTCAAGGACCCTGTGAGACATCCAGGTGGAGATGCCCAGGGTGTAAGACTTGGGCAGAGGCAGTGAACAGCTGGGGCCGGAACCCTGCTCTTCAGACCCCAAGGCTGGAGCTGGTTCCTCGCCACACAGACCAGCCTCTGGTGGCCTTGGCTTCCTTTCCACAGTGTGGACTGGACTGCAAGCCCCAGATGGGGCTTCTCTTCCCGGAATGGCCTTGGCCTTCGGTGGATACTGACCACCTCCTCATCTGCAAAATGAGGCACTGAGACCTGCTGTTGTCTGAAGGCTGCAGCCCTGCAGTTCTAGAATTCTGGGTAACATTCTAGGATTAAATGGGCCAGGAGCCCCCGTGAATACCTGAGAAAAGGGAGGCAGCAGTTGGGAGCAATGGCCTTTGCAATAAAGAGAATTAGTTGAATGAATGAATGATGAAGGTACAAGGAAGTGAATCAATGGGGTTCATCAAATGAAACGATATAAGTGTATCAATAAGTGATGGTGTGCCTTAAATCCTTTCTAGAAGGCAGATGCATAGAGTGAATAAATGATGAATGTATTCACTCTTCAGCAAATGAAGAGTGTGGGTGTGCTGCACTGGCTCTTCTTCCTGATGGCCTTTCATCCCCGTGCCCACCTGCCCCGCACACTGGAGAGGGGCCGGCCTGGGCTGTGGCTTGGGGTCAGGAGCCAGGCTGTGGGGTGGGGGAAGCACATCAGGAAGAGGTCGAGAGGGAGGCAGGGGGCGGCCAATTTGATCCAAAGCCTGACCAGCAACTTTCCTGATGTTTCTGAGAAGGAGGCGGGTACCGGAAGCAGCAAGTCATCCCGGTTCCCAGCTCCACATTCCTATCAAACCTGCGGCTGTATTCCTGGCCCCGCCCTTGATTAAGGTACCTTCCTCCTGTTCCCACCCCCACTCCCATTTCTCTCCCTGGGGCTGGTGGACCTGGAGGGTGGCCTTCTCCACTCTCTGATCAGGCAGGGGGCCTAGATACAAGTCCTGACACTGCCCTCTTAGAAGCTGGGAGATTTCAGGCAGGTTGCTTAACTTCTCTGGGCCTCTGCTTCCTCGTGCATCAAATGGAGTGAGTAGTTCTTCCCCACCTGCCTCCCTGGGCCCCTCTGAGCCTCAGCACATAAAGCTGTCGAGCATGATACAAGTGTTTGCTGTTACCCTTACCCGTCCCAGTTGTGTTGTATTGTGTCACCTGGAGATGAGGTTCGCCCTTGCTAACCTCTCTCTGTTCTATCTACCGGGAAAACAACTCACTCAGAGCTTCTGCAGGAAAGTCTCATGTTCTGTTTCAAATGGGAAGAGCTGCCTTGCTCACAGTTCCGTGTAGACAGTCAGGTAGGTGGGAGACAAACAGTCCTTTTCTAGCGTCTGACAGCCTTGGCAGGTGGTCTGACCTTCTGGCTGACAGAAATCTCTCCAGCCTGACAGCCCCTTCCTTGTCACTTGGTCCTCAGAGGAGAGGTGACCTTCCTGGGGTAGGGAGGCTCAGAAACTGTTTCCCACCTGCCTGCTTTTGACTTGCAGATCGGGCTGGGTTGATACTGAGGGGTAGTTGAGAGGGCTCCAGGCCCCAGGACCTCAACTGTAACCCCAGTCACCCCTAAAGAGTCCAAGCATAAACGAGGGCTGGCTTTGCAGACCCAACTCTAAGTCAGGCCCCTCTGGCCTCCCTCTCCCTCCTTCCTGCCAAATTTCTGCCCCTGAGCCCCACTGCAGAGCCACAGGAACCCAACTTAGTTAGGGCCTAGAACATTCCATCTGCATCCGAGCACCAACCCTGTTAGCCTTCCAGTGCTAGTCCTGTTTATTGCCATCGGAAGTGAGCTGGGAGTGAAACAGGAGGGAAGGGGGCAGGGCACAACCTTTGTTTTTGTTTTTGCGGTACGCGGGCCTCTCACTGTTGTGGCCTCTCCCATTGCGGAGCACAGGCTCTGGACGCACAGGCTCAGCGGCCATGGCTCACGGGCCCAGCCGCTCCGCAGCATGTGGGATCTTCCCGGACCGGGGCACGAACCCGCGTCCCCTGCATCGGCAGGTGGACTCTCAACCACTGCGCCACCAGGGAAGCCCAGGGCACAACCTTTGAAAGAATAACATAGCCCGAGGACATGACATAAACTGATTAAAACCAAATGGGTCCAAGATAGCAGACAAGTCGACTTCCACTAGACCTTGAGCCTCAGTATATGCTCACCGTAACACATCAGCAAGCTAAAGACACATCCACAGGCGCCATGGCAGTTCCAAGATCAGCCATAAAGATCAAGAAGTGGGCAGTGGCCCACTTCCTGGAAATCCCCGCCCCTTCCTGAAATAGCTGGAATACTCCTCCCACTCATTAGCCTATGAAATTACCCACCCCTATAAAAACTGACAACCCAGTACCCTAGTGCCTTTCTCACCTTCTGAGATGGCCCACGCTCTGTCTGTGGAGTGTGTTTCTCTCTAAATAAATCCACTTCTTACCTACCACTTTGTCTCTCACTGAATTCTTTCTATGATGAGACATCAAGAACCTGAGCTTCATTAAGTCCTGAAACCAGGTGTGTGATCTCCGTTGGAACACTGTGGGTTTGGGCTGGGTTTGAGTCCCGGCTGCGTGGGTTCGAGTCCCGGCACGTAGGTTCAGGTCCCAATGTGAGGTGCACGGTTTCAGGAGCATTGCTGCCAGGGCTGCCAGGGGCTGCAGACATGGGGCACCTGGGAGGTTCTTGCTCACCAAACTCACAGGTACATAGCAGTGAATGAACTTATAGTGAAAACTAGGTATGCAGGGGTGAACCAGACACGATGCTGGCCTCAGTCCACCAGCGGCACATCCTTGTGGTGAAAGTTCTTTGTGAAGTCAGAAAGAGCCAGACGGCGTCCTGACCATATTTTGACAGCTGTGTGGCTTCGAGAGGGCTTTACCCTCTCAGAGTTTTATCCTCATTAGTAAACAGTGATCATGTGAAGCTCACAGAGTTGTGAGAAACCAGAGGTAATGCACATTAACAAGAAAAACACCACATGGGAATTCCCTGTACGTCCAGTGGTTAGGACCCTGTAATTCCACTGCAGGGGGCACAGGTTCGATCCCTGGTCGGGGAACTAAGTAAGATCCCACATACTGCGTGGTGCAGCCAAAATTAAAAAAAAAGAAAGAAAGGGGCTTCCCTGGTGGCGCAGTGGTTGAGAATCTGCCTGCCAATGCAGGGGACACGGGTTCGAGCCCTGGTCTGGGAAGATCCCACATGTCGCGGAGCAACTGGGCCCGTGAGCCACGATTACTGAGCCTGTGCATCTGGAGCCTGTGCTCCGCAGAGAACAAGAGAGGCAGCGATAGTGAGAGGCCCGCGCACCACGATGAATAGTGGCCCCCGCTTGCCACAACTAGAGAAAGCCCTCGCACAGAAACGAAGACCCAACGCAGCCATAAATAAATTAATTAATTAAAAAAAAAAAGAAAGAAAGAAAGAAGAAAACACCACACACACACACACACACACACACACACACACACAATGTCTAGCATACAGTTAGTGTCAGTAAAGGTTATCTATCAGTATATTTTTTTTAACATCTTCATTGGAGTATAACTGCTTTACAATGGTGTGTTAGTTTCTGCTTTATAACAAAGTGAATCAGCTATACATATACATTTTTAAAATATGTTTTAAAAAATATTTATTTATTTAGGCTGCATTGGGTCTTCGTTGTGGCACACGGACTCATCATTGCAGCACGTGGGATCTCTAGTTGTGGCACATTGGCTCTAGAGCGCGCAGGCTCAGTAGTTGTGGTGTGCAGGCTTAGTTTGCCCCTTGACACGTGGGATCTTAGCTCCCCAATCGGGGAACAAATCCAAGTACCCTGCATTGGAAGGCAGATTCTTAACCATTGGACCACCAGGAATGTCCCAAGCCATCAATATTCCTAAGGATTGGAGACTTCCTGGTGGTGCAGTGGTTAAAATCCACCTGCCAATGCAGGGGACGTGGGTTCAAGCCCTGGTCTGGGAAGATCCCACGTGCTGCGGAGCAACTAAGCCCGTGCACCACAACTACTGAGCCTGCGCTCTAGAGCCCGCGAGCCACAACTGCTGAGCCCGCGTGTCACAACTACTGAAGCTCGTGCACCTAGAGCCCACGCTCCGCAACAAGAGAAGCCACCGCAATGAGAAGCCTTGAGTAGCCTGTGCACCGCAACGAAGAGTAACCCCTGCTCACCACAACTAGAGCAAGCCCGCACGTAACAAAGAAGACCCAACACAGCCATAAATAAATAAATAAATAAATAAAATATTCTTAAGGATCGGATCTCACAGCCTAATGGGGAGAGACACATATGCACAAATAAATGCCACACAGTGTGAGCCACTGTTCAAATGCCGTTTCCTCCACACAGCCTTCAGGGATAAAGCCTCAGTTCTCGGACAGGAGATGAGAGGCTCCTTGTGGAAGTGCTATAGCACTTTGTCCATCTCTATATCACCTCCCTCGTCTTGTCTTTCTGTGACTGTTTTTTGTGATTGTTTACATGTCTGTCTCCCACACTGGCCTGCCAGTCCCTCCAGGGTAGGCATGTGGAAATTTCTCTCTGAAATTGGCAAGGATTTCCCTGTAGTTTCCATCTAATTCAAGGGTGGGAATCTGTAAGAAGACCTGGAGTTGTGGCTTCCATCTGGGCCTGTCAGGGAAGGCTTCAGGGAGGAGGTGATGTCTGGGCTGGGCCTTGAAGCCTGTGCAGGATTTGGAACAGCAGCAATACGTGTTTCAGAGGAAGCCAAAAGGGGTGGGGGACAGCGTGGCAGGCTGGGGCCTCCCAAGCATCCTGTAGCATGGAGAGTAAGGGGCTGGGGATGGGGTTCGGCCCCAGCTCCCCCTCTAACTGCCTCTATCATCCTGGGCAAGCACCTCCCCTCCTTGGCTCCAGTCTCCTGTATACTGAGGGGCTTTGCTAAATGCTCCCAAAGGGTCCTTTCCAGCCTGGATATTTCAGTGGCTTCTTTGACCTGCCTCCGCTCCGGGGACAGACCCAGAAGGCAAAGTAGGAGTATCTCCCAGCTCAGAGAGAACCCTCCCAGTGACGGACAGCACATGGTCCTCTCTGCTCTGGAGGGTTTAATTGGAGAGTTGTTTCATTTTGGGGTAAGGGTTCAAACTTACTTGCCCAATCCCAGACCGATTTTCCAGAATGTGTATACAGTATGTGGGGAACAGTAGGGTCTGTGGAGAATGGCTTGGAATAGCTGCCTATCCTCAGACATTGCTGGGATTCCAGGAAACCGAGGCTCATCCCGGCAGGCTGGGACGGGGGCGCAGGATGCTGTCCTGGCACGCTCAGGGCATGCCTGTGGCGAAGTGAGGACCAGGAGAGCAGCGAAACCTCCCACATGCCTCCAGGCCCCAGCTTCCGAGGTCCCACAATGTTCCTATTGTCCACAGGGCCCTGCTCCCCCAGCGAGCAGCTCAGAGCCAAGGGCCTGGGTAGGGCCCTGAGAGAAAAGCACAGTGGTCAGACCCACATGGATCTTGGAGTCAGAGAAGCTTAGAAAAATGAAATCCTAGAATTAGAAGCTCACAGGTACTGAGGCTCCAAGCTGTCCAGACTGGAAGGATGGTCCACTTCCTAAAGTCCTGCTCCCTCCCCTGTTATTCTTTTCATTATGAAGTTATACTTGCTCTACCTGACTTACCTGGATTTCTTGTCTTCCAGTGACCTGCTGTGGCCCTCTGTGTGAGCAAATCTCCTCTTGCTTATTTGGGGCTGCTTTTGTTTTAAAATTAGAGCCCCTTTCGCTTCTAGCACTGTTAATTAAACTGCAAACGATGTTGTGTTGGTATGAGAAAGTTCATTTGTTTTTTCAAGTGACTGGTTAAGATTATGATCAGAGCAAGAGTCTAAAATTAATCAGCAGCAAATATTGGATGATTCCACTTATAGGAGGTGCCTAGAGGAGTCAAATACACAGAAAGCAGAATAGTGGTTGCCAGGGGTGGGGCAGGGGTGGCGGGCAGGTATTGGGTGTGAGTGCTAATGGGTACAGACTTTGGGGGGTAATGAAAATATTCTAAATAAAATAATGGTTGCACAACCCTGTGAATATACTAAAAACCACGAATTGTTCACAAGAGTGAACTTTATGGTATGTGAATTATATCTCAAAACTGTTATTTTAAAAAGTTATGCCTGCTGTTGTTACAAATTCGGACCATAATGACTTGTAAAAAGTGAATCTGGGACTTCCCTGGTGGCTCAGTGGTTAAGAATCCATCTGCCAATGCAGGGGACATGGGTTCGAGCCCTGGTCCGGGAAGATCCCACATGCCACAGAGCAACTAAGCCCGTGCGCCACAACTACTGAGCCTGCGCTCTAGAGCCCGTGAGCCACAACTACTGATGCCCTCTCGCCTAGAGCTCGTGCTCCGCAACAAGAGGAGCCACCGCAATGAGAAGCCCGCGCACCGCAGGGAAGAGTAGCCCCTGCTCACCGCAACTAGAGAAAGCCTGCGCATAGCAACGAAGACCCAACGCAGCCCAAAATAAATAAATACATAAGTTTATTAAAAAAAAAAAAAGTGAGTTTGCCACACCCCCATCTCACTCCCATAGTGAACCATTGACAGCATTTGGGTAGATTTTTTCCTTTCTTTGTGATGTTTTAAAATTCCATATATCTGCACATGTACATGTTCATATACATAAGTATACATGATATATATGTTATATATATATAAATTTTGTTTTGCAAAAATGGAATCCTAGTATATCTGTTATTTTACAGCTAGCTTTTTTCACTTCTTTTGAGGATGTATTTCCATGACACTTGTTAAAAACAATTTTATTGGGCTTCCCTGGTGGCGCAGTGGTTGAGAGTCCGTCTGCTGATGCAGGAGATACGGGTTCGTGCCCCGGTCCGGGAGGATCCCACGTGCTGCGGAGCGGCTGGGCCCGTGAGCCATGGCCGCTGGGCCTGCGCGTCCGGAGCCTGTGCTCCGCGACGGGAGAGGCCACGGCAGTGAGAGGCCCCCGTACCGCAAAAAAAAAAAAAAAAAAATTTTATTGAAGTATGGTTGAGTTACAATGTTGTGTTAATTTCTGCTGTGCGGTAAAGTAACTCAGTTATACACATATATATATTCTTTTTTTTCATATTATTTTCCATTATGGTTTATCACAGGATATTAAATATAGTTTCCTGTGCTATACAGTAGGACCTTGTTGTTTCCAGGATATTTTTTTTGTGTGTGGCCACACCGTGGGCATGTGGGATCCTAATTCCCCGACCAGAACCTGCGTCCCCTGCAATGGGAGCGTGGAGTCTCAACCACTGGAGCGCCAGGGAAATCCCCCAGGACGCTCTTTTTAACAGCTGGTGGTTTTCTGTTTTCCAGCTGTATTGAAACTCAATTATGCTGTCCCTCATGAACATTTAGGTTGCTCCCAGTGCTTTGCTGTTAGCGAACAATGACCATCTTTGTATGTGCATCTTGAGGCCCCTGGGATAGTATTTCTGGAGGATAGAGTCCTAGAAACAGGCCTACTGCATCCCAAGGTGGGCAAAGGCCCACCTTTTATAGATATTGACATTGAACCTTTGACAGGTGACATATTTATCCAGGGTCTCCCAGCAAGTCAGTGGCAAAGAGAGTAGGTGGTGAGTGAAATGGGGCCAACCAGGCATCACCTCCCACACCCAGGAACGCACAGACACAGGTGGACTTCCGGCTCTGAGAGAGAAGCGGCCCCCAGCCCCCGCCTCTGAGCAGGCGCAGAGTCAGGTGGGGACTCAACAGCCAGAGATTCCCAGAGGCAATGATGACATTCTTTTCCCCCTCAGCTTCTCCAGGTCCCCACCATGGCCATTCCTCTCCCTTTCATCTTTCTGAAATTTACCTTGAGATCTGTGTGTGAAAATAAGTGTAAGCTGTAAGTGCTGGTCATTCATTCACTCAGCCATTCCCACCAGTGCTCATTCGACATCAGCTTCTCCCCCCACTCCCCCCCCACCCCGTGGGGTTTTTCTTCATTCTGCCTTTGCATCTCCCTCCATCACAGCCCTCCTGCAAAGCAGGCTGGCAGGAAGAATGGGAAGTGGAAAGTATGGCATCCTTTCCCAGACTAGTCAGGGCCCTCCTCTGGACGCCTGCTCTTCCTTCGGGCTTCTTTTTCCTTTGCCCCTTATCATTCTGGACGAAGAGTAGTCACTAGCCTGTCTCACTCACCACACTAGCCAGCACTTCCCTGCCAGGATCCTGCCTCGTGCTATTACTGGGAATAAATTAGAAGGATTCCAACTACCTGCAATGATCTCTCACTGGCTCGCATCCGACTTGCTTTCTTGGGGGATGGGTGTCATTCAGCTCAAATGTTCCCACCACAAAGAGGCCTTCCCTGGAAGCCCCGTCTGTTCCCATGGTTCTCTGTCACAGTGTCTTACTTTATTCTCTTCCAAGCCCCCTTCACCATCTAAAATGATCTTTGTTGCTTTATTTGTTCCCTGCCTGTCTTCTCCATTAGAATGTTAGTTCCATGAGGGCAGGGATCCTGTCTTGTTCACCCTATCTACCCTGGAGCTCCCCAGCCAAGGAGCAGGTACTTGGTCAATATTTGTTGAATCCATGTTTGAATATAAATGCATGCACAAGGTCTGGAAGGTTCGACTTCATACTGACAACCATGGGACTTCCCTGGTGGTCCAGTGGTTAAGACTCTGTGCTCCCAGTGCAGGGGGCCCAGGTTCGATCCCTGGTCAGGGAACTAGATCCTGTGTGCATGCCACAACTAGAGACCCAACGCAGCCAAATAAATAATAAATAAATAAATATTAAAAAAACAAAAAACTGACAACCGTGCCTACATCTTAGGAGGGGACTGGGGTTGAGGGAGACAGTCAAGTAGGAACTTTAGCTTTATTTTAAAATTTTTGATAAGGAGAGTGTATTTACTTCTTAACTGATAGTTAAAAAATAAACACACCAAACGAAGGGCCCAAATCCCTTCGTCCTAATCCTGATATTTTGGTATGATTTTGGGCTGGTGACCTGACTCGCATAGCTGTCTGTGGCTTCTGGCCTCACCTGTAAACACAGTCCCACCTCCCACCTGAACCCTGGATTTACAGCCTGCACGGCATTTGTCCATTCATTATCTCACCGGATTACCCACAACCTTGGGACGCAGGCAAGGCAAAGATTATTATCCCAATTTTATAGGGTAAGAAATTAGGGTTCATAGGGGTGGAGTTGTCTGGCCTGTGGTCACACAGCTGTGGTCATGGAGGCCCTTGCCTCCTATCATGATGAGCTGACTCAGATAATGAGTTTCTAAACCCCACAAATGGCTAATTAGGGCCCAGAGGCTGGGCTGGGTGAGCTACTATCATGGCAAAGGGATCAAGGTCAGATCTGAAACTGTCTTCAGGGACCTGAAGGGAGCCCCTTGGGCTGGTGAGGAGAGGAATATAATCCCTCCTGGGCTTTAATGAAGAGTACTGGTGGTCTTTGGAGGCCAAGGTGGGTGTGTGAGCCCAAGTCCCTGATTTAACGAGAGTACCTGGAACCCTCCTTTCTTAGAGTTGCTTTCCCACAGGGACAGGGCCGGAGGCAGCAGCGAAGGGTTGGTGAGGGGCCAAGGGGGCTGGCCAGGCAGCCTGGCTCATGGCAGCCCCTTCCTAGGTAACCTGAAAGTTGGCGTTCTGGGCCAAGATGGTGGCCTCCCAGCTGTGGACAGATCCAGGGTGTGAGGCTGCCCCAGGCGGGCAAGCTGGGGTCCCCTGGGTCATAATTGTATTCCGAGCTGGGACTCAGTGAACCTTTGAGGAGGTGGGATTCCCCAAGTTGGCCTGTTTCCTCCATAATTTACTCACAAAGGTCCAAGGGACAAGCTGGGTACAAAATGTTTTCAATCCATTTTATCGCATGTTTACCAGGCACCAGGTATCAATAGTTAGAGTTTATGAGTGAAGACTAATTGTAAGGCACATCTTACTCCTCTCAGCCACTTTGTAAAGCAGGAATTATCCCCATTATTAAGATGTGGCAACTGAGGTTCATGGAGGCACACGGTCACACGGCAGAGTGAGTGGGGAAAGCCAGGATTCCAGCCTGGGTTGGTACACCCCTGTTCTTTCCATTCCTCCAAGGGCTGATGGCTGACAGAGATGAGTAGGATCCCGCTCCTTCCTTTGGGGGGAGTGGTGCGACAGACTCATCCCAGCTAACTATTGCACTGGTCAGAGTGATGTCACTGCCACGGCAGCCTAGTGGAAACTGATTCATCTCCTGGAGGTCGGGAGAGGCCTCTGGGGAGGGTGGCTAACCCAGGTCTGGATGGGGGAGCAGGAGAATGAGGCTGCAGAGGTTCCAAGGCCAGACACCCAATGTCCCATTAGACAAGGGCCTGCTTCCCATAGGTCCTTCCCATGGGACCCCAACCCCCCCAACCCTAGTCAGGATGCCCCAGTGGGGAGGGGTGAGATCCCTGACCCTACACAGGGGGTGAGGAAAACTCTGCAGGACCCCTTGTCAGGCTCAATACATCACTGAGTGGACACCTGGACCACTGTGGTGGTGGTGGTGGTGGCGTCCCATGGGAAGGGCCCCGGGGTCCCATGGGTGGGAGCATGGAGTCTCCCGGTCCGGCTCTGGGGGGAGGGGAAGGTGGCAGACAGAACTACCTGTAGGTCAAGGGTGTTTTGGAGTGGTGAGACAGGGTGAATGAAGCTAGTGGTCATCTGGGGGTGCTTTGGGGTCTGCAGGGGAACTGCCTGATTGGCCGGGGGTGGGGAGAATGCCTCCGCAAAGTTTCAGGCCAGGGGAATGTGGGGGATTTGCAGGTCCTTAGAGTGGGAAGCACTCAGGATGGGAGGAAGAGGAGACTTCCCGGTGGGCAGCGTGGTGGAGGAAGAAGTCACTGTGGGGAGGGGCTAGTTTGCGGTGGGTGAGGGGTTCAGGGGCCATCCCAGAGTTCTTTGAGGAGTCCACGGCGGGGAGTGGGAAGGGGTGACCGGGATCGCCGAGGAGAGGGGCGGTGGGGTGCTGGGCACGTGAGGCGGGTGGGGGTGCGGGGTCCGCGTCTGGGGGGCGGAGCCACCGCTGGGTGGGGCGCCAGGCCGCCGCCCCCTCCCCGCTCCCCCGCGGCGGCGGGCGGGGACCGAGACCAGCGGGACGACCGCGCCCGCGGCCGGCCCACAGCAAGGGGAGCGGGCGGCAGTGAGTAGGCGGCGGCCGGCCGGGCCGGGCCATTCGGGCAGCGGCTGCTCGGGCAGGTCCGGGCAGGGCCGGGCGGGAAGCAGGCAGCAGATCCGGGACCCCGCTCCGGAGCCCGAGCGAGGACTCCGAGGCCGCGGCCCCGCCTCCTCCCCGCCCCGCGCCCGCCGCTAGCGGGTCGCGCCCCGAGCTCCAAGCCGCGCCGGCTGGGCCGCGCCGGAATCATAGCCGCAGCCGTAGCTGGAAGCCGGCCCGAGCCGGGTCCAAGGGTGAAGCCCAGTCCCGGCGGCGCCCGGAGCCGGGCCCGAGCCCCGCGCGGCTCATGGCGGGGCCGCGGGTCGCGCTGCTGGCTTGGTGCCGCCGCCAGTGCGAGGGCTACCGCGGCGTGGACATCCGCGACCTGAGCAGCTCCTTCCGCGACGGCCTGGCCTTCTGCGCCATCCTGCACCGGCACCGGCCCGACCTGCTGTGAGTGCCGGGAGGGCGGGCGGCCGGCCGGGGCGCAGGGCGGCGCGGGCTCGAGCTGGGGACCCCCGCCCCGCTCAGTGACGCGGAGCCGGGGCGGCGGCAGGCGCCGCCCCCGGAGGCCGAGACTCCCACCCTCCCGCGGGCCCCCAACGCCTCGCGGAGACCCTCTGACCCAGGGCACCCCTCCCCCACTTGGCCTCTTTGACCCCGCCCACTGGAACACAGCCCGCCTCCCATGCTGGTCTTTCTGCTGAGGCCCTGGCCCCGCCCACAGGGCACTGATTTCCGCCCAAGGGACACCGAAGCCTCCAAGGCCTTGCCTCTTTGAAGGAGCACCGAGCCCTCCTGGGGACCCTGGGCCTTTCTTACACTAAACTCTTAAACAGGCACTCTGAGCAGCCCCCTCCACGTGGGGCATTGAGGCCTGTTCCCTCTGTGGGGCCCCCTTGCTTTGATTCCCCCATGCGATCATGTTTCCAGGGCACTAGCACAGTTCCTGACACAGAGGAAACCCTGGGTTAATAGAGGTCAGATGAATGGATGTAACCCCCTCCCCATTAGGACACAGACCTGTCTCCCCAGGTGTGTTCTGCATGACTCTGCTGTCCTCAGTGGGGCAGGGCAGGGAGGCTGAATGAATACCCCTAGGGTCTGACCTACAGCCCTAATGGGCTGCTCCAGGGTGTGAAATGGCCTCTTCTTGCCCCCAGGTGCCCAGTGAGGTTCCACGGGAAAATTTATTCAGACCCCAGAACAGTTGACTTGGTGTTTCTATCTCAGCTCCCTCTTCCTTGGGCCCTGGAACCTCTTCCATTCATTCATTCATAAAACACTGAGTGCATGTTTATCTGGCAGCTGCCATTCCTTGTACTTCCGGTCTCATCTGCAAACTGGGGACAAGAGTCATGGTCTTTGTCTGTCTTGCTTACAGCCCCTCGGACAGGGCTCCCCAAGCCTGACAGGGTCTGGAGTCTTTGTGTGTCTGTTCCACCTCCTGTGCTCCCCAAAGACAGCACCTGGGAGGCTTTGATGAAGGAGGGAAGGAAGGGAAGGATTGCCTCAAGGATTCGATGGTGTAGATGCATTTATTCTGTACCATGTAGGTGGTGGGGTGGGCCCTGGAGGAGAGGGTTTTGGGGGGTGTGGATGCAGAAGCGAACGAGATGAGGTGGAGATGTAGGTGGGCTGCTGCCTCTTGTGGTGCCTGTGGCCCGGGGTAAGGGGGCTCAGGAGCCGCGCCTTGAAGGTTGGAGAAGGAGGGCACCCAGATTGGACCCACGCATTAGAGCGGAGGGCTCAAGGGGTCTTCAGTTTTGGCTGGGGGGCAAGTGGTGGGGCAGGGTTGGCCAGTGTGTGACAGGACTTAGGTGTCAAGCTAAGCCACGCAATGGACCTGAGCCTGCCAGCACAAAGTGCAGGCTGCTTGGTTTCCGGTCAGCTCCTCCATGTCTTAGGTGTGCAACCTTGGGAAAATCACTGGATCCCTCCAGGCATCAGTTTCCTGGTCAGTAAAGGGGGGTTGATAATAAGACCTACCTCACAGGATTGTTGGGAGAAATTAAATGGGACAATGAACATTCAATTAACGTTAGTTATTATAAGAAGTGTTATTAAGCAGGAAGGGATGATGAAAGTGTCTCATTCCTTCGTTTATTCCACAAATGTCTGCAGAGTTATACTCTGTGCTGGACACTGTGCCTGGTAATGGAAATAACTACTAACCAACCAAGAGGCAAACCCCACACAGTCCCCCATGGCCTATGTGGGTAACAGATGTATAAGCAGTGCTGATAACTCCACGTGGGAAGTGCTGTATCAAAGGGCTAGGTTGGGAGGGCCTCCCAGCCGTCACATAGACTTCAAGGAGATAGTAGGAGCTGGGTCAGGGCTGAGGGAAGGGCATTCCCGGCAGAGGGGACCACCTGAGCAGAGACACAGGCGGCACTGTTGGAGCCCATAGCACAGGGCAGGGAGGGCTGGGAGATGTGGCTGAGCCAGAGTGCTTAGGGCTTCCTGCTGGCTAAGGAGGGTGGGTGGATGGGGCCACAGGGAGGGATGTGGCTAGAGTTCGTGTGGAGTGGAGGGGGCTTCCCTCCTGCGAAGAGATCCAGAATCAGGTCCAGGCATTCATTTGCAAGGCAGGCCAGCATCTGGGCTGCCAGCCCATTGCACGGGAGAAAAACTGAGGCCCGGGTCCTATATGAGGCATAGAGAGGACCTCGGTGATGGCTAGGGAGGATCTCCATGAGAGTAGGGCTGGGGTAGGGGCGAGGGCAAGCACCATCTTCTAAAGTGGTTCAGGCTTCTCGAGCTGTGGGCTCATCCCCCTCCTCAAATCTAGGCACCAATCTAGGCATGGTCCCTTGAGGGACCGTGTGGGTTTCAGTTTTGTGCTCCTCACCTCCCCCAGAGCCAAATAGAACTTCCCAGCCTTCGAAAACTCTCAGAAAATATGTTTCCAAAGCCTAAATGTTGATTAGGGACGAAGGTAGGGGAGGGAGAAGTGGAGGAAAAATTGTAGTATCGTGGGGACCTTTACAGTTTTCACGCTGTTTCCGGCATTTATGCATTCAGTAGACATTTATGGAGTGCCTGCTAAGGACCGGGCACTGTGGAGGGTGTTGAGTGCGCGCCGTGAACAAAATGTGACCCTAGCCTTCTAAGAACACTGCTGGGAGACTGAAATAAACGGCCCAGACAAGCTGCTTTTGTCTCATTCAGCCTCAGAACAAGCTTTTGTTGGGGGCTGGGCTGGTGTCACAGTGTCCCCGAGGTTTAGAGAGGTTGTGTAGCTTGCTCGGGGTCACACTCTTAGGCAGTGGCCAAGCAAGGGGAGGAGTTCGGGACCCAGCTGAGGGGAGAAAGAAGCGGTCTGGCCAGAGGTGGCCAAAGGGGCTGAAGTGCATACACAATCCCCTCCCCAGTCCACTCCGCCTTTTGGCCTTCGGCACCTCCTGGGGTTTGCAAACTACCCCTTCCTGCCTTGGCCCACGTTCACTGTACCTTGATCTCTGCCTGGAGAAGTTAGCAGGCGGCTGGGCAGGAGGAGGAGGGCTCTCTTGTGTCTGTGAGGCCGGCCTCTAACAAGCCTGGTCCTCCCCACCAGCCTGGGAGGTGGTACGAGGGCTTCCCCTAGTTTGCAGATGGGAAAATGAAGACCACAAGGACTGCCAACCCGCCCAAGGTCACACAGCCTGACCTGGAAGAACAGGGCCTGGGACCCAGACTTTGGAGGCCGTACTGCCTTCTCTGGCCTCTGGGCCCAGGTCTCAGGCAGTCAGGCTGCAGTTTCCAGCCATAGAAGGACAAGGCTTGGGGCGGGTGCACCCAGGAGGCTGCCGAGCAAGAAGGCTGGGTCTCCTTCGCTGGTTTCAGCCACTCCAGCAGCTGGAGCCAGGAGGTGAGGAGGGGAATAAATAAAAGCTAGGTTACTCCGGCAGGCCCTGCCACTTCTCACCTGTCCCAGCTTAGGAACTGGGACACCCTTCACTGCTCCCTGAAGGATGGTGCCCCCAGGAGTGGCTCAGCAGGGTTGGCCGACTGTTCAGTGCCAGCAGCTCTGGAGAATGTACTATTTCCAGGCTGGTTCAGACTTGTTCTATTTCCGGCCCCATTGGAACACCGTTCCTCTTCGGCCCGGGTTAGGGTTTCAGCAAGTTGGTGTGGCTCTCCAGGTTTGTGACATGCAGTGGAAGGAACAGAAATGTGGATTCCCAGGGCGGCTTCCTCTTCCCGGGGTGGCTTCCTCTCTCTGGGCCTCAGTGTCCCTATCTGTAAAGTGGGGTGAATACCTGCCAAGTAGAGTTGAAAATAAATTCAAGACAGGAGCTCAGCCCAGTGCTCCGCGTGAGGCCAGCAATCTGTGGGTGTCCTTGTCGTCACCAGCACTGGTCCTGGTCTTAGTTTTGTCTTTGCCACTGAGTCAGGACATGGCTTCCTGGGGGATAAACTTGAAGCTGGGGCTTTTCAACCCCGCCCCTTCTGAGTGATTTCCAGCCTCTGCTTGGAGGCCCCCAGGGGCCGTGTGCTCATTCTCTGCCCCACCTGGCAGCCCCCGCTCTATTAGCACGCGTTCCTTGCCTCAGTTTCCTCCTCCAGAGTCCCCTCCCCCAACCCTGCTGAGACCCAGGCTGGCTGGGCTGTGGTCACCTCCACTGGTCACGCCCCTGCCCCAGCCCTCTCCTCAATGCTCCCCCCCCACTTTGTCTCTTGCAGAGAGTTTGATTCACTTTCCAAGGACAATGTCTTCGAGAATAACCGTTTGGTGAGTCCCCCAGACAGATGGAAGCCCACGAGGCTGTGTGTTTTGGGAGCGTGTGTGTCGGAGGGCAGGGGTCTTGCAGGGCAGGAGCTGAGGTGAGGGGCTCATGGACCAGCTCCCAGAGCAGCTGCCTTGCACTGGGGCCCTGGCCGCTCCTCTCCCCACCCCCTGCTCCCCTCTGGCCCACTTGTGCCTGGAGCACCAGACCTTCCCCTTCTCCAGGTCACAGTCACCCCTGCCCTCATCGCCCTCATCCCGCTGAGCAAAGCTGGGTCTGTGCAGAGTGGCGCCCACTGACCCTGCCTCATCTTCCTCTTCCTGCTTGTGACTGCTTCTGTGCACCCCCCATCCTTCTCCCACCCCTGCACCTGCCCCCCACCCCACACGTTTCCCCCCCCTGCCTCAAACCTTCCCCCACCCTGGCATCTGCACGCCCCCAGGCCTTTGAAGTGGCTGAGAAGGAGCTGGGAATCCCTGCTCTCCTGGACCCCAGTGACATGGTCTCCATGAGTGTCCCTGACTGCCTCAGCATCATGACCTACGTGTCCCAATATTACAACCACTTCGCCAGCCCTGGCCAAGGTGAGAGGGGTGCAGCCCTTCAGGGAGGCTGGCCCTGGGGGCGGGGCATGTGTCACACTGTCTTCTGAGGTGCAAACAGGCACAGGGAGGCAGCTCATCATTCATTCACTCACTGAAATATTAATTGAGTAAAATAACACTGTGCTGGGCCCGGGGGACACAGCGGTGAAGGAGATTGCTGCCTTCGGGGAGCTCATAGCCTGGCGGGGTAGACAGACAACAAACGCGTGAACCAGTAACTGAGTGAAATAATGTCAGAGGAGGGAATTCCCTGGTGGTCCAGTGTTAAGGACTCGGCGCTCCCAGTGCAGGGAGCACGGGTTGAATCCCTGGTCGGGGAACTAAGATCCCACAAGCCACTTGGTGAGGGGAAAAAAAAAAAAAAATTAATAATGTCAGAGGAGACAAAGCAGGACGAGTTCATCCGCTGTCTGTGAGTTCACCTCTCTGGCACCCACCCTCACTTCCTGTTTGCAGACACCTCCCTGGGGTTTTTTTTCCTCCAGTGGGGAAGTGGTCCTGTAGGGCTGTTGTGCAGCATCTTCCCCAGCAGTGACCTTCAAGGCCTGAGAACTAAGAGGCTGGGGAATTGTGCGGGGTGGGATAGGGGGGTGGGGGTGGGGGGATGGGAGGCTGCAAGGGTATTTCTCGGCCCTGAGTCAGGTCACTGGGTAGCTACTGAGCCTCCTGCCTGGAGAGTCCCCATGTGGGAATCTCTCCTGGGCCTTGTCTTCCGCAGAGAGGAAATGGGCTCAAAGAGGGGAAGGGAGGAGCTCAAGGTCACACAGCAGGAAAACCAAGTTCAGGTGTCCCAACTCCTGCGCTGTGTCACTGCTGTCAGGGGTCCTCTGGGGGTGGGCACCTTGCCCCTCCACTGCCATGTCAGTCCTTCCTCCAGCCTCTGCTCTCCATTTGGACAATCTCAGCCCATCTCTTAAAAGAAAAGTATTCTAGGAAGTACCGATTTTCTTTTTCTTACTAGGAGTAAAACATGCTTACTGTAGAAAATTAGAACATAGAAAACATAAAAATTAAAAGATTAAAATAATCTGTTACTCCCCATCCCCCCCATAATGCTAGGCATTAATATTATAATTGAACAAATAACATTATATGTATTTTACTAGAAATAAAAATGAAAGTATTTCTCAACTGCCGAGTGTCTGGTGAGAGGCAGGTGGACTGAACGTTTCTGTGCTGCCATTTACTGTCTGGGTGACAGTGGGCCACAGGGTCACCTCTCGGCTCAGGGTCCCCTTTGCAGTGAGGATAAGAACAGCATCCGTCTTGCAGGGTTGATGGGAGTAAATGAGGAAGGATGACCTGTGTCTGGTCCTTACTGAGGACTCAAGGTTACTATTATTATTACTTTTTTATTCCATTGGTTAGAATTTAGCTTGCTCACCTAGAATCACAGTTCAGTCGTATCTTCTGGAGGGTTCCCTGTGGCCAAACCCCGATCTCCCTCTACTAAGCTCTTCTCTGGAGGGCCTCCTTCCGGGGACCTGTGGGCTGGGCAGGTGGGGCAGGGCCCTTGGTAATACTGTCAGTGGTGCCCACTTTGTTCCCGGTCCTCACCAGGCACCCTGGGAGTGAGGTCACCCTGGTGGCCCAGCTCCCCGTGTTCTGCCCGGGGCAAGAGCACCCCCTGGGCCTGTGGGGAACTCCTGTTGCTAAAGGCACAGCTTGTGCTACCATACGGCTTGGCCCCTAAATGCAAACCATTTTTATCCCACCTGCTGCTCAACCAGAGGGAATGCAGCGAGGTGTTCCAACGCTGGAGGCGAAGCTGGCTCTTAGGCTCCCCCAGATGGTCCTCTTCTGTACCTTCTGGGTGAGGGGAGGGATTTCAAGGGTAATTTTGACCAGGCTTGACTTTCACTGTACTGGGTAACTTTGGAAGCTGGCTGTGGCTGAGACAACACCGTGCCGTGCTCTCCTTTCATCTCGTGCCAGGCTCCGTGGAGGCCGGTGACCCTGGGCATGTCAGCTGACCCCTGACCTCCAGGAGCCACAGCCTAGTCTGGAACCAGAGTGTGACGGAAGGAAGCCCAGTGGCTGAGGGACTCAGAGGAGGGGTACCTCCCCCCTACCAGGGTGACAGGGGTGGTGTCATCAGGATGAAGCCCAGTTTCTTAGCGGGGCCCCTGAGGGCCTCTCCCCACTTAGCTTAAGCCACTCACTGCCCCTGCTGTAGTCATACTGAATTTCTTGTGCTGCTTTGAATGTATCACATCCCTTTACTGCTAAGCCTTTCTTCTTGGTGATCCTCCAGTCCCTGTCCTCACCCCCCATGCTCTGGCACATTCTTTCCTACTCATCCTCTCACCCCACATTTTGCCTCCTCCAAGCAGCCTGCCCTGATATACTCCAGGTGTTCTTATAGCCCCCTGCCCCGTGGTGAACATATAAGACTCTGGTCATAGTATCTCAATTACTCCCTCTCCCCTGTAGACCTGCTACATGACTCCAGCACCTGGCACTTGTTCATTCATTTAACAAATATTTATTTCGCCTCTACTGTGTGCCAGACACTGTGCTAGGTGCTAGGGAGAGAGCTGAGAACGATACAGACTCACAGAGCTTGCAGTCTAAAGGATGGGGGAGGGAGAGAGAGAACAAAGTAATTAATATAATTGCAGATAAGTCCGATAAGCAAACAAAATAAGGTAATGGTATAAAAAGCAAAGAGAGGGGCTTCCCTGGTGGCACAGTGGTTGAGAGTCCGCCTGCCGATGCAGGGGACGCGGCTTCGTGCCCCGGTCCGGGAGGATCCCACGTGCCGCGGAGTGGCTGGGCCCGTGAGCCATGGCTGCTGGGCCTGTGCGTCCAGAGCCTGTGCTCCACAGCGGGAGAGGCCCCAGCAGTGAGAGGCCCACGTACCGCAAAAAAAAAAAAAAAAAGCAACGAGAGGAGGAAGTGGCTATTTCAGGTGAGTAGTCATGGAGGGCTTCTCTGAGGAGGTGACATTTGAGCTAAGCCTTGAACAAGGAGGAGAAGGAGGCCATGTGAAGATCTGGGGAGGAATATTCCAGGCAACGGGGCAGCAGGGGGCCTGTGTGCTCCAGGGGAGTGAGGGGGAAGGAGGAGGTGAGGCCAGGGTTGGGGTGGGGGTAGGGGGTGGGGGGGTGGGGTAGTGGTGGTGGTAGGGAGTGGGCCCAAAATTTTTGACCATGACTCATGGTAAGAAATATGTTTCCCATTATAATCCATGTTCATGTACACATATGTCACTGAAACAAGTTTCAGGAACCGATTCTTCCCCTTAAAACATGAGATGCCCGCAGATCTTTCCTTCTAATTCATCTTTACAATATGCTGGTTGCCATCCACTCAGTCGATTTCAGGGTCCATTAATGGATTGTGACCTGAGGTGCTGGCAATGCTACCTTAGACCACAGTAAGGAATTTGGATTTTTTTTTTTTTTTTTTTTGGCCGGGCCTCACAGCTTGCAGGATCTTAGTTCCTCAACCAGGGATCCAACACAGGGCCCCCTGCATTGGAGGCGCCTAACCACTGGACCACCAGGGAATTCCCTGGATTTTATTTTTAAGAATTAGCATAGGCTTCCCTGATGGTGCAGTGGTTGAGAGTCCGCCTGCCGATGCAGGGGACACGGGTTCGTGCCCCGGTCTGGGAAGATCCCACGTGCCGCGGAGCGGCTGGGCCCGTGAGCCATGGCCGCTGAGCCTGCGCGTCCGGAGCCTGTGCTCCACAATGGGAGAGGCCACGACAGTGAGAGGCCCGCGTACCGCAAAAAAAAAAAAAAAAAAAAAGAATTAGCATACAGTAGTATTGATTTATCTTTTGGTATACAGGTCTCTGAATTTGGGGGTTTTATTTTAATCACTGGGTACAGAGTAGGTGCTTAGTGGGTATTTGCTGAAGTAATGAAGGAGCAGAGTCATGGAGGAGGCGGGTGGGCTGGGCGGTGGGTTTCTTCTGGTTCGAGGGCGTGCAGGCAGGGTTCCGGGCTGCACCTGCCCACTTGGGCTTGGGTGGGGCAGCTTCTCGGCCCCAGGGAGCCAGCCCATCTTCCTGAACCTTCAGGCCGGCGCCATGTGGTTCCTCTTCTTTCCTTCCCTTCACCTGTTCAGCCTCGTGGGCAGGAAGCTACCCGTCCTTTCACATGTTGGGTGCTGATGGTTCTGTGCTTGTCCTGGTGCCTTATTTTATTTTATTTTTTAAAAATAAATTTATTTATTTATTTTTGTCTGCGTTGGGTCTTCGTTGCTGCACACGGGCTTTCTCTAGTTGCGGTGAGCGGAGGCTACTCTTCGTTGTGGTGCCCGGGCTTCTCATTGTGGTGGCTTCTCTTGTTGCAGAGCATGGGCCCTAGGCACACGGGGTTCAGTAGCTGTGCCTCGGGGGCTCTAGAGCGCAAGCTCAGTAGTTGTGGGGCATGGGCTTAGTTGCTCTGCGGCATGTGGGATCTTCCCAGACCAGGGCTTGAACCCGTGTCCCCTGCATTGGCAGGCAGATTCTTAACCACTGCAGCACCAGGGAAGTCCCTGGTGCCTTATTTTTCACGCTGCCCTGTGCGGTGGGAGTCACTGTTCCGCTTTGCGGAGGCCTGGAGGGGTTGGGTTGCTTGCCCTTGGCACTTAGTTTGGAAGGAGGCGTCCCCTGCCTGTGTGAAGTGGGAGCCTGGTCCCACTGCGTCGGTGGTCAGCCCTCAGGTGGTAGCCACGGAGCTCAAAACTCAGGCCAGGTTGGGCCTCCTGGACCTCCAGGGTCTCCAGCTGCCTCAGAGCCTCTTTCTGGTCTCTTGGCAGCCGGGGTCTCATCACCCAGAAAGGGCCTGGCAGCATCCTCCCCGCCATCCAAAGCACCCACTCCCGCGGAACCAGGAGACAGGGCTCAGGTAGGCAGATGCCGGGTGTGGGCAGGTGGGGTGGGGGGACAGCTGCCACTGCCGCGTTCCGCGGGTGTTCTTGGTCCCTTTCCCATTGGCTTTGGGACTAGATTCTCACAGGCCAGGCCAGGGCGGTAGGGGCAGGGGATGGCAGGCCTGGGAGGGGCCCAGGGCGTCCATGGCACCGACTCTCCATCATGGGACTCACAGGACTCGCCCATGCAGTACAGCAGATTCTCCCCTTGGTTCCCGTGAGACAGGGCTTTAAACTTCCTGGGGTGATTCTGCTTAGTCCTCTCAGCAACACTGGGAGGCGGGTATTGTGTGTCCTGACGTACAGATGAGGAAACTGAATCTCAGAGAGGTTTGGTCATTTGTTCAAGATCTCTCAGCTGGGAAGTGGGGGCCTCACTGCCAGCCCCCTGCTCCAAGATGCTTAGGGGATGACACCAGCATTTCACATCTGGACAACACTTCACAGTGTGCAGAGGGCTTTTCCCACCTGCTCCCAACTGCGCCTTGCTGGAGGACCTCTTGAGGGACAGGGGGCCCAGCCCACGGTGGGTGTCCAGTGAGCATGTGCAGGGCTGAGACAGGCAGGGGTAATAGGATTCCATTTGGCAGGTAGGAACCCAAGGCTCAGAGACGAAGACAGCTTGCTCAAAAGCTCAAAAACTTGGCCTTAAATCTGCTTGGTTCTAGTTGGGGGGACAGAGAAGGCAGACGAGGTGGGCCTAAGAGGGCATCCACCTGTCAGGCAAGGCCCACCTGTGGGGACGGGAGCGGGACAAGAGCAGCTCAGGCGAAGGGGTTATACAGCCGGAAGCTGCCTTCCTGGCGGACAGGGCCCTAGAAACTGGAAGTCTGGATTTTTGTGTTTCCATCCTGACTCAGTGACCTTGAGCAGGTCTTTCCCCCTTTCTGGACTTCAGTTTCCTCATGTGCAAAGCAGTGACAGTCCCCACCCTCTGCCCTTCTGGGGCTCTGACGGAGTGTGTTAGCACTGCGCACTCTTGGGAGATGGCCACCGTTAGAGTGGGGAACAGGGAGTGTTCTTGAACAGGAAGGCTGGTGACCCCAGCCCCACCCCCAGTCTGCCCCCCCCATTCCCTGCAGGGCGATGAGTGCTCCTCGGGCAGCCTGTCAGAGCAGGGCGCCCACCGGACCCCCAGCAGCACGTGTGCGGCCTGCCAGCAGCACGTGCACCTGGTGCAGCGTTACCTGGCCGACGGCAAGCTGTACCACCGGCACTGCTTCCGGTGAGTGGTGGGGACCCTGGGGGGGCGGGGAGCTCCCCTAGATGCAGCACCATGGTGTGCCAAGCCCCTTGGCAGGCTCGTCATGCTGGAGCATAAGGCCTAGTGAGGGGAGAAGATTCGGTCAGTCACAGAATTAGAGACAGAAATGGGGCCAGAGCTCTTTGAGACTAAGTACCTGATGATTAAGGAGCAGAATGTGCTCTAAGAGCTGTTGAAAAAAGAAAGCATTTTAAAAATCTTATTTTATTTTTTTCTTCCTTTTTTTTTTTCTAAAGAAAGCAGTTAAAAAAAGAAATCATAGTAACAACTTGTTTTCAGTGTGTGGTTCCCAGGGGAAGCCAGGTTTAAGAAAAATGGAATAAGAGGCAGGGAAGATATAAATAGCTTAGAGAATGTATGAAAACGTTTTATATGTTAGAAAAAAAATCAGCAAAGAAAATTGAATAGTCCATGGAAACTAGTGACTGGGAGTTATAGTGTGTATTCAGTTGTGGTTTAGAGTATGTGTGTGTGTGTATGTGTGTGTGTGTGTGTGTGGTGTGTGGTGTGTGTAGGTGTGGTGTGTGGTGTGTGTTGTGTGTGGTGTGTGTGTGTGTTGTGTGTGTTGTGTGTGTTGTGTGGTTGTGTGGTGTGTGTTGTGTGTGTCGTGTGGTTGTGTGTGGTGTGTGTGTGTGGTTGTGTGTGGTGTGTGTGTGTTGTGTTGTGTGTGTTGTGTGGTGTGTGTGTGGTGTTGCGTGGTGTGTGTGTTTGTGTTGTGTGTGTGTTGTGTGTGTTGTGTGGGTGTGGTTTGGTGTGTGGTGTGGTGTGTGTGGTGTGTGTGTGTTTGGTGTGTGTGTTGTGTGTGGTGTGTGTGTGGTGTGTGTGTGGTGTGTGTGTGTGGTGTGGTGTGTGTGTGTGTGTGTGTGTGTGTGTGTGTGTGTGTGTGTGTGTGTGTGTGTGGTGGCTGGACCTGGAACCCCAGGCACCTGATTGCAGAACTGAGGTGTCATGGGGGAAAAATCTCGAGGAAGGAAACCATTGCACAGTCACGTCTGGCCATCAGGGCAGTGTTTTAAATACTTTTTATGGTGACATACGTTTGACACTGTGGCTGTTGTAAGTACATCCCTGAAATCAAACTTGTATGAATAGATGCACAACTGGAATTAGAGTTTCATAAAACAAGTGTGATACATTCTGATATATCTTATTTTATTCTATTTCATAACAAAACAAAACAAAAACGCCTGGTTGGTTGAAAACCACTAAATTGATTTCTTGAGCCACTAATGAGTGGCAGCCCGCACACTGGATGGAACCTCCGTAGGAGCTGGGGGAACCTTTGCTTCCTCTTGCAGCAGAAACTGAAGGCGTGTTTCACAATTTATGTTGCTGATTTCACGTGGTTTTATTGTTCTGGTGTGATTCTGACATTTACCCTTTTTCTTTTCCGCTGGGAAGTTCTGGGTACTGAGACGGGATCCAGGCTGGCAGTTGGGAGGAGGGGTAGCCAGCACCCTGGGCCGGGCTGCCTGGCTAAGTTGATCCCCCCATCCCACCCCACCCCTGTTTTCCCTGGCAGGTGTCAGCGGTGCTCCAGCACCCTGCTCCCCGGAGCTTACAGGAGTGGGCCAGAGGAGGGCACCTTCGTGTGTGCAGAGCACTGCGCCAGGCTGGGCCCTGGTGGGCGGTCAGGGGCCAGGCCCACACTCCCCCCACAGCCAAAGCAGCAGCAACTTACAGAAGAAGCCAAGGATGTGGAGAGAGGCGGCCCCAGCCCTAATGCAGCTGCGGGGCCCGAGGTGGACGTACCCAAGGCCAGCTCTGAGGGCCGACCCCAGATCCCCACCAAGCCCCAGGTTCCCGGCAAACCACAGGAGATGGCCAGCACCCCGGGCAGCCGCCCCACACCTGCCCCCAGGAAGGCCTCTGAGAGCACAGCCCTGACGCTCCCCACGCCCCGGCCCCGGTCCAGCCTGCAGCAGGAGAACTTGGTGGAGCAGGGAGGCGGCAGCGGCCTGGTGAATGGTGAGCAAGGGCCCGACTGGGGCTGGGCGCTTCCTGAGGGGTGCCTGGCGTCTAAACGTACACGTGCCTGGGAGTATTCCTGGGGCCGTGCTGTCCTTGCCTGTGTGTGCTGTGGATGTGCTGGGGACGACCGTGGTGCTGAGATTATTAATTCACGCAGCAAACGGTTACTGAGGCCCCTCGGTGCACGCTCTGTTCTCCATGCTGCAAGGACACAGACCCCTGCCCCATTCTGTGTGCCCAGGATGTGTGTCCTTTTGTGTCCATCTTGTGTGCTTCAGTTTCGGGGTGTAGGGAGTGTACATCATGTGTGCCTGTGTCCCGAGTGTGTCTGGTTCTGTGTCCACACTCAGGTGACCTCCCCTCCCAGGCCCAGCCTGTGTGCTTGTCCACATCTGGATGTCTGGCAGGGGACAGCTCAGGGGCTGGGGGTAGGGGAGGGTGTGTCCCTGGTCAGATGGGCCCCTGGGGCACTCCCCAGGCTGGCCTGTTCTGTAGTGGAGACCCCTGCCTCACCCCTCATTGTCAGACCTTCCCACATGACCTCCCTGGGCTTCCATGAGCTCATGGAAACATGGTTCCTTGTAACCTGAGACGTGCTGGGCAACTCTTATCAGAGGAGGCCCAGGGGAGGGAGACTCCCAGGGTCTTCCCCTGGGACTTGTTCGTTCTGTTCCGCACTCGTGGAGGCCCGTTCCTGAGCTGGGCGCTGGGGATAGAGATACTGTTCAGACCTGTTTGTGCCTTTGAGGTGCTGCCAGTCTCGAGGGAGAGATGGACACAGACATGAGGATTTTGGTAGAATGTAGATGTCTGTTAAGATGGGGGAGCAGAGGCTATGGTAGGGTTCACGGAGGACACTTGGGAGTCAGGGGAGGCTTGCAGGAGGAGGTGACCCTGGGGCTGAGTTGAAACAATATTTCCTGTCCACTTTGGGAAAGTGTCAGAGGGGCACTTGGGTTCCCCCTTCTTTTTTTTTAAATAAATTTATTTATTTTTGGTTGCTGCGCGCGGGCTTTCTCTGGTTGTGGTGAGCGGGGGCTACTCTTCGTTGCGGTGCGCGGACTTCTCATTGCGATGGCTTCTCTTGTTGCGGAGCACAGGCTTTAGGTGCACGGGCTTCTGTAGTTGTGGCTCGCGGGCTCTAGAGCGCAGGCTCAGTAGTTGTGGCACACGGGCTTAGTTGGTCCGCGGCATGTGGGATCTTCCCAGACCAGGGCTCGAACCCGTGTCCCCTGCACTGGCAGGTGGATTCTTGACCACTGCGCCACCAGGGAAGTCCAGGGTTCCCCCTTCTTAACTGAAATACGAATGGGGTCTCTAGGTGTCCTGGCCTTGCCCTTTTGACCTTCTCTACCTGTCACCTTTGGTGTTTATCTAATCTCCCTGAGTGCTGGGCTGGGGAGGTAGGAGGGTGCAGGTGAGGTTGCCATGGCCACCTGGAGTCCATGACCTGCCAGGTGGGACGGAAGGGCATCCTTGGTAAGGCAGGCACTTGGGCTGGCTCCCTTGGTGCCCCACCGTGCTGCCTGGCTCACAGCTGCCCGTGAAGACCTGTTTCATTCTCCTTTCCCATCTAGGGAAGCTGCATGAACCCCCCATCCCCAAGCCCAGAGGGACACCCAAGCTGTCAGAGAGGTATGCTGGCCCTGAGGGGTTTCAGGGCCCTGGTAGGGGGAAGGGGAGTACCCTGGGGTCTGGGCGGGTAACAAGGCCATGTGACCCACCAGCACACCCTCCCAAGAAGGGGTGGGGCTCATCTCTGGGGGCAGGAGCCTGTGCCCACATCCCCTTCCTTGTGGCTCCCCTGGGACCCCCTCTCCTGTGGGCAGCAATGCCTGGTGGAGACGGCTGCCTCTGGGGTCCCTTCACCCCTCCAAGCCTCCGCTGCCTGTGGAACGAGGGAGGCCTAGGCCTCGCTCCTAGAGTCGTCGTGCGAATCAGCAGCAGAGTGTAGACGACCCAGCAGAGCTCAGCGGCACACCTGGCTCAGATCCTCCAGCCCTGGGACCCCGTGTCACAGGCGAGGACATCGGTTGCCAGCTCTTGTTTGGGAGCTGTGTTTCCCCTGTATGGTCCATGAGAGAGAGGGCCGGGGGGAGAGAGCCAGAGACAGAGGAAGGGGAAGGGAGAGGCCCCCTTCTTTCTGTTTCAGCTCTGGGCCCAGACTGGCCCCACTGGGCTGGGGTGGGAGAGGAGAAGGGTGCAGTTTCTCATCCACCCCCTTTGGGCTGCACTCAAGACTGTCTGGGGAGAGAAGGACATGCCCCCCTTGCCTCCTAACGGTTTCTGCTTCTTCCTGCCTCTGTCCAGGACACCAGCCCCCAGGAAAGACCCCCCATGGATCACACTGGTGCAGGCAGAGCCGAAGAAGAAGCCAGCCCCCCTGCCCCCGAGCAGCAGCCCCGGGCCGCCGCCCCCGAGCCGGGACAGCAGGCAGGTGGAGAACGGAGGTGTGCATGAGGTGGCTGGCCCGGAGCCCAAGCCCTACAACCCCTTCGAGGAGGAGCAGGAAGAGCCCCCAGCTGCACCCCGTGCAGCCACCGGCCCTGCCCCGACTCACCCGGAGTCCACACCCAAGTCCCTGCACCCCTGGTACGGCATCACCCCCACGAGCAGCCCCAGGACAAAGAAGCGCCCCGCCCCCCGAGCACCCAGTGCATCCCCCCTTGGTGAGTGCCGTTCTCGGGAGCTCTCCTGACAGTTGGGACTCTGGGGTTGGGCACCTGGGTCAGCCCAGGGCCAGGGAAGGGCACGTGGTGCCACAGGATCCCCTCCAGGCCAGGTGCCGTGTGTGTCATGTCTGTCCTCAATCCTTGAGCAAACCTGTGACGTAGGTATCATACCCCATTTTGTAGGTGAGGAAACTGAGGCACAGAGAGGGTAAGTGATTTGCCCAAAGCCTCACAGCGCTTAAGCAGTGGAGGCAGGATTTGAACCCAGACTCCTGACTATATTCTTAACCCTTTGTAACCCACCTCACAGGGCTCTTGTGAGAATTAAACGTGTTATCCATCAGTGTGCATAACACCGAGTTAGGCTCGTGGAAAGCGCTGGGTAGGGGTTAGCTCCAGCCCTGCCCATCTTGTCACTCTCCTCCAGTTGCCAGGCGCCTCGGGCTCTGACCTGGCTGCGTGGCACGGGTGCTAGTGGCTCTGAGCAGTTCCTCCCCTGTGTCTGTCCTCCGTCTCCCCATCCGGGATATGGAGGTGGTGGGCCAGCTCCCAGGCGCTGTGCCTCCCTCCGCCCAGCCCTCCCTCTCGCCGTCTTGCAATCTTCTCGGGCCCTGTGCCTGGCCACCTTCCACCACGGCTGGGGTCCAGCTGCCTCTGAGACCTCAGTGGGAGCCCCTCAGACAGTGGGTCCGAGGGCACATTAGAGATGACCGGAGGCCGGTGTTCAGGTGGCCCAGGCCCCGCTCTCTGGCCCCTGCTGGTGCCCTGGGACCCTCCAGCTGAGCGTGGTGGGTCAGTTGATTGGAGGTGATTGCCGGGTGGGAGATGCAGCCAATGGGATGAGCTCTGAGTCGGACACAGCTTGGTCCAGTCCCAGCCCTTCTCCTCTCTGAGTCTGTTGCCTCCTGGGAAAGCGCGGATGATACTCTGAAGCATGGTGTCCCTCAACGCATGAGGATGAACCTGGCACGGGGCAGTGCCTGGCCTGGCGCCGGCCACCGCCAGGGCTGCCTGCTTCTCCCTCCCACCTCTGCTCGGGTCAGAGGCAGAGAAGGCAGACAGAAGCAAGGCTTTTTTTTGGCCTTTTCAGTCTGGCTTTGCTTTGGGTCACATCAGACGTGGGAGGGGAAGTGGAGGCTGCAGCCACGCTGGATGGGGAAGCGAGGGCCGTAAGAAACCAGGGCTGCGACGTGCCACGAGGCGCACGCCGGGGCCCGAGGAGCGCAGGGTGACTTGGGATGATTTGTCTGCCAGTGACCTTGGTCCAGTCACAGCTTTGCTGTCCTCTGGGCTCTTGCCTGTCTGGATGTGGAGGACTTGGGTTGCCAGGGCCTGCAGCTCTGTCGAGAGTGGAGCGTGTTAGGTGAGGCCGGAAAGCCTGACTGTGCCCCCTCACGTGGCACCCACTTGTGTGTGTGTTTGTACAGCTCTCCACACCTCCCGCCTGTCACACTCGGAGCCACCCTCAGCCACCCCGTCGCCAGCCCTCAGCGTGGAAAGCCTGTCGTCCGAGAGCTCCGGCCAGCCCCCAGGTGGGGAGCCTCTGGAGCCACCAGTCGTGCCCAAGAGCTCCTCAGAGCCTGCTGTCCATGCCCCGGGCAGCCCTGGCACCTCGGCCAGCCTCTCCGCCAACTCCTCCCTGTCCTCCTCTGGGGAGCTGGTGCAGCCCAGTGTGAACCGGACACCTCAAGCCAGCCCTGGCCTTGCCCCCAATACTAGGGGCAGCCCAGGTCCCCCTCCAGCCAAGCCCTGCAGTGGCGCTGCTCCCACCCCTCTCGTGCTGGTTGGAGACAAGAGCCCTGCGCCTTCCCCTGGAACCTCATCCCCACAGCTCCAGGTAAAGGTGAGTGCCTCACCCTCGCTAAAGGCTGCTGTCCTGTCTAGTGGCCGTGGGCCTGGTCTCAGGGCAGGGTCTCTGATCCTTCCATCGTTGCTGGCCCTGACTTGTTGGGTGACCTTGGCTGTGCCCATCTACCCATTCACCACTGCATTCATTGAGGCACGGCTCCCCCTCTCCATCCTTTCATCCATTAGCCAGACCTCCCGTCCATCTGTGCATGTCTCCACTCGCCTGGTCTTCCATGTCTTGAGGCGTCTGGCCCTTATTTACCTGCCTAGCACATGCACGTGCCCATTTGGGACGCATCCACTAGCCACCACTTAACCCACACATCCTTCCGTTCACCCTTCCATTCACTGAGGTCCTATTTGTGCCAGACCCTGGCACAGTGGCGTTGAGACCTTGTCCTTGCCCTCTAGGGGCTCACAAGCTGCTCAGGGAGACAGGCCTAGATGATTGTTCTACAAGGCCGCCTGGGGTAGAGCACAGAGGGGAGGGGATGACTCCCTTCTTGGGGTCATTTTCCTTCTCCAGAGACCTCAGTCTCCCCTCCTATAGAATGGGGCAGATGGTGTTCATTGAGTCCCTCCTGTGTGTATGAGCTGGCCTGGGCTCCAGAGGTGAGATGACCGTGGCGATCCCTGCCCCCCAGGTGCTCACAGGCAGGTCGGGGTAGGGTACTGGGATGACTGCGCCTTGTGTAGAGTTTGTTTTTGGCGGGGACGGGTGGAGGAGGGGTCGGCCCTCAACAGGCAGAGGGCCGAGGAAACAGCTTTCCTGGGTGCTTCTCTTGTGTGCCACTGCAGGGGTGCGGACAGCCCGTGCTGTGGGCTCCCCTTCCCAGGCCCCTTCCCAGGCTGGCCCCGTGCTCCATCCCCTCTGGGGGCTGCAGTGGGCACGAGGAGGGTCTGCTGGACACCCATCCCTGGGAGCTCGTTTTCCACCTGACCTCTGTGGCTGGTGAAGCACTTGTTTCTCAGTGTCACGCCAAGAACCAGGGGTCACCAGGGGTCAGGACATTCCTCTGGGCACCTAGTTCATGAGGGGGCCTCTCCTGCCACCAGAGTCCCTTTGCACCACCAGGTTCTGATTCTACCTTTTTTCCCGTACTCTGCAGCCCTCTGAGGGCCCGGCTGTAGTCCTGGTCTGACCTACCTGACAGAGGATAAGTCTGGGGAGGAGCCTGAGCTGTTGGTCTGTGCACCTTTCAAATGCCACTTAACCTTCCCTGGCCTGGGCAACTGCCTCCTGTCCAACTCTATCACCACCTGCTGTGTGACCTGGAGAAGGCCCATCCCATCTCTGGGCCTCAGGATGCTCTGAGGAGCCCCAGGGCTCCTTGCTGTGGGAGGTGGGGAGGGGTGTTGATTTTGGACGCCCCTCCCTTTCCCCCTACAGGCAGCTGCCTTTCAGTCTGTTTCCTGTCCTGAGGTCTGTGAAAGGTTGGTCTGAAGGAATTCTGTGGCTGAGAACCCTTGAGGGACTCAGGGGCCTTTGGGCTGTTTGGCCCTGCTGGGCCCCTCTGGGTGTGACTGTGGAGGGTGTGGGCAGAGCCCAAGAGGACTTCCTCCTGGGGTGCCCCATCCCTTACCCGAACCCCAGGATTCGGGGAGAACCCGAGACACTGGGGGCAGGAGCCAGGCAGGCCCGTTGGGCGGGTGCTGCCCTGTGGGGCCCAAACTATCACCCTGCGGCGCCTGTGGCCTGGGACTTACCTTGCTTCAGATCCCAGAGCAGCCGCCAGCCTGAAGGAATCGCCCCCAGGCTGGCACAGGTGAGGTGAGCGGGCTCCTCCCTCCCCCCAGCTGTTGGAAAGCCCGGTAAATACTCCTGGGAACACTCCATGGCCTCCAGTGATGCCTGGGGAGGGTGGTTGGAAGGTGCGGGCACTGCCCACGTGGCAGGCAAGGCCTGTCCCAGTGGGGGGCCTGCCCGGCTGTGCTGGCCTCAGGACGGGGATTACCCCAGAAGGACAGAAAAATGCAGAGCTAGGGGGCAGCAGAGGATGGGCAGGGGGAGCTGGGCAGGAAGGGAGCTACCTTCCTCCTCCCTCTACTGATAGTGGGTTCCCTGTTTTTGCTCTTCCTGGCTGGGGGACCCTGGGCAAGGAGCTGAGCCCCGGCATCCCCGCTGGGAAAGGGGTGGTTGTGAGGCCTGGATGAGCTACTGTAGCTCTGTCCCACCCTACACTGCATGTCCTGACCACTGCCCCCAGCGCCGGAGGGCTGCCCCAGCCCGAAATAGAGTCTCACTGCAGCTTGGGCCCTTGGGAAGAGCGTGACCTTGAGCCAGTTACTTAACCTCTCTGAACTCGAGTTTACTCAGCTGTAAAATGGGCACGACACTACCCACCTTGTGGAGTGGTTGTGAGAATTGAACAGGAATGTAGAGAAGTATCCAGTGCGGCGGCAGCACACGGGAGGCGCTGGGGAGTGGAAGTGTTTGTTGAGTGACTGAGTTCCTCAGAGACTGGCTGCTGAGGGATTCTGTCTCTGCCTGATTCCTACCGCCCCGCTTTCCATGGTCCCATGTGATCAAGCTGCCTGGGTCTTACTGACCCCTCCCTGACTTATCTTCTGCCACGTCTCCCTGCCTTTAGTCTTCCTGCAAGGAGAATCCTTTTAACCGGAAGGCATCACCCACAGCGTCCCCAACCGTAAAGAAGGCCACCAAGGGCTCCAAGCCAGCGAGACCGCCTGCCCCAGGACACGGCTTTCCGCTCATCAAACGCAAGGTACAGCTGGGAGCCCCAGACAACTGGCTGCCTGGGCCCGGGCCCCCTCCCTTGGCCGCCTCAGGCTTCCCGTGGGACTCTGCCACAGGATGGGCTGCCTGGGCAGCTTCCCTCAGATGCTGGAGGGGGCGTGCTTGGGAGGCCCAGCTGGGAGATTTATGAACTTGCAGCCAGGGGGATTTTGAGCAGATTAGCTGCTCTGACCAAAAGCATTGGGGGATGCATTTAAATTGTTACTAATAATAGTTCAAGGCTCTGAAGCGTTCATGTGACAAACAGCTTAGAGTGTTCTCAGGTTTCTCTGTCTAATAGGGTCACTTTTGCACATTGTGATATATTTTCTCGAGTGGCAGAGGAGGGGAGGAAGTTGCCAGAGAGAAGCAGGAAGTCGTATCGCCCTCTGGGCCTGCCTGTTGGAGCTGGGACCAGGGGCATGGCAGGGGCGTGGCTGTCCCTACACCCATCCCTTGCCACACCGGGGTGTGGGACGGAGCCAGGGCGCAGGGCCTGTGGAGGCCAGTGCTGGCCGGAGAGAAGAGGGAAGCTCCTGTTCCTGGCGGCCAACAGGTGGGAGGGCGGGCTGACCTTCAGATAACTGGGCGCTGTCGGGCAGGTTCAGGCTGACCAGTACATCCCCGAAGAGGACATCCATGGGGAGATGGACACCATCGAGCGTCAGCTGGATACCCTGGAACACCGTGGGGTCCTGCTGGAGGAGAAGCTGCGTGGTGGAGTGGACGGTGCGGGAGCTGCCGGGGGCCTGGCGGGTGGGACTCGGGTAGGGGGAGCCTCTCTTCCAGGGTAGGAGCCGCCGTGGCCCCTTTGAGGGTGGGGACTGCCTCCAGCCCTGGCCTCAGTGGGCATCTGGTTTCCAGAGGGCCGTGAGGATGACATGCTGGTGGACTGGTTCAAGCTCATCCACGAGAAGCATCTGCTGGTTCGGCGGGAGTCCGAGCTCATCTATGTGTGAGTCCTTGCTCCCCTCAGCTCCTGGCTCCTCCCCCCAGGATCCAGAGAGCTTAGGACCGGGAATCTTCACCTTCCTCCCTTAACAGTGACAGCACAGGGCAGGCAGCCGCAGAACTAACAGTCACCTTATTCCCACCTTCCAGCTTCAAGCAGCAGAACCTGGAGCAACGCCAGGCCGACGTGGAGTATGAGCTCCGGTGCCTTCTCAACAAGCCGGGTGAGTGTGGCCACACCCACTCCCCAGACACCTGCGCTGGGGCCTGGTGACCTGGAGGAGTGGGCTGGGGAGGGGACAGACCGGGCCCTGATGGGGGTGCACGGGCAGAGCCTGGGAACAGGGCAGGGGGTGCTGCCTGGGTCATAACAGGTGAAAACTAAGCTCAAGCCACGACGGGAGAGGGAACGGCATGGCCAGCGTGGGGCTGTGACGTCTGTGGTGTTGGGGTGGCAGGCCTGCAGAGAACACCGAGACCAGGAACAGACTGGCTTGTTTTTTTTAGATGTTGGGGGTAGGAGTTTATTAATTAATTAATTTATTTTTGCTGTGTTGCATCTTTGTTTCTGTGCGAGGGCTTTCTCTAGTTGTGGCAAGCGGGGGCCACTCTTCATCGTGGTGCGCGGGTCTCTCACTATCGCGGCCTCTCTTGTTGCGGAGCACAGGCTCCAGACGCACAGGCTCAGTAGTTGTGGCTCACGGGCCCAGTTGCTCCGTGGGATGTGGGATCCTCCCAGACCAGGGCTCGAACCCATGTCCCCTGCATTAGCAGGCAGACTCTCAACCACTGCGCCACCAGGGAAGCCCCCTTTTTTTTTTAATAAAGTAATTTTTAAAAATATTTTTTTATTTTTTTAAATTTTCTTTATTTTTGACTGCATTGGGTCTTTGTTGCTGCGTGTGGACTTTCTCTAGTTGTGGCGAGCGGGGGCTACTCTTCGTTGCGGTGCACGGGCTTCTCATTGCGGTGGCTTCTCTTGTTGTGGAGCAAGGGCTCTAGGCGTGCAGGCTTCAGTAGTTGCAGCATTCAGGCTCAGTAGTTGTGGTGCACGGACGGGCTTAGTTGCTCCGAAGCATGTGGGATCTTCCCGGACCAGGGATCCAACACGTGTCCCCTGCATTGGCAGGCGGATTCTTAACCACTGTGCCACCAGAGAAGTCTTGATTGGCTTGTTTTGGTACCCTCCTCTCCTGGAAGGTGTGGGTGGGCTCCTGGCGGGGAGGGGTCAGGCTCCAGGGCCCAGGGCTGCCTTGCTGCGTGAGGGAGAGCAGGTACTTGTCCAGAGGCAGCTCTGGGCTCATGGCCGTTAGGCCAGAGCATGGCAGGGCTCTGCTGGCGGGGGGAGGGCCAGTGGAAGTGCCCCTGCACAGCGTGGCTCAGGGTGACTCTGGGAGGGAGGGATGGGATGTGCTGAGAATGGAGCGGGGCCATGGGAGGATAGGGTGTGGAGTCACACAGCCCTGCGTTCTGCCGCTAACTTGCTGGGGGCCCTTAGGCGGCTTCCTTAGCCCCACCGAGCCTCAGTGGCTTCATGTGTAAGACAGGGATGAAGGTGCCCGCCTGGGAGGGTATTCTAAGGCCCAGGAGCCGGTGCACATGGAAACACTCTGTGCCCTATGAGGGGCTGATGGCTGATGGTTTTTATGTGGCTGAGCTGGGGTCTGGCCATGACATGGGGTGAGCACAGCTGTGGGCTGAGAGAGAGCACAGGACTGCGGAGTGTCCAGAGGCTGGAGCCAGGGCTTTTGACCGCTTCCTCTGGCCCAGGTGGTAGGAATCGTTGTTCCCATTTAACAGATGAGGAAATGAAGAGCCCGAGAGGCTGAGAGTCTTGCACATTGGTGGTGGAGCTGGGCTTCTAGCCATGTCTCTGACTTGGGCATGTCCCTGCACACCCAGCCCCTCCTGCCGGCCGGGACAGTGGCCCTGCTTTTCCACTGACCAGGGAGATTGGGAGGCTGGATGTGACCCGGAGGCAGGAGTGTCCCTGAGGAAGTCACAGAATGTCCCAGCTCTTTGCTGCCACCTATGAATCACTCCCAAATCTCTGGAGGCTGGGGCGTGGCCGCCGCTCAGAGGAAGCCGCAGCGACACCTTGTGGTCGAAATGGGGACAGCACCTCTGTACCCCAGGCCAGCCTGGCCCTGGGCTTTTTGTGTTGCTTCTCCAGTCCTCTGTGTGGTGGCAACACATCGGGGCTTGTCATCCTGTCCTGGTTGTTGCCTTTGGAGGGTGAGACTGGCTTATAAGGCCCCAGGTGGGCTGGAGATCCATAAGACACTGTAAGGGCTGTAGCTTGGATCAAAGCATTCCAAGGCTGGCCAGGTACAAGCACTGGCTCCACCCTTGCTGTGTGACACTGGTCAAGGACTTAACTTCCGCAAGCCTTGGTTTTCCCACACGTAGGTCGGGGACATAACTTACCCAGGCCCCAGATTTGGGAAGCAGCAGAGTAGGATTTGAACGGGGGTGGTGACTGAAACCCATGTTGTCCCCAGAACTATGCTGGGTCAACGGTTCCAGTTTTGGCAAGAGGTGGTGGTAGGGGCAGATGTTGTGGAGGGAAGGTCAAGTGTGGGCATCCCTCCCCTGGGAGCCTGTGGGCTGGGTGAGAGGAATACCGGGGTGCAGGTGGGCCTCTGAGGGTGGTTCTGTAGGATAGCTCAGGTTCTTGAGAGGAGGCTGGAGGGGCAGCAGGTGTCTGAGACATCAGGGACACCTCCTGGCAGGGCTCCCTGCCCCCAGGGACCCCTCTAGTCCACCCTCCTTCATGGCATTAGATGAATGTCCCAATATGCCCCTTGGGTCACATTGCTTCTCCTGCATGAGGACCCCTGGGGTTCCCTGTTATCTCCCCACCCCTGCCCCACTTTGGCCAGCTCGCCATTGGAGGCTCTCAGCAGACCCAGCCTGAATCCTTCCCCCAAGAAACCATCTAGTGAACATTTGTTGAATGAGTGCATGAACATAGCAGGAAACTCTTTGGCACGTGCTCTTCTCTGTTCTCAGAACACGTATTGTGCTGGACCTCCCGGAGCCCCCTTGGAGAGTTTTTTTGGTAGGCAGACTGGTATCCTTGGTCTCTCCTATGACAACCTTCATTTCTCCAAAAATTTGTAATCCCCACCCCTCTGGGCCCCCCTCCCCAGAGTGTCCAGCGTGGGGCTGGTCTGCAGCCACCCTTAGCACTTAGACGTTAGTTCCTCGCTTCCTGGGACTCATGTCCCCAACTTTTCTCCTTGGGCAGAAAAGGACTGGACAGAAGAGGACCGGGTCCGAGAGAAGGTGCTGATGCAGGAGCTTGTGACCCTCATCGAGCAGCGCAACGCCATCGTCAACTGCCTAGATGAGGACCGGCAGAGGTGACGTGGCTGGGGGAGGGCTTCCCCGGGGCTTCCTGGGGGCGGGGCCCTCACTGCCAGTCATCCCAGCGCTGCCTGCTCAGCCTGCGTGGACTCGGAGTCTGGAGGGGCCTGAGAGATTACCTCGTCCTTCCTCCCGTGGGACACTCAGCTTCCCTTTCTCATTTCAGGGAGGAAGAGGAAGATAAGATGTTGGAAGCCATGATCAAGAAGAAAGGTGAGGCCCCTCCTGGGGTTCTGGCCCACTTGAACTCCTGGAGGGTGGGGGGTAGGTTGGACAGAGGGTTGGAGTGGGCGCTACAGGGACGGTGTGTGCAAACTCCTAGCCCCTGTTTTGCCAAGAAGGCCGTGTGTAGCAAGGCAGTCACCCTAAGGCCAGGAGAGTGGGCGTGGGATGCCCTGGTGCCCACAGGGAGGACGGTGGCGTGTGGGAGCATTTCCCAGGGCGCGTCTGCCTTAAACGGTGCGTTCCTCCTTGAGATCTGCAGCTGGTCTAGGAGGGGTCTGTGGGACCAAACAGCAGGCCCTCCCGCAGATACGATAGTGCCCAGAATGGTTAAGAGAGCACTGGACTGGGAGGCATGAGCCCTGGGCCTAATCTTGGTTCCCCAGTGACTCATTTGGTGGCCTTGCGGTTAAGTCTGGGCTCCAGTTAGACTGGATTCCGGTCCCAGCTCTGGCACTTCCCAGCGGGGTGGCTTTGAGCCGCTTCACCCCTCTAGCCTCGCTCTCCTTGTCCGTGGAATGGGGGACAAGGCACGCACCTCCCGGGCATGTGCTGAGGATGACCGAGGTAATGTGTATAAGGCACTTAGTCCAGGGCCTGGCCCCGGCAAAAAGCTCGGTTGGTGCCAGTCTGTTTCAAAACTCCCATTTTCCTCGTCCATAATAAGCTAGGGGCTGGGCGAGATGATTTCTGAGGTCTCTTCTACCTCTGACAGTCAGTGTTCGTGTTGTAACCCACAGAGCTGTGAGCACCAGCCTAGGGGAGCCAAGCCCTTTAGAGATGAGCGTCTGCCACGCTGTAGGGCTCCCCCATTGCTTTCACGGGCGCTCATCTCCCGATCCTGCCAAAACGCTGGGAAGGGGTAGGGTCTCGTCCTAGAGACAAAGAAATGGAAGCTCAGAAAGGTGAAGGGGCGTGCGCACGGTTCCAGGAGAGGGGGTAGCGGTGGGCTGAGCCTGTTGGCTGGCGCTCCTAGGCCATCACCACCACCCCCGGCCTGCCCCGATCGACTCCCCTCTCCCTTCTGCAGAGTTCCAGAAGGAGGCTGAACCCGAGGGCAAGAAGAAGGGGAAGTTCAAGACCATGAAGGTGCTGAAGCTGCTAGGAAACAAGCGTGATACCAAGAGCAAGTCCCCGGGAGACAAGAGCTAACAGTGCGGGCTGCCAGCTGGGGACTCCACCGCTCCTGGCTCGGCCCCGGGCTGTGCTCTGCCAGGGACGCCCAGCTTCCCTTCAGGATCAGTCGAGGGGAAAGATGACTTAAGGGGAGGGAGCCTCTGGGTGATGGCCTCTCCCTCCTCAGGGTCCTCTGGCTCGTCTGGGCCAAAGAGTTTTCTTCCCTCTCCTCTGAGCCACCGGCAGCTGCGCCTCAGCCCTGCCCAGCCTGGCTGTGATGACCCCAGATGCTGGGACTGACCCAGGGAGCGAGCCGGCTCCTGGGTCCGGGGAGCGGCCGCAGCCGAGCACACCCGCCCTCGTCCCACCCAGCACCTGGCCTGCCGTGCCGGGCAGCTCCTCGGTCCTCTTCCCTTCTGTGCCACGTGCAGAGGGGAGCCTTACCTGTCAGAGTCTCTGGGTCTTTCTGCCCACGAGGTGGGCCCGGGGTGGGCCTCTGGCCCGGGTCTCCCGCCCCGGCCCTGGTTCTGAGTCTCTGTCTTCCTTTCAGTGCAGGCGGCCCTGACTCTCTTTCTCCTCACTCAGGACCTCTATTTATGAAGTCTCTTAATTAAGTTCGAGGTAGTTACTGTGTCCTCAGACATGAATGGGCCTGGACAGATCCCTCCCTGTGTTGCTCAGAGCTCTAGGAGCTTCCCTCGTCTCCCCTCATTCTGTAGGAGGTCTCTCTGTCCGGGACACCGTGCCGGGGTGGGTGGGAGCCAAGTGCTGAGCCCCCGCAGGGAGGGTCCCGGGGACGCAGGCCCCAGCTGCGGTTCTGGCCCTGCCCCTCGGCCAGGTCAGCAGCAGGCGGGGCTGCTGCCGTAGGTGCTACCCCTGGTCCTTTACTGCACTGCGGCCCGGCCCCTCCTTTAGGCTCTCCCCGCCACCCCAGGGCTGGGGCGCAGTGGACCCACTCCGGGTGGTCATCGCCAGCCTGTCTTCTCACACTCGTCTGTTGTCTGTTCTCTCCCGACTTGTTGCTGCCGAAGGACTCATGGTCGCTCAGCCCCTGGGATGGCTGTGGGAGCGGAGGAGCCGATGGGGGCCAGCACCTTCCCCCCACAGAGTGTGCCCAGCAGCTCTTGGTCAAAGCACTGTTGCTGTAAGCTATTTCCGGGGTGCCTCTAGGGCCCCCTTCCCTCAGCCCGCCTATGGGGAGAGGTTGTACTGTATTAATTTGAGAGGGTTTTCCTCCCCGACAATAAATGGAGACCACCTCAGTCGCCAGTGCCCTGCAGCCTCGAGGCGCCTTCCCCTCGCCAGGCCTGCCTTCTTCCCTGCCTCTGCCAGGCCTTGAGGCCGGCGTCTCTGCTTGCCCAGGAGGGCGTGGAGGGGCTGTCCACCGCTGGGGGCCCTGGCCCTCACTGCCTGCCCCCCGGGCAGGACCCCTTCCTCTGCAGGGACAGGTGGCTCCCGCGCCTGTGCAGCCCGCGGCCGCCTCCTTCCTGACATGCCTGTTGACCTGCAGCTGGGGTCACCAACTCCAGCGGCAGCTGACGCACGTGAACCGGGCTGGGTGTGTCCTGAGGGACGGCCCCGACACCCGGGTGGTGGGGGCTGGGGTGAACGGGGGTGGATACGCCACAACTAGAGGGGAAGTTCTTCCTCATTTAAGTCAACTGTAGCCTGTGGGATGTGGGCCCAGTGGGGCCAGATCTTTCCATTTTTCAAGAGAAACTGGAAATCCAGATGGTGCGTGTGTGTGATTTGTAAATGTTGGCAACCGATGCGAATTTAAATCGAGGGCAGGCTGCTGTGGTGTCACGGGTGGGCCGACTTTGTCCTGGGCTGTCCTGGGTTCTCTGGTTCGCTGCTCCTGGGCCACGTGCTGGGGCCTTCGAGGTGGAGGGCGGCTGTCCTCGTCATGTTGCACCCTTGGCCCTCAGGTTCTGGAGGGTGTGTGGATACAGCTTCTCATGGAGTGTTACAGAGCCCAGCCCTTGATCTGGTCCTCTCTGTTTGTCTGTTTGAGGCTGCAGGGCTGTGTTTATTCTGCAAACCCAGACTTTGGTCATGTGGCCTGAGAAGATTATATGAATCCCTCCAAGTGGGATGGTTGGTTGAAATTTCTGAAATACTTTGATTTATGGGGACAGAAAAATGACAGAATACTGGAGACCATAAGGCTTGTGGTTGTCAAGACACGGGGACTGCCGTGTGCCGTGCGCCAGGCCTGGGGCGCTGCTCCTGGGGGCGGATGTCTCCTCAGCAGCCCTTTGAGGCAGGCCGCACAGGCGAGCCATCGGAGATGAGGCTGCTGGGCTCAGACCGCACAGGCTGGGAGTGGACTTCCAACGCAGGACCCCTTCCGTCTGGGTCCCTCCCACCCCTTTGGGTTTCTTTCTATGGGCTGTGCGTTTGGTGGAGACAGAAAGCTAACTTTTAATCCTGAGTAGGCTACTTGCTAGTTAAATGACTCTGGTCATAGCATCTTGGTGAGCCCTGGTTTTCACATAGGGATAATGTACCATCACAGGCATTTATTGAGAATATCGAGAGTGACACCGGCACCTGCCGTCGTGCCCGGCCATGGGGTGCTCCAGGAGCCTTCGTTCCATTTTCACTTGAAATGTGTAAAACAGCTAGAAACCAACTGGGCTTGAAAAATTCTAACCCCTTGAACAAATAAGGTTTATCCCTCTGAAAACAAAATGGTGTGTGTAATGACCTACGTTAAATGTGTTTTATTAGCCTGTTAATCACAGTGGTTAAATATTTGCCCAAAGCTGTAAGAAGTCAAATAAGTAGGTCCTAAGACAGGTAGGAAGAAAGGAATCATATTCATTACTAAGTTCAGAAAACCTAATGTGCCGGACACAGGGACACACAGTGGGTGAGGCTGTGGGAAGGGAGCCCAGTGGATGCCCTTAGACATACACCCAAGATGGTGAGACCTGGATCCTTGCTTTCACTGTGTGTGTGGCTCTTTCCCCAAGAAAAGACTGTGTGTGTGTGTATGTGTCTGTACCTGTGACTGGTCTCAGAGGCTCAGCTGACTGAGGATCCCTGGGCAGGGTCTCAAGGAGAATCAGCTCGTTTTCTGAGATGTGGTCCATTTTCTAGGGTGCTATGTGCAGGGTGCCCTAGGTGGGGGCAGTGCTATACAACCATTTACATGGCTGAAGGCTGGGGTGGGTGGGCTGACCTGGGGGTGACCCTGCTTGGCAAGGGGGTGGGCTCCAATGGTAGAGGTTGGGCTCCCCCGCCCCCCTCCGGAGGCAGATTAAGTGGTGGCAAGAGCCTTCCTAAGTTCCTCACTCCTCTTGTGGTCAAGGTCTTCCATTTCCTGTAGTTTCTGCAGAGGGCATCAGGGAAAGCTGGGGATCAGGGAAGGAACTCCAGGAGCCACCGCAGATGGGAGGCTAGAGCCGGACTCCCGAAATGGCCGCAGCTGACCCTTTATTCCTGCTCACATCTCGTCCTCCACACTCACAGGGGTGCATCGCCCCCTCCCCGCCGGCTCCATTTCCCTGTTGCTTCTCCTACCTGCGAGATTTCAGTAAGGATGATCGCTTGGTACTGTCTGCCCTGCCCTAGGGCCTCCATGTCAGCCAGGAATTCTTTCCTCTCCTGGATTTCCTTTACCACTGGAAAGGGAAAGGGCCGTCAGTGTACAGGGCAACGGGGGCCCTCAGGCTCCCAGGAGGGATGGCAGGGACGGCAGGTTGCTTTTCTTGGGAACAGGAAGCAGTTCTGCGGTTGCCCCTCAGGGATTCCCCCCTCCACACACACTCCCCTCTCCAGCGTAACTGGCCCATCAGGGGCTCACGTTCTTCAAACCGGTCCAGCTCAGGGGCTGGGTTCTCCTGTTGCACAGGAGGGGGCTTTTTTTTCCGTTCCGCTGGCTCCTTCCCGGTGGCAAAAATATTTTGGAGTCTTCGCTTCTCCTTCTCCAGATCTCCTGTTGGGCCCGGACATGGCCTAGTTAAGGCGTGAAGAGCACCCCCATTCATGGTCCGTGTTCCCAGTTGGGCACGCTCGCTCCAGGGTAACGTGGGTAGGGCTTCTGCAAACCCAGCACCTTCTACCCTAGGTGTCCCTGAGCTGGTCAGTCATGATAGGCAGGAAGGGGTTGAAAGGACCCACAATAGAGCTTCGTCAAAACCCACACGTTGCCCGGGTGCAGAGCAAGGCTAAGAAAACTCAGTGACTGCCGCAGTGCAGCTGGGATGGGGAGGCTGCCTGGGAGCTGTCGGAGGGGCTCGCCCAAGAGCCATGTCAGGTGCCAAGTAGAAACGGGTGGCGGGGAACGACTCCCTGAAATAGGCTGCAGCGCACAGGAGCCCTGGGTTCCAGGCACCGTGTGAGCTTCAGAGAGCAGTGGCCGTGATGCCTGACCGCCGAACATTCATCAGAGATGGGCGGAAACCAGTTAATGGTTAAAGAGAGTTCTGGAAAAATGTATGAAAACGAACACCTAACTGGTTTCCCGTGCACCCTGAATGCCCCCAAGCTAACATGTGCTGAGGTTCAAGAGCATCGGTATAAACAACGTGAGAATTTGATCAGCTGCCCGCTCCGCGCTCTGCGGGCTGCAAGTCTCCCTGCCCCCTACCCCCTCGGAGGGCGGTAGGAGAGGGGCTGTAGTGGAGGCCCTTCACTTACGGGTGGCTTGGGGCTTGAACTGCTCCCGGCTGTAGGCCCCGTTGGCTTGGCACATGCTGGCAGGCCGGAGGTGGGACCGGACGGCCAGGATGGGAGGCAAGTAGATGGCTGGGGCCGGCTGCTTGGAAGGCAACACCCTCTGGCTGGAAGTTGGACTGCACTGTAGGGGGAGAGTGTCTCCTCCTGCGGAAGGAAGGGTCAGGGTGGGGGGGCCCTCCTGGCTTTTTTTTTTTAGTTTATAAAAGCGGTCCCTACCTGTTATAACAAGTCAAACAGTACAGAAGGGTCTTCCCTTCTCCCCTCCGAGCCCCCCTCTACGAGAAGCCATGGTAACAAGTTGGTGGTCTCGGCCCATTCTTTTTGTTGCTTACATAAACATGTTCAAAGATACGTGTGCATATGTAAGATTCATGTTTCAAACACTGGGTCATACTGTATTCTATTCAGTAATAGACTCTTAACAGTCTATCATGGACATCTTTCCAGATCACTCCATTTATATATAACTTATTTTTTATAGCTGTATACTAGTCCTTAGAAACATTATTTATTCAATGAGTCTCCTAGTTTCAGAAATGCAGGCAATTTCCAGTTTGTTTTTTTTTTAAACTATTTCAAACAATGATGTAATAAACATTCTTGTACATCCAGCCTTCGTCCTGGTGCTTTGGTTTCTATAGATGGATTCCTAAAACCTGCTTGCTCCGTGGGCAGGGAGGGGTGGTTTGGACGGTGCTAGACACCAATCCCTCCTGTCCGTCCCCACTGCCTTGACCCACCCAGACCTGGGGCTCCTCCCCCAGGCCAGCCAAATGTGTCACCTCCTACCTGGTTGACTGGCCCCTCCTCTGAATTGCCTTGAAGCCCAGCTCAGCACAGTCCCCAGCCACTGTTCTGATCTGGCCCCTGTCTACCTCCCTTACATTTCCAGCCTTCTATCATCCATCTGGCAAATACGTATTGAGCGTGTACTCTGTGCCAGGCCCAAGGCACTGGGGGTAAAGTGTGAGTAAGATGAAGCCCTGCCCTCGTGGCACGCGCATCTGGGGTGTAGATGATGATAAAACAAGTAAAATATATAGTACGTTAGTGACAGTACAGCGATGGAGCACAGGGTGTGTCGGAGCAGGATTTACAGTTATAAATAGGGTAGCCAGGGAAGGCCGCACGGAGACAGAGACATTACCCAAAGTGGTAAGAGGCCAGCCCTGCAGGTATTTCAGGGAAGAGCATTCCAGGCAGAGGGAACGGCAAGGGTAAAGGACCTGAGGTGGGAATGTGCCTGGAGTGCCTGAGGAACAGCCAGGAGGTTAGGGTGCCAGGAGCGGACTGAGCAAGGGGTGGGGTGTAGTGGGACTAGAGGTCAGAGGTCACGGAGGGCAAGAGACATACCGGGCCTCGTAGGCCTCTGGAAAGACTGGCTTTTACTGTGTGCGTGGTGGGAAGCCATCGGAGGGTTCTGAGCAGAGGAATGACATGAGCCCTTTAGCTGCCCTTGAAAATACAGCGTTGGGACTTCCCTGGCTTCCCAGCGGTTAGGACTCTGCACTTCCACTGCAGGGGGCATGGGTTCAATCCCTGGTCCAGGAACTAAGATCCCACAAGCTGCTCGGCATGGCCAAAAAAAAAAAAAAAAAAAAAATACAGCGTTGGGGGTCGAGGGTACAGGTAGTCACAGTCAGGATATGGTTTGAAGGTCAAGCAGACAGGACTGCTGATGGGTTGGATGTGGGGTCTGGGAGAAAGAGAAAGAGGAGACAGGATGTCTCTGAGGTGTCTGCCCTGAGGAACCGGAAGGATAGAGCTGCCATTATTCCCCACTACCCTTCCCTTCTCACGCCCTCTACCTAGGGCCACACCATGGTTTATCTCTCTTCTCTGAAGAGATGCTTGCTGTGCTTTCTAGAATGTTCCTCCTACTCTCTCTGCTATTTCTACCTGTCCAGTACCAAATGCTACCTCTTCCTTTGGCTCAGTCTCAGTAAATAATTATGGCCCAAGTAATTCTGGGAGTTCAGGTGAAGGAGAGGAATTTGTGGCTTGCAACAGAATTTGAACTAAGCCTCAAACCAACAAGTAGGACCTGGTTAAGAAGAGAGGAATAGGGCTTCCCTGGTGGCACAGTGGTTAAGAATCCTCCTGCCAATGCAGGGGACACCGGTTCGAACCCTGGTCCGGGAAGATCCCACATGCCACAGAGCAACTAAGCCCGTGCACCACAACTCCTGAAGCCTGCGCACCTAGAGCCCATGCTCTGCAACAAGAGAAGCCACCGCAATGAGAAGCCCGCGCACCACAAGGAAGAGTTGCCCCCGCTCGCTGCGACTAGAGAAAGCCCGCACGCAGCAGACCCAATGCAGACAAAAATAAATAAATAAGATAAATTAAAAAAAAAAAGAAAGAAGAGAGGAATAGAGAGATGATTCTAGGAGAAGAAACCAGACTCAACACCAATGCTTGGAGGCAATATTTTAAAGAAAAAACTTTTAAGGAGAACAAAACTTCCAGGCAAACTGGTGACTTGTGTTGCCCTAACCACTAATGCAATTAGTCCTTCAACTAATGTTGAGCGCCTGGGAGCCAAGGTGCCATGGTGAACAAGGCAGACCCAGTCCTTGGTCTCCTGGTATTTACTTTTAGTGGAATTTCTAGCATATTCTTTGTAGTCATGTTATAGGGGACCCCAATGATTAGTAGACTGCTGAGTATGGAGATTGAGTTCTGTGACTCAGCCGTGTTGTGGTGCTAGGCAATGGCGGCCTGAGTTGTCCTTGTCTACAATGAGGAAGGAGATCTGACTTCTGAACTGGTCTGACGGAGCCTCCCTCCCTCTGCCAGTGCTGGGCAGGCACTGTCGATATTTGTCCCTCTGACTTTCCCATCCCCATGCCTCTGTGGTTGACCAGATGCCTCCTGATAGGTACCTTCTTTCTGGAGAGACGGCAAGAGCTATTGGTAGATTCAAGTGAGATTTGGCAGGTTTGGACCTTCTGGCATCCTCTTAAAGGTAACTCTACAGATCTCTGTTCTGATCCACTACGTGTTGATTCAGTTAAATCTCAGAAAGCAAGGTTGTTTTTAAGATCTTAGAGAGCACCTTGTTATTGTGCCCATGTACATTCACTTTTTTGTTTTCCTTGAAAATAAATAATACAATGTGTGGTTAGAGGTGAGCTGTGGAAAGGTTTTGCATACTTTTCCTAAGTTGGAAGCCTGCCAGTAATCTTGTTCCTGCCAGCTAAGCTATGAATGAAAAAATCTATGAATGAGACACACACAGTCCTCTCCTCCGGCGAGCTCATATGGTATGTGTGTAAGAGGGTGGGATTAGTTTGTAGACTTGACAGCGTTCAGAGTATTTGGCTGGGCAGGAAGTCTCGAATGGGCTGTGATCTGTTGGGAAGGTTGGCTGGAGCCAGACTGCAGGAGGGGCTCATGTGCTGTGACCCACGTCGGGGGAAGAAGCAAAGACCCTGCAAAGTCAATTCCCCAGGAGCAAGAGTCAGAAATACTATTCAATTTTTTTTTCTCTTTTAAAATGAGGTCCCCTACTCCTTAATATGGAGAAGCATGAAAAATGTGGCATAGGATCCCTCTGCCCTGGAAGCTTCTGCAGATGGCCTCTTACGTTTCATGGTGTCCATGATGTGGCGCCGTTGGAAGTTTGTCAGTTTGGATTCCTTCATCATCACTGCAGGACAAAGCACTTCAGTGAGGCTTCCTGAGCTGCAAGCAGATGCCTTTATCTCACCCCACTGAAATTTAACATTGTATCACCTCCTGCCCCCATTCAGCACCTGAGTACTTGGCCGCCCCCGCACTGCGGCTTGTGGGATCTTAGTTTCCCGGAACAGGGACTGAAGCCAGGCCCCTGGCAGTGAAAGCAACGGGTCCTAACCACTGGACTGCCAGGGAATTCCCTTCCTTTCCTGCTTTGTTTTTTTTCTATAGCACTCATCACTACCTAAGTTCTATGTACCTTATTATTTGTTACCTTCCTACTAGAATATTAGCTCCATGGGACCAAGAATTTTTGCTTGTTTTTCTTTTCTTTTTTTTTTTATTGCTGTATTTTCAGCACCTAGAACGATGTCTAAAGCACATAGTGGGCTTAAATTTTTTTTGTTGTTGAGTGAATGAAGGAATGAATGAACAAGAATTCATTAAGCATGTGCCAGGGGCTGGAGCTACAATTGTAGCTACAAATGTAGCCAAAACAGGCATCCTGTCCTGATGGAGTTCATGAACTAGAGGGGCAGATGGATGTTAATTCAATGTTAATTCAACGGGACACACTAGGTATCTGACTACAGGTTGCCAATGAAGGAAATTGACTACTAAGTATCTGACTACTAAGCCCACAAAGGAAAAGGTATTTGGTAGAGTGCTGGCGCCTAACAGTTGGTTGCACTGTGGTGGCGGGTGGGGAGGAAATAAAGCTTCCCTGGGGAAATTGAACGTGTGATCTAAGGGACGCAGGGGAGTTAACTACTCTAAAATTCTTAGTTCTTTGACTTTTGGCCACTTCCAAGTTGTAGGACCCCTGAATCTTTCTGAACTCCAGGCTTCTTATATGTAAAATGGAAACAGCAATTGCTAAACCATAAGTCATGCGGGGGAGAACTGAGTTACAGAGAGTAACTGTGACCACCGCTCTTCTTGTGTCCTTTAACGCACTGACCTCTGAGCAGCTCGCAGGTCTCTGGGGTGTAAGTGGCCGGCTTGGGGCAGCGCCAGAACCCTGCTCCTTTGGTCACTGTCTCCACCCTCTCCTGGGAAGCCATGGAGGGCTCTGAGGAGGGAAAAACGCAACGACACACCCACTGTCTCCCAGATCCAACCTCTGCTCCCACACCCCCAACACCACCCATAGTTTGGGAGCAGGGATCGGGTCGCAAGAGAATCGTGATGCCGTCTGTGAACATCGCGACAGTGCCCGATCCTCCCACCCAGAACAGATCCACTGGCAGATCCACACGCGTACAGAGACCTCAACCTGACCTGGCGCCTGTGTCAGAGAAGTCCCCTCGGGAGGAAAGGGGCGTTAGGGTAACCGTGCCCGCTGGGTGACACGCCTAAACGGAAACCTCACCCTAAAGTAAGACCCCGGCTGAGTGGTCCCTCCCCACAGAGAGCGGAGGCTGCGCTCAGCAGATCGTAACCGGGGCTCTGAAGCAGCACCCGCGCCCGGGCGCTGCAGAAATACTTTTGAGATCTCAGCGACTAGAGCCCGCAGCTAGCCTGCCTGGCTACCATGGTAACGCGCACGCGCCGCTCGGCGCATGCACACATTTATCGCCGCGCCTGCCTCTCGGAAGTGATTACCTCCAGGTCACGGCGCAGGCGCAGAGTACACTTGGCGTCGAGCGAGGAGGAGGCGTGCTTTTTGCGGGTCTCCGCTCGGGTCTGGGGCGCAGAGCCCGGTAGCTGTGGCGCGGGTGTCATGTCAGACAACGAGGACAAGTGAGTGCGGGAGCGAAGTGACTTTTGCGGAGCCTCGCAAGGGGCGGGTGAAGCGGGAGCCTGGGTCGAAGGAAGTTGAGGAGCCAGGTGTCGGGGGGCAGTGTCTGAGGGCACTGGGGGTGCTGAGGGGGCCCGCGGAGCTGGAGAAGGGTAGGGCGGTGAGCCGGCAGCATAGACCCGGCCAGAGGCTGGGCACAGAAAGACCCTGGCTCGAGGGTCCAGAGAGGATCACTGAAAAAGGTATCTTTCAGCAAACTTCCGCTGAGTCGGGCTCTGTGTCAATACCTAATAGGTGTATTAGGTATAGTCTCTGCTCTCCAGGTGGGGTCCCTTTCTAGAAGAGGGGGCAGGCCCATAGACATAATGCCGGGTCGTGTGAATTGCGTAGTAGGTCTGTAGTATAGAAGTAATCCAGAGGAGGGTCTGGGGAGACTTTGAGGTCGTAAAGGTCTGGGAGGCTTGCAGTAATCCAGGTGAGAAAAGGTAGTGACTTGCACTAGGGTGATAGTAGTAGAAGTGGTGAGAAGTGGTTTTGAAGTCTGGATTTATTTTGAAGCTAGAGCCCAGGAGATTACCTGACGTGTGGTGTTGGAGGAGAGGTCTATCCTGAAGGTAAAAATCGGGGAGTTCTCAGCATAAGTATATTAGTCAAAGCTGAGAAACAGAGGAGATCATCAGGCGGGTGTCAGTAGAGAAGAGGAGATGTCTGCGTGTCAGAGCATCCCAACATGGAGTGCTTCTGGGGAAGAGAGGAGAAACTGGCAAAGGGGACTGAGAAGGAGTAGCCAGTGAGGTGGGAGGACACCAAGAGTGTGAGGTGTCCTTGCAGTCAGGTGAGGAGAGTGTTTTGAGTGAGACGAGTGGTCCTGTGGGCCAACTGACACATCAGGCTAAATGAGAACGAGAATAGTCCATCACATTTAGCAATGTGGAAAACATTAACAAACTTGAAAGGATGGTTTGGGTGGAATCATGGAGGTGAAAGCCTTTGGAGTGAGATGATGACAGAATGGGAAGAGAAGAATCGGAAACAGTGAAGATGGACAACTCTTGAAAGAATTTTGCTCCCAAGGGGAGCATGGAAATAGGGCTCTGTGAGGAGGGAGTAGAAAAGTAAGCTGTTTGTTTTTTTAGACGAGGAACTCAAATGACTTAATGATTTATTAAGTGATTCACTCATTAAGTAGATATTTATTGAGTGCCTCCTATGCTAGTAACTCAGATGAGACACAGATCTCTGCCCTCTTTGATTCTACTAAGTGGTGCTCTAACTGGCTGCTTCTTCTTGTACAGTTTTGATGGCGACGACTTTGATGACGTGGAGGAGGATGAAGGGCTAGATGACTTGGAGAATGCCGAGGAGGTCAGTATCTAGCCTTGGGCTCCCCTCTCTGCAGCCCAAGCTGCTGCATAGCCCAGCCAGTGATGACTGACTGAATGCATCTGCCTCCCGTTTGTGGTCAGGGCACCGCCAGTTAGAGTGAGGAGAGATCTAGTCCTGGGTAGTGGAGGAGCCCCTCAGGGTGGGCCTGAAGGCTTTTGTCCACTTGGAGCACAGCGCATGGCTTCTGGGGCAGTTAGCTTACTGACAGTTGAAATATTCCCTTCATTCATTGAGCAAACATGTGTTGAATGTTTATTACATACCAGGAGCTCTGCAAGGTGGGGCTACATAAAGAGCAAGGGGGAGAGTGACCTGGGGTAAGGCTGGAGGGGTAAGGGCCAAGATCAGGCAGGATTTTGTAGTGTGAAGGTATCGGGAAGCCACTGCCAAGTTTTGAGCTGGGGAGCGGCATGATCCAGTGAGGAGTGAATTGGGGAGGAGCAAGGGTGAAAGAGAGCCCAATTAGGGAGCTCTCATAGACCTCCAGGTCAGACCTGTAGCTTGCACTTGGGTGCTGGTAGTGTCGGTGATGGGAAGACGGATGAAAGAGATATTTTGGTCGTTTGGATATGGGGCTGAGAAAGTGGGAGATGACAGGGATGACTCCCGTGTTTCTAGCTTGAGCAACTAGGTGAATGAGTTACTAGCGTCATAGATAAAGTAGGGCTTTCTGTCCCTTGTGACTGATGGAGGGAGAAGTGCTTTATGTCTCTTGGAGAGAGAGTGATCCCTCGATTTTTTTTTTTTTTTTTTTTAAGGCTGGGAAGCTGAAGGCCCTCTTGGGATTTCCTGTCTGCCTGGCACTCTGAGGTTATATGTTCTCTGAGTCAGAAACCTTCTCTGTCCTTCTGATCCCTTTCCATCTCTGTCCTATTGATTCTGCCTCCTCTGTGTGGTTCGGCCCTGTTTTCGTTTCTCCATTCCTCATGTCTCAGCCTGGTTTGGATCTTCATTGCTTTTCACCCACGTTACTGCAGAAATGTGTTGCCGGGTTTCGTGCCCTCAGTCTGCTGTTTGCCTTTCGGCTGCCAGAGTCGTCTTTTTCACCTACCCACATGATTGATTACTGTTGGTCTTCCTAAAAGGTCTCTCTGCTTCTGCCCTTTCCACCTACGGAATATTCTCAACAAGGTATCCAGAGCGATCCTTTTAAATCTTAAGTCACTTTGTCTCTCCTCTGTTCAGAATCTGCATCCAGTGGCTTCTTAGCTCATTCAGAGGAAATGCCAAAAAGATGTACAAGGTCCTCCAGGATCCGGCCGCCTGCTCCCTCTGGGACCTTATCTCTTCTCGCTGTCCCTGTCATGCCAGGGAGCCCAGCTCAGAACCTTTGACTGTGCTGTTCCCTCTTCCTTTCCCTTAGATATGCACGCGACCTGCTCCTCAGCCTCATCAGGTCTTTGTTAGATGTCACCTCAGTGGGGCCTTCCTGACCATCCTGTTTAAAATTGCCACATTAACCCCTTCCTCCAGCATCACCACCCTGGCGCTCCCTGTCTTTTCTCTGTTTTTATGCTACACGTTGCACTTAACTAATCTTGTTTATTGTTTGTCTCATCTCATTATAATGTCAGTTCTATAGGAGAAAGAATTTTCATCTGTCTTACTGCACTATCCCAAGTGCTTAGAATACTATCTGACATGTAGTAAGCACTCAGTAAATACTTGTTGAGTTAATTCTTTATTATAGAATTTATTCTTCTGCCTATAACCCTGTACACACCGTTTGCTCTAATCACACTCCACAATTAGGTGTCCAGACCTAGTACATTCTCTCCCTCCTCTGTGCCTGTTGCGCATGCATTTCAGCCTGCCTGGAATGCCCTTTCCTTCCTCGTTAGCTTGGCAGCTCCTACTCATCCTTCTAGACCAGCCCAAGTCTCATCTCTGGACTGTATTCGTAACCCCCAGTATGAGGTAGATGTCTCTCACTTTCTTGTTAAGTTTGTGGCACACTTGCATACTTTTTTTTTTGGTTAATTTTTTTTTGAAGTGCTTTGATATTCCATTTTATTTATTTAAATACACACGCTCACACACACAATTACAACTCTGTAAATTAGTGAAATGGCACTCATTGGATGAATTAAATTACAACCAGTAAATGAGTGAACAGGAACGACAGAGTTAAAGAAGATATTTGCAAAACATATAACTGAGAAAGTACATCTATACAATGAATTCTTACAAATCAATCATAAAAATGCAGAAAATCCAATACAAAAAGGGGCAAGGGATTTGAACAGGTACATCACAAAAGAGAATATCCAAATAGCTAATAAATATATAAAAAAGATGCTTAACATCATTAGTCGTCAGGAAACTGGAAAGTAAACCACAAGACACCACTCCACACCCACCGAGATGGCTCAGATTAAACCAGACAAAGCAGACATCTCACAGTGACAACACCAAGTGAGAAGAAAGATGTGGAGCAATTGGAGCAACGTTTATATTATTCTGGTCCGAGTGTAAATTGGGCCAGCGCTCTGGAAAACTCTGTGGAGGTATGTACTAAAGGGGAGTATAGATGTATATTTTTTAGGGACCAGTGATCCCGCTCCTGGGTGTATACCCAACACAGATGCATACTTATGTTGACCAAAAGACATGTACAAGAAAATTCATAGCATAATAGCAAACTAGTCCAAATGCTCATTATAATTGAACGATTATATGGATTGTGGTATATTCCAACCATAAAATCCTAGATGGCTGTGAAAATGAACAAAGTACTGGTAGACACAACAGAATGGATACATCTACAAATATAACATTGAGTGGAAGAAGCTATACAGGAAACAGTACATAAGGTGTGATTACATGCACAGGAACTTCTTTTTTTTTTTTAATTTTTATTTATTTTTTTATACAGCAGGTTCTTATTACTCATCAGTTTTATACACATCAGTGTATACATGTCAATCCCAATCGCCCAATTCAGCACACCACCATTCCCACCCGCCCCCCCCGCGGCTTTCCCCCCTTGGTGTCCATATGTTTGTTCTCTACATCTGTGTCTCAACTTCTGCCCTGCAAACCGGTTCATCTGTACCATTTTTCTAGGTCCACATACGTGCATTAATATACGATATTTGTTTTTCTCTTTCTGACTTACTTCACTCTGTATGACAGTCTCTAGATCCATCCATGTCTCAGCAAATGACTCAATTTTGTTCCTTTTTATGGCTGAGTAATGTTCCATTGTATCTATGTGCCACAACTTTAGCCATTCGTCTGTTGATGGGCATTTAGGTTGCTTCCATGACCTGGCTATTGTAAATAGTGCTGCAGTGAACATTGGGGTGCGTGTGTCTTTTTTTTTTTTAATAAAGTTATTTATTTGTTTTTTTTTTTATTTTTGGCTGCATTAGGTCTTCGTTGCTACGTGCAGGCCTTCTCTAGTTGTGGCGAGTGGGGGCTACTCTTTGTTGTGGTCGTGGGCTTCTCATTGCGGTGGCCTCTCTTGTTGTGGAGCATGGACTCTAGGTGCATAGGCCTCAGTAATTGTGGCATGCGGGCTCAACAGTTGTGGGTCACGGGCTTAGTTGCTCTGCGGCATGTGGGATCTTCCCAGACCAAGGCTCGAACCTGCGTCCCTTGCATTGGCAGGAGGATTCTTAACCACTGCGCCACCAGGGAAGCCCGTGTGTGTCTTTTGAATTATGGTTTTCTCTGGGTATATGCCCAGTAGTGGGATCGCCGGATCATATGGTAATTCTATTTTTAGTTTTTTTTTTTTTTGCGGTACACGGGCCTCTCATCGTTGTGGCCTCTCCTGTTGCAGAGCACAGGCTCCGGACACACAGGCTCAGTGGCCATGGCTCACGGGCCTAGCTGCTCCGCGGCATGTGGGATCTTCCCGGACTGGGGCATGAACCTGTGTCCCCCGCATCGGTAGGCGGACTCTCAACCACTACGCCACCAGGGAAGCCCTATTTTTAGTTTTTTAAGGAACCTCCATACTGTTCTCCATAGTGGCCGTATCAATTTACATTCCCACCAACAGTGCCAGAGGGTTCCTTTTCTTCACACCCTCTCGAGCATTTGTTGTTTGTAGATTTTCTGATGATGCCCATTCTAACTGGTGTGAGGTGATACCTCATTGTAGTTTTGATTTGCATTTCTCTAATAATTAGTGTTGTTGAGCAGCTTTTCATGTGCTTCCTGGCCATCTGTATGTCTTCTTTGGAGAAATGTCTATTTAGGTCTTCTGCCCATTTTTGGATTGGGTTGTTTGTTTCTTTAATATTGAGCTGTATGAGCTGTTTATATATTTTGGAGATTAATCCTTTGTCCGTTGATTGGTTTGCAAATATTTTGTCCCATTCTGAGGGTTGTCTTTTCGTCTTGTTTGTGGTTTCCTTTGCTGTGCAAAAGCTTTTAAGTTTCATTAGGTCCCATTTGTTTATTTTTGTTTTTATTTCCATTACTATAGGAGGTGGATCAAAAAAGATCTTGCTGTGATTTATGTCAAAGAGTGTTCTTCCGATGTTTTCCTCTAAGAGTTTTATAGTGTCCGGTCTTACATTTAGGTCTCAAATCCATTTTGAGTTTATTTTTGTGTATGGTGTTAGGGAGTGTTCTAATTTCATTCTTTTACATCACACTTGCATACTTTTATAGCACTTGTTGTTTTGTTTACTCTTGTCTTTTTCCCCAGACTATGTATTCTTTGAGAGCAGAAACTCTTAGCTTTCTGTCTCAGCACCTATTATGATGTCTGGCACATGACAGATGCTTAATAAGTGATTGTTAAATATGTGAATATGTGAAGATGGGGTGCTTGTTCCTCTTCCTCTTAGGGTGATTTGTTGTCTGTGCTCAAGGACTTCTCTTCGGGATGAGGCAGCTGGCTTTGGACTCCCTGATCATGAGTTCTTTTTTACTGGGTCTGAGACTTTGGCCCAGTTAGCTTACCCTCCAAGCCTCTAGAATGGGCATTGTAATCCCCACCGCATCAGGTTATTGTGAGGATTAAATGAGGTGTTAATAAGGCAGTTGCAGGTCACTGGCACGTAATAAGCAGTAGCGTAGTGGTGGTTATAATCGCTGTCGTCGTCATCCTGCCCCTCACCCCCGATAATGCATCCTGAGATTTTTCCCTCTTTTCTTCCTTGGTGTCCAGGAGGGCCAGGAGAATGTTGAGATCCTCCCTTCTGGAGAGCGACCGCAGGCCAACCAGAAGCGAATCACCACACCATATATGACCAAGTATGAGCGAGCCCGTGTGCTGGGCACCCGAGCCCTTCAGATCGCGTGAGTATGAGCCTCCTCACCATCTTTTCCATCGGACAGGCTACAGGGAACCTGCACGCTGTTGGTGCGGCTCAGCCTGGCACCTGACCACAGACCTTCCCTCTTCTCACATGCTGAACAAGGGTGGTGCTGTCCCTGTGTGCCAGGCACTGTGCTAGACCCCCTGCCCTCAGAGAGTTTGTGATCCAGTGGAGAAACCGGACATAAACATCTGAGAAGTCAGATAACAGTACAGTAGAAGAATAGTGATAAGAGTACGGAGTGTAACGAGTGCCTGTCAGTTAGGGAAGCAGAAATAAATAAATAAATAGAATAAGATCAGCCCTCGACCGTTGTGGGCTGGTTAGTTGGGGGTGCTGCGGCAGCACCCCCCTGGGCTTAAGGTGGTTCTTGAGTCGATAGACAAGGGCCAGCGCAGAGGAGTGGGGGAGCCCTCCATGTAGAGGTCCCGCTGGAAACGTGAAAGCACAGAGCAGTGAGGCGGGGGTTGGGGATTGGAAATTAGCAGCCTTTCCTTTGTCTCCTAAGCTTGGAGCTAGTTGAAGACTAACAGGATTCAGGAGCTAGCAGTAGGCAGGTGGGGATCGCAACGTGCGACGCTTCCGTGTCCACCCCAACAGCCGTGGGCACTGCCGTCGCCAGCGGCCCTGTGTGCAGGTGTCAGCCTGCCTGCTAAGCTTGTGGGCATCATGGAGGACAGGTCAGGCGGCTTTGAGGAAGCAGGGACTCTTGAAGAGGCTGGACCACAGATGCATGCTTTCCCCACCAGGCTCCCTTGTCAGATGAGTTCCTCCTCCGTTGTGGCGAGAGTAGGTGGGAAGACAGAGGGGACGGGCATGTTACTGTGGCTCTCGTGGAACATCCTCCGCGGGGAAACGTGATGCCGGGGAAAGGAGCCCTACCCCAGACCTCTTATAAGCTGCTGTGGGAAATGGTGGGTACCTAGAGGAGAGGGTGCTTCAAGTAGGGAGTAGTCGAAACTAGGCTTGAAAGAAAAGCTGGGGCCAGAGTTGTGGGACGACGCGTGCTGGCGGCGTGGTGATGCTCAATCTATGCATCGTCCGTCCCCACCCCGCCCAGGTTTTTAGACAGCATTGGGCTTCATCTCCTCCAGTCTCGTGGAGTGAAGGTGGCCACTGTGTTCATCTCGACAGAGGGCTTTATGGGCGGGCAGCGTCGTTCCTCACCCACTTGGCAGCAGTAGGCGTCCTGCCAGCCTGGTCGTGCTCCTTGCTGGGCTGGGTGAAATGAGAGCTGCACTCAGTTTGATGATTTTGGTATCGCTGGGGTCAGGATCCTCTAGGCCTGCACCGCAGTTATGGTTGCCACTGGCTACATTTGGTCATTTAAATTTAAGTAAAACTAAATAGAAGTTCAGTGTTTCGGTCTCATTAGCCACACTTCATGTGCCCAGTAGCTCCCTATGGCTACCGTAATGGGTAGTTCAGATAGAGGACATTTCCATCATTGCAGAGCACTGATTGGGCAGTGCTTACGTCTGCTAAACATGATCAAGCAGAAAGAATAATTCATAAATTATTTTTCAAACAAACAGACTGTATGCAAGTTAAAGTCTGTCAGCATCGAATAAGATAGAGTGCTTGCGCCTGTCGGGGATGCAGAGATGATCACAATTCCCCAGGTCTCTAGGTGTTTACAGTCTGGTGGGAGAGATGGACCCGTTCTAAATACCCAGAACCCAAGGCGGATGGGATTGCTGCTTTACAAGAGAAACAAAAGAGAGAAGGGAGTAATGGCAGGGGTGACTGGGGAAGCCTCATGAAGAGATTAGAATTAAAGCGAGGTGGTTTTGAACGTATCCCCGGCGCCAGAAACAGCACTAGGAAAGGTCCAGGTAGAGGCAGGCATGTATGGATTGTAGTGGGGGAATGGCAAGTAGCTTGGGGCGCAAGACTGGAAAAGATGTCACTGGTTCATTGAGTGACAAGTTCAGAAGATGGGCTTGCATTTGGTGGGCAGTATGGAGCAGGCATTTCAAACACTACCGAGGTCCAGGTCCTGCTTTCCTCGGGGAGCAAGCCTGGGTCTAGCTTAGCCTAGTCTATGGTGCTCTTTCCGCCTGAGGGCTAGGGTGCTGTCTGGTGGTTCCCCGGCTGCTGTAAGCCCTTGGACAGCCGGGGCTGGAGCTTATCCTGAGTACGAGGCCTGCAGTTCTGCACTTAGTAGATGCTGAACAGACGTTTCTTGGATATTTGTGGATGAAACCTCTCTCTGGTTCACTAGCCCCACCTGGTGGCTGAATGGTTGCCACAGGTGGAGATGTTCCGGGCGCACTCTCACACTTCCTGTGCACATAGTAGGGCTGGATGAATTAATGCTGTTGAGTTATTCGTATCTTGAAAGAAATAAGGCATATGCAGATCAGGGAAAGCATTTTGCCCCATTCTTTAAAGGTTTACATTTTGGGGAAGTTCAAATAATTATTGAGAGAGGATATAGAGAAAGTTAAAGAACTTGTTCTCTGCCCTTGGGAAATTTTCAGGCTTCGGGGAGCAACAGACATCAGAATATTTAGCAATGAAATTAGTAGATTATTTAGTGTGAACTGGTGGCTGTCAGACTGGCTGGTTATGAGAAGCACCCGGGGAGCTTTGCTAATGCAGGTTCTCAGGATCCTTCACTAGAGAGTGAGGGGGAAGGGTCTGGGGAAGGACCTGGGAACCTGTATTTTTAGCATACTTTCCCAGTAATTTTGATGATTATTAGGTTTGGGATCCATTAGTGTAAACTTGAGCTGGAATCAGTAAGTGTGGCTTCCTAGAGGAGGTGGGCCTAGAACTGGCCTGTTTGTTTCTAGAGCCTCTGCTGTGGGCCAAGTGTTGTGCTAGGGCTTGGGGTCCTGGGCCACCAGGTCTCGTTGGAAAACTTCAAACAAGTAGTCACAGTGTAGTGGTAGTGGTGCCAAGAGAAGCGTATGTAAAATGAGTCAGGACACTGAGGCCTCAGCAAGTGCTTTCCCGAGTGGAGACATCTGAGCCTCTTGCAGGCCTGTAGGGAGAGGAAGAGCTTGTACGAGGATGCAAAAAAGGAAACAACAGGGTATGTCTAGGGAACTGTAGTAATTTGGTATGGCTGGAATGTGGGGTAAATATAGGCAGGTAGCATGAGAAGGTACTAGAAAGGTAAGCAGGGGCCAGGTGAGGTTCTGCCTGCCTGATGGCTGTGGGGTGTCATGGAAGGGTGGCAAGGAGGTGAGCGCCCCACCACAGGCCCTGTGTAGAGGCTGGAGGAGCAGGACCCTTGTAGGGGGTATTGCCAAGTCAGAGAAGGAAAATGAGGCGAGCTGGGCCCCGAGGCAGGGCTGGGGGGGTCGAGTTAGAGTGGTCAGAAGGGTGAGCTTTTGCACGTGCGGGTCCTTTGTGCTGGAACACTCTGCTGTGGCTGCAGGCTCAGGAGTCTGTGATGGGCCCTGGGGGAGGCCCTTGGCAGGGGAGCTGACATGACGCATGTCACACGGCCCAGTGATGAAAGCTCACACTTGTCCCGTTCACAGTACCGGGCTTCAGTTTGTGAATCACCAGCTTTTAAAAATAATGGGAGGTGGTGGAGCACAGTAGGGAGGAGCCTTCGGGGTTCAAACCTTGGTTCTTCCACTTACTGGCTGTGTGTCCTTAGGCAAGTTACTGGCCGTCTGTGCCTCAGTTTCTTCATCAGTGAGACGGAAGTAACAAGCGTGCTCACCTCAGATACAGTACTCTGTGAAGGGCTGAGAGCAGCCATGCCACCTACTCTTTGCTTGTTCCAGTAGTGTTTTAGCATCATTGTTGTGTGGGCGTGGCAGGGCTTTTTGTCTTCATTTTCAAATGAGGATAGTGAGATTTGGGGAAGAAACTCAGTATCTTTGGAGGCAAAGTTTAAGTCTAGCGTACAGGCTCCCGCTCGCGTACCCTCGCTGTCAGTGCCCCGGAACTGCCGCTCCGCATCCGCTGTGCCCGCCTCCCTGGAAGGTGCCCTTTCTGGGTGAGGGCTGGGATGCTGATCTGATCCTGTTTGTGAAGCTACGCTCCGACTTCATGCTGGGCCTTTCTCCCTGTGTTTGTAGTCTCCCCCAACACCTGTCCCTGTACCTACAGGATGTGTGCCCCCGTGATGGTGGAGCTGGAGGGGGAGACAGATCCCTTGCTCATCGCCATGAAAGAGCTCAAGTAAGTCGCCCAGATCATGGTTCACTGCTCCAGAGCCCTGGGAGGCAACCCTTGGGTTCTCTGCTGCTCACCCTTCCCCCACTTCCCTGATGGGGAAGTGTGGTTCTTGTTCCTGTAGACCCTTAGTTTATTTGGGAGTCAGCCCTGCAGGGAGGAGGAGGGAGAGCGAGGAGGGGGCAGGCAAAGGCGGAGGGGAGGACGTTGATGAGACCTTTGCTGTCTGTCCGAATTTCCCTGTCCCTACTGCAGTTGGCCTTAGCAACATCCCTCTCCGTCTCCCCCTCCTCCCTTCAGCCGTGGGGTGGCAGAGCCCTTCCAGACTCAAGTGCCACGCTCAGAGATGCAGGAGCTTCTTTGGTGTAGTTCCTCTCCTACCGAGTGCACTCACAGTCTCGAGAGGATGCTGCTGAGACTTCTCCTGCCTTGCATTCTGCACATTCCGTCCCGCTGCTGCAGGGCTGGGGTCACCAGCCCTCATGTACCTTGACTTCTCCCCTGCCACAGGGCCCGAAAGATTCCCATCATCATTCGCCGCTACCTGCCTGACGGGAGCTATGAAGACTGGGGGGTAGACGAGCTTATCATCACCGACTGAGCCGGAATCGTCTTCCTGACTGTGCCTCAGCCCCAGTTCCTAGTCTCATATTCTTTATACGTGTAAATAATAAACTCTTCAACATTTCAACCCCTCCGCCTCCAGCTGCCTGGGAGGCCTACCCACTTCTTCCGCCCTGCTGCCTGGAGGGTGCACCCATCCCAGTGGCCCTGCGACTGTCAGCTCTTTAGGAAGCACCAGGGGCCCTGACCCCCTGTGGCTCCCCCACGTCCCTCCCTCCATCTCGTAGTCCACCAGAGCAGAGGCTGCTGCAGGAGACACCTCAGCTGCCTTCCCAGCAGACAGACAAGCCTTTGTGCCCAGGGAGCTGGTTGCCACGGAAACCCCCAATTTCCTTTCCAGTGGGGACTGGCTGCAGGGGCTTCTCCCTTCTCAGGAGTATCACAGAGCAGGTCTCATCAAGCCACCCATTGTTTCCTAAGGACCTGCCTCGAGCCTCTTATCGTGGGCTCGGATCCCCTTTCAGGAGCCAGTGCCCCAGCAGGAAGCTTGGGGATGCAGTGATCTCCTGCCCTCCCCGAGAGAGCCCTGCCGGGCAAGTCAGCAGCTGGACCAAGGACCGAGCACCTGCCCACCCCTGCCTACCCTCCCCCGCCCCCCCGCCTCGATCCCTGCTCGTCAGGCCACTCCCCACACACCATCCTTCATGACCCACCTCTCTGGTCTGCCACACCCATACCCTCTCCTTCCCAGCTTCTGGAAGATGTCCTTCCCCTTCTGTGTGGGGCCCCTGCTCCTCCGAGGCCTTCACTAGGATGGGTGCTGGGATGATGGTGGGCAGGGGAGCAGGGCTTCTGGGTTCAAGGCGTGATATTAAATCAGGACTGGAGCTCCCCTTTCTCTGCCCTAGGTTCTAATGGGTTCTGTTCTCTTCACTCTGCTTACCCAATCAATCATGCTGGTTCCTCCCTTTCTCGGGGTTGGCGGGTGGGGGGAACAGATGACAGGGAGAGGGTGTATACTGACACCAACAGGGATAGAAGGGAAAACGGGCTTCCTGAATATTCCAGCCTTGACCTCCCTTCTGCTGCCAGCTCCCCTTCCACGAAGAGGAGGAGCTCGCCTGACCTCTGCAAGAGGCAGGGACCCTGGGTGTGGGTGCCCCCTGGACAGGGTGGGAGTGATGAGCATCCCCAGGAGCGGGAGGGGTGTTTGCTGCTCTGGAGAAGGGTTAATTTGGGGGAGCAGTGGACTTCGCACCCCCTTCCACCCTCCTCCAAGCCTGTGGAATCCTTTAATCAAGTTGGGTGCTGAAATTTCAGCTCTGAAATGCCGCCTTTGTGCTGGCATCCAGGCGGCCGCCCCAGAGTGCGGGGGTCACTTTCTTGGCCCCGTTTCTCTAAATGGTCTCTTTGTTCCTGCTGGGCCGCTCAGTATCAGATGTGATTAAAGGGAGATGGGGCTTGGGTGGAGGAGGAGAGAAGCGGCTGGGAGAGGGAGGGGGTTAACCCTTAGGGGATAGGGTGTAGAGGAGTTGGAGAAAGGGGTGTTTTTCCTCCCATTTCCCCCTTGCCATTCTGCTGCTCTTTCACGGAGTCAGCCCCTTCCAGCTCAGCTGGCCCGGCCAGGGCATGGTCTCCTCAGCCCTCTCCCGATACACCTGCCCCTTCTCTGTTTACACGTGGAGCCACTACTGAGGCCTGAGCTCATCCAGAAGCTCAGGTCTAAGGCATGAGCACAAGCTAGGTCTCCCGACTTCTGTCGGGTTATTTGTTCTTTTGGGCCATTTCCCCTTCTCCCGTATCCCCAGTGACTTTCCAGTGAGCCTCACGAGGTCCTGGAGGTGGTGATTTCATCTTCTTGATATAGCCCCTCCCACCTGCCCTGCCAGCTCCATGTCCACAATCCCACTGAGCACAGGAGAAGACTGGAAATGCTGAACAGACCAGAAATGGACTAATGTCCTGCTTGTCAGTAGAGGGAAAGGGTGGGTTGTAAGAATTATGAGCACATAAGGTTGGTACTGATTGATCCCTAACAAAATTCTAGAATAGGCTATTGCATATTTGAAAACACTTGGATAATAAAAGGATCCTGGAGCTAGCATAGGGTTTCTAAGAATATCACCAAGTGAACCAGATTTTCTGTTTTCAATGGTTACTGGTCTGGTAGGTTGGAAGAATGCCACAGGTACAGTGAACCTTGATTTTAACAAGGCATCAGGCAGTCTTTCTGTGCAGCTATGATGGAGAAGCGTGTACTTCAAGGTGTTAAAATTAGATTCAGAATTGATTGGACAGTCTTTTCCCTAAGAGTATAGTTAACAGAATGGATGGAGAGGTTTTTAGTGGTGTACACAGGGCATGTCCCTCTTCATTCCAACCTTTTTTCATTAGTGACCTGAATGAGGATATTCAAGTTTCAGACATAAAGCTCAGGAAGACTATAAGTTGGATTCAGAATTCTGAAGGATTTAATATAGGTGGGGAAATGGTCAGATGCAACAAGATGAAATCTGTTGAAGATCAATATAAAATCCTGCATTTATCTACAACACAACAACATCAACAAAACACTAGAAAACCACTTGTATACAGGTGGTCTGACTTGGCCGCAGGTTTTATCTACAAGAGCAGGGGTTTGTAGTTACCACTCCGCTTCATGGGAGCCAGCGGTTTTGGCGAAGTGGCCTGAAGAGCTCGCGTGACATAGCTTCCAAATGGCAGTCTGGCCACTCGGGAGGACTGGGCTAGTTCTTGGTGCCCCCTACCCCGCCCAAGGTCCTGACTAGGAGGTGAGGGGCTGGAGCCCACAGACAGAAGAAACAGATGCAAGATCTGGGGACGCTGGCCCGGAGCCGTGACAGCATCATCGCTTTAGATCACAAGCGGAAGTAGGGCAGGTGGAAGAGATGGTTAAGGGCGCAAGCTTTGGAGTCAGCTGGCTTCAAAACCTGCACCGGCACTTCTCGGCACCCACCTCGCAGTGTCAGGTCCCCATCTGGGAAATGGGGATAACGACTGGACCCACTCCCTCATAGGCCTGAGGGATATAAAGCACTTGGCCAGGGAGCACCCAGTACATGGTAGCTATTACTGTTACTATGAGCTGAGTGTAAGGAAGGACTTCCAACCATTGGAGGTGTCTATCAGTGGAGCACGGGGAAGAGGGGAAGAGATTTCCCTGTCCCTGTGGTGGAGGAGCTCCTGGCGCCAGAGTGCAGGTTGGAATTCCGTTGAGGAAAGAGCTTTTGGGGAGGAAACCCTGAAGGATTAGATGGCATGTCTGCCATCCTGGTTTACACTTAGACACAGGCACCTGCTACGAGGACTCGGCTAGATCCTGGTGTTGGACAAGTTGTGTGTGTGTGTGTGTGTGTGCGCGCGCGCACGCCTGTGTGTTATTGGGGGAGGTGGCAAGTGGAGGGTACAGTGTGAGAGAAGGCCCATCCACCCATCCTAAAGGACCAGGCCTGCTGACTGCAGACAGCAAGACATGAGGCCTGATCTACCTTCAAATACTTGTTCCTTGAATTCTTTGCAAGGCCCCGTCTCTGCTGGGCGAGGAAGGGCTGCTTGGAAGGCGCTCTCGCTGAGTTCCAGCTGGGTCAGCAAGTGGCCCACCTGCAGTGTGGGCACAGCTGGGCTGGGGGCAGAGCTCGCATCTGAGGCCTCAGTTCTGAGCACACACTGACCCCACTGTGATGCCAGTTGTCCTAACCTGCTGCACTGGGAGAGAGGAGACCTTTGGATTGTCTGTTCTTTGCATTCTACCCCTAGCTACTTTCAGAAAGTGTTTGAAAAAGCACAGGTACAGGGATAAGAGACCAAGAGACAGGCCAGGTCAGGCCCACCAAGCAGGTAACCGGAACCTTTAATTTTATTATGTAGAATGCTTAATGCAGAGTTAATAGGGGCTAGAGTACCTAGCAGAGGGGAAGGGGGAGAGGGAGCTACTGAGATAAATAAGAGGGGGGCAGTAATGAGTTACATGTGGATTGGGGGGCTGCAGAACAGGAAGATAGGGGCAGAACAGAGCTACATACTTTATTCAAATACCATTGGGAGGCAAAGGGCAAAAGGCCAGGGCAGAATGTACATGTCAGGAGTTTAGTGTCTTCGGCCTGCTGCCAGCAACCTGGGTGCTGGGCCCTGGGTCTCCCCCTGGAGCCGAGGGTTTGGGCCTGAGCAGCCTATAACTCTGGGAAGCCCAAGGAGTTGGGGCTGACAGAGCAGGGGCCACAGAGCCTGGTGAGGGGAGAGGGAGTTGGCGGGGAGCCGGGAGGAAGGCTCTGTGAATTGTCTCCGAATCCTGGGGTCCCTGCCTCCTCATCTCCTGGGATGTGCCTCAAGATCTGGGAGCTTGTAGTGGAGTAGGACCTGGGTCCTCTTTCTCCATTAGACAAAGAATGAGGTTACTGGCATGAAATTGGATCTGGGGGCCTCTGTGCCAATCCCTTCCTGTGTTCAGGAGGGGAGGGGGCACTGAAGGGTTGAGGAGACCTCCCTCTGAGCCCCCACCCCCACCCCCTCTCCCTCGAGGCTATTCAGAACTGTCCTCGGCCCCTGCGGGGCAGACGGAGCCTGCTGCAGGCACTGACGCAGGTCTCTGGCTGGCCTTGCTCTTAGGCACATGGTGCAGGTGGCACGGGTTATGTCAGTCCCCTTATTGCCCACGAAAGAGGAAACATGGGCACAGGAGTGGCAAGGCCTCCAATTCCCATCTGACCCTGGATGCTTCCCCTCCTCCCAGAGGAGGTGAGCGGGGCCTGCTCAGATCCTGGGATCGAGGGTCATTCCTGGGGGGAAGGTGCAGCCCCTCGTTTTTCAGTCTGGGGCAACAAGCAACCTCCTTCTCCTCTGCCCAGCCGAGTAGCCCAGGGCTGTGCCTGGGCTGGAGTCTGGATAGGACGGGGTGGGGTCATCAAAGGCAGTGGGCCAGACAGAAGGCCTTCCCTCAGCTGTCGGCCTCTGCAGCTGCCTCCACAGCCGCCACCGGGCCTGAGACGGGCGAGGAACAGGGCGCGAGGGCTGGGGGAAGGGGCAGGGCGAGGGTGGTGGTGACAGGGCCTTCTTTAAGGCCGGGACAGCGTCGTATATACTGGCTGCTCCCAGTGTGTGGGGCTGTGGGACTGGGGCCCTGAGGGGCTGGGGTCAGAGATGGCCGTGTAGAGGGGCCGCTGTGAGGGCCCCATGTAGGAGAAGGCCGAGTAGAGGCCAGAGGTCTGGCCTGAATGGCCATAATAGGGTCCTGAGGGCTGATGGTCAGAGTAGTCAAACTGGGGGCGGGAGATGGAGGGGAAGGCGGAGCCATAGTGGGGCAGACTGAGGGAGGTGTAGGCGATCTGCGAGGTGGACGGCTGGTCAGTGTAGTGCGGGGGCCCCTGGGGCCCCGCGGTCTCCGTCTTCACCTGGGCTTTGGCATCCACGCCAGGTGGCGAGACCGTGGGCAGAGCCACACCTGGAGGCTTGGAGATCCAGGCAGAGTGTCCACTGGCCACAGCCAGGGCGCTGCCCAGCCCGTAGCCAGCTGCCGAGTAGCTGCCCACATGGCCCGGGTGCCCGTTGGGCGGCAGGTACTGGTCCAACTCAGCCACATCAAAGGTCTCCATGTTGGACATTACCTCGTGGCTGATCTCACCGATGTCCACGTTGCCGAAGTCGATGTGAGGCTTCCCGCCCTCCCCCATGGAGCGCCCATCCCGCTTGGGGTCTGCCTTGCCCGACTGCAGCTCTGTCTTTGGGGTGGTCGGAGGGGTGGGCGGGCCATGGCTCTGGCCTGCAGGGGAGGGAGACAGAGAGAAAGGAAGCAGGAACCGAGGTCAGAGGCTGCTGGATTCTGATGGTTCACTTTCAGACAAGATGCCTCCAGAGGCTGAGGACTGATCACTGCGTGACCCTGCAAGTTTTACACGTTTGGGCAGCCCGAGGTGGCATGTAATTATGTAATGATCTTGGGTTGATCTCCAGTTATTTATGAAGTTCCCCAATCTTAGGAATGAGTCCTGTCTCCTACCAAAACAGGACTCCCGCGTCACCCACCTCCTGGAGAAGCCTGCTTCATTCTGCAAAGCCCTTCCCATTGGAAAGTTCTTCCTCACACCAGCTGAAGTCGGCTTCCCTCCCTGCTCTCATTGTTCCTTAACTGTTGAGCCCGATGGGGTCTGGCCTGTGGGTCTGGGCTCGCCTGTTCTCTCTTAAGCACACTCAGCCTCTGCTGGCCGCTCCCTCTGCTGACCTCTCCCGCCCTCATCGCTTTTGCTGGCTTGCCTGGGCCTCCTCCAGCCCTGGGCCCTGAACAGCGATGTGTCACCTCCAACCCCCTCCTTCCTCCCAAGGCCACCTCAAGTGCCCCTTATTCAAGGAAACCTTCCCTGTGACCCAGTGCCCCCGACCATGCTCTCAGCTCCCATCACACACCGCGCTGTCCCATTGTTCCTCCAGCTTTCTCCCTGCCTGTTCAGGAGAGCAATGAGATAAGTGACCTGCTCTACCCCGTTCTTTTGTCTGTCCATTTGCTCATTCACACATTCATTCAGCAAACACTTAGGGGGCACTGCTAAGTGCCAGGCACTGTGCCAGGCGTAGGGGATACAAATGTAAATCAAAAGGGTCCTTGTCTGCACAAGCTCCTAGTCTTGGGGGAGATCCAGGGACCCACACATGGCTAGAGGGCAGCATCCGAAGTGCTGTGATGAGGGGATGTGTGAAGGGCTCAGGGGACCAGCGCAGGAAGCTGCTCACCCTGCCCTGGGGACGTGGGGAAGGTCTCACTGAGGAGGAGTAGCTGAGCTGTTGAAGGGGACGAGAAAGCCCAGGCCCACAGTAATAAAGTGAACTGGTTGTTCTGTACAAGGTCCAAGGTCTTCTGGTGAGTCTGTGTCCCTGAATCTCCGAAGGAGTGTGAGGGCGGAATGGCTGGACTGAGGATCCCATCGGAGAGAGAACATGTTCATGGTCTCGGAAACCAGACGCTCCTCGAGGGCAGGCCTGTACCTCCATCAGACCAGAGGCAATGCTGAGTCCTGTGCTGGCCAGAGTGTCTAGACTTTGAGTTTGAATCCTGGCTCTGCCACTTACTGTGTGACCCTGGGCAGACCCCCTATCTTCTCATCACTTTCCTTATTAGTAAAACAAAGGTGATAGATACCAAGCAGCTCAGACATGGCCTCCTTCTGGAAGCTTTCCTTGACCAGAGTCTGGTGGGTAGCTGGGTATCTTTGGAGACCGACTGGGTGGACAGGTCGATGCCTCCTCCCTAGAGGTCATGCCCCCTCATGGGCTTTGTGTGCACTTGTTTCATCCTGTACTTAATTCAGTTGTTTCCATCCCTCTAGAGTGGGCTCCTGAGGCCAGGGACCGTGGCTTCTCGTTTGTATGCCTGGTGTCTGCTTCCAGGTCTGGCACAAAGGAGTACTCGGAGCGTGTCTTCTGAAGGCAGAGCTCTGCTCACTGAGACTTGCCAACGTGCCTGACCCCAAGCACGGTGTTCTGTATGCTACGAACACAAGTGAGGCAGCTGTGGTGGAGCAGAGGCCCCGGAGCCAGACCACCTGGGCTTAGACCTCAGCTGTACGGCAAGTTACTCTCAGTTTTCTGTAGAGTTTTCTCTCTGTAAAATGAGAGTGATTTGCCAGAGCTGAGGTCTGACCCCAGGCAGTGTGACCGCCTCATCACAGTTTAGAGCGATTGGATGTGTGCCTGGCACACAGTAGGTACTCAGTTAATGTTAGCTGTTATCATCATTAATGAGAAGGAAACAGGATAGATACCCTGTGTCTGGCTCATCCATGGCACGTGCTCAATGTCACATGCCGTGTCTCCCCCATCAGACTGGGAGGGGGGAAAGAGGCAGTGATCTCCCCTTCATCTGCTCTCCCATTTCTCACAATCGTCCTGTCCCACTTTTCTTTGGTGTAACTCCCCCACTGGCCTCCATGGCCTCCTTAACTGGTCTCTTCACCCCAAAGCAGTGCCCCTTCTATCAGTCCTGGTCAGAGCCCTCTTGCCCAGCCGCCTCGCCTGACACCTGAGTCCCCACTGAGCTCCCTCTGGGCCCCTGCACCCTAGCTGGGCAACCACCCAGTCGGGCCAGCCCTTCCCAGAGCCTCGGGTCTCAAGCCAGCCAGCCTTTGCCTCTCCCCACCGCCCAGCCTCCCCCAACCCAAGCTCCCAGCTCCGTGCTCACCCGAGGGGTGCTCAGGGTTTCCATCTGACATCGGGGAGCCCTCGCCTGGGTGCCGGTGGTCCAGGTGGGCGCTCTTGTAGTGGGCCTGGATGGCAGCAGCACTGCCCTGCTCGGCCTCCCCGCCTGGGCACTCTGACTCTCCCTGGGCCGCCTTCCCGTTCTTCCGCCTCCGCGGCTGGTACTTGTAATCTGGGTGATCCTTCTTGTGCTGCATCCGGAGCCGCTCGGCCTCCTCAATGAAGGGGCGCTTGTCACTCTCATTCAGCAGCCTGGGGTGGGGTGGTTGGGGGAGGCAGCAGAGGGGGAGACATCATGAGTGTCTGCCCTAGAAGAAATGAGGCCCCGGGACGGGGAGCCCAGCGGGCAGGGGGCTGTGCTGTTTGATTTATGGACTGGAGGATGTGAGCCCAAGGCACCACAGCCTCAGAGGGCAGTGATCGCTGCCCCAAATCTCTCGGGGGCTGGAGTCTGAGAGAGGAATCAGCCTGCTGCTCCTGGCAGCCCCTGAGCATGGAGTTAGAATAGAGCTTACAAGAGGCATAGAGCTTCCTTCAGTTCAAGGAAGAGAAAATGTTTCTTGTCATCAAAGCTGTCTGCAAGTGGAGCTGGCTGCCTCGTTAGGGGGTGAGCTCCCTGGGACTGGAGGTGTGCAAACAGAAGCAGCATGGTGAGGGGGAAGAGTCCAGTGTCTGCTACTTACTAGCTGAGTGACCGTGGGCAAGTCACTTCTCTGAGCCTTAGTTTCTTCACCTATGAAACGGGGATGATAATACCTACTTCACCAGGTGTGGGATTGGCCAAGATAATGGCTGTGAAGCGCTGTGCACGAGACCTGGAGATGGGGGACTGGCACCTTGAGTGACAGGTGCAATTCTAATGCTGCTTGTGGGGTGGGTGGACAGGAGGACCTGGCGTGGAACCCCTCAACTCTAGAATCTGGATTTTTGTGAATCCCAGTGTGGTGGGGCCTAGGGGGCAGGATGTGAGTGTCCCTTACTATGTAGGAGCCACTGCCTCCTGGGGGAGATCAGATCTTCTTGTCCAGGGGGGTGACAGAGGGTAAAGGAAGTTAGACTCTCTTCTGAGACCCTGGACAGGGGCAGACAGACCTCCTCCCCAGTCCAAGCCCAGCCAATGGAAGGCAGCCCCTGAAGACAGTACCCCTGCCCACTTCAAGCAGGGGTACTCCAGCCTCAGTCCAGGGCTGGGGCAGGGGGAGTTCAGGGCTTGGCTGCTCAGGGTGAGGAGGGCAGGATGGGGTACCTCAAAGAGGGGCTCAGGGGAAAGAACACACACTCAGACTCCGAGACATAAGGCACTCTGTGGGAGCAGCTCTGTCCTTTGGCCCAAAGGGCCTCTCTCTCCAGCTGCCCGCCCCCCACCCCCACAGTGGGCGCCCTCTTCACCCAGTCAGCAGAAGGCTGAGCCCTCCCTGCCCAGAATGGGAGGGGGTGGTCATACCAGGCACCTCCTAGCGGGCAGCGGCATTCCTCTGCAGCTTAGCCTCCCCTGGCTGCCCTCCCCCTAGGCCACCCGGCCCAGCCCTAGTGCAACTTTCACTTTCCAAGGGTCCCTCTAGCTGAGTGATGGGATGGAGACCCCAGACCAAGGCCTCAGGAGTGAGGGAGTGGGATGCGGCCTTTTTCACCCCAGCTGTGCCCACCCCCCACCCCCAGCCAGCCTAGGGGAGTAGGTGGGGCAGGCCCAATGGTGTGTGTGTGGTGAGGGGAGAAGCTGCATGTGAGGGCGCTCAGCCAGCTGTGGCCCCGGCACAGAGGCTCCCAGGATGTCTGGGGACACTGCACTCCCTCTTCCACCCCAAACCTTCCCTGTGCCCTCTGTCCAGCTGGCAACCGGATGTGAATCAGCAAGAAAATGGCAGGGGGCACGGAGCCAGGGCACAGGCCAGAAGAGAGGGAAGATTCCAACACTGCATCCCATTGGCACCTCCCATGCTAGTTCCCAGCAGTACCCTAACCTCGATAGAAATCTAGCCCGGGGGCGGGGTGGGGGGATGGCCAGCTTTAGCCCAATGCTAACCTCACCCCCAAACCACCCAGCCGCACCCAGACCTTCAATCTCGGCTCTTTTCAGGCTCTCTCCTGACCCCAAACCCGCCCTGCCCCACCACGTAAACCCAATCCCAAACTTCATCTTGCCTCCAGCGCCAGCCCTCAGTCACCACAGCTCTAACTACAAACCTCATGCTCATCTGCACTTCGCTTCATCTCTGGGTCTCCGCGGTCTGGAATAGGGATGGGGAGGGGCTAGGCTGGTTCCCCACCCAAACTGGAACCCCATGTGGGGGGCTTCCACGGTGGGGCACTGGCTGCCACTTCACCTGCTCCTGTCAGGGAAGGGACCTGGGAGTCGGGAGAGGCTCCAGCCTGCTGTAATTATTCTCTCCGGGCAGGCCAACCTGTATACCCCCAGCACCACGTGAACAACATCTAACAGTCCTTTCCCAGGCGGGCACCGAAGGTTAGCGTGACCGTCGGCGCTCCCCCAGCCATTTAGGAGCCAGGACCTGGACGCTGGTGTGTCTGACCCCAACCCCCTTCCAGCACCCCACACAGTCTGTATGCATGTCTTTCTCTTCTCAGGTATGGGGCCCCTGATTTCCAGTTCTGCCCAGATAACCATACCCCTTCCTGACAGCCTGGGAGTCATGAGCCTGGGCCGGGGGTGGGGGGGATTTCAGGAGGAGCCCCTGGAGAGACTAGCCAGCCCAGTGCATATACAGATGTCTCCTGGGGCCCCCACCCAGGCTCTAGGTAGCCCGCCCCCTGTTGGCGTAGCCTTTGATCCTTGCCATTGTCTGGGGTTGGGTCCTGAGTAAGCAGTGCCTGCTTTCCTGATTGCCCCACCCCAGGTTGGCCCCTGGGGGGCACCCTGGGCCCCTGTGCGCACAGCTTGAGTGGCGGCCAGGAACAAGTCCTTCTGAGGTAGCCCATGCCTGGGCTAAGGGAACAGGGACAGACAGGGATGTTGGAGGGTCCAATTTTAAATCCTTGGCAATGGCATGGGGGAGAAGCAGGGTGTCCATCCTTGCTTTGATGCCCTCACTGTGGTCTGCTCGTGGTCCCAGGGCCTGTTTTGTCTGCCTGTCTCCCTCCTGGTTGTCCGTCTCTCACTTGCTCTTCTCTGTCCCATGGCACCAAGGGTACTGGCCTGGCTGAGCCCTGCCACAGTGTGGATGGACCTTGGGCAGAGGAGCTAGCTTCGACCTCTGCTCCTGGGCAGGGTTAGACCCTCTGAGTCCATGCAGCAGGTTGGCCACTGAGCCCAGCGCCTGCTGGGGTGAGCAGAGCGCTGAGAGCGGGACGGGAAGGAGCACCAGGCCTTTAGCAGACACATGGCCAAGGACGGGGCCAGGGGGCTGGATGGGAATTCCTCTAGGTCTCTTGGGGGCCCTCCCGCGCCTTCCACCACCTTAAGCCTTTGGCCTTCTAGGCCAATCTGCACTGTGCTGGGGCCGGCAGGGGGAGGGCAGCGGCAGGAGGGTGGCAGGCCCCTCTGACAAAGCCCAAACTTTCTGCAGCTCAGAGGCTCCTCGCTCCTGCTCTCCTCTGCCCTCACCCTCCCCACCTCCTGACCGTGTCTTAGAGTGCAGGCGTGACCCACTTCTGTCACCAAGGATGGTGTGTGGGAAGACCACTGGACGAAGAGCCAGGAGACCTCGGTTCTGGCCCTGGCTCGGCCCCAAGCTGTTACGTGGCCTTGGTGGTCCCTTTGCCTCTCTGGGCCTATCTCTTGGGCAGTCCAGTGGGGAATCAGGTAACCTCTGCAGACGCACATCTTCTGGAGCCCTTGCTCTCGATCTGAGCTGCCCAGGACTTCTTGGGGGGCGGGGTTGCCCTGGTCAACAACATATTCCCAAGGGGCCAGCCTAAGCCCCAGACCTGAGGTGAGGCCGCCTGCCTCCTCGAGGGCTGTTTTTCCCAGAGGTTTGGGCTGCTTCCAGAGAACCTGGGACTCTGAGGGACCCTGGGTAGGCAAGGCACCAACGTTTCCTCCTGGCCAGGGCTCTCAGGTCTAGGGCTGGAGGGGTAGGAGGTTACTGCTGGGTGGGGCCCTGGAAAAGAAGATGGCGCCTGGACTGGGAGAGGGAGGGAGGGGAAGAGACGGGCCTGGCAGCTCTGGGGCCGGGTGGGAGGGGCAGGCTTCTTTCCATGTGTCCCCTCCCCTGGGGGAAGAAGAAGCCCCGGCCTGAAGGAAGGGTGGTCAGAAGGGCACAGAGAAGGCAGCTGGGGTAGGACAAGATCCTGCAGTGGCCGAGTTGTCCTCAGCAGTCCTCCATCCCTCACCCTTTCAAAGACCCGGATCTGAATTCCTTGTCTGCACCCCCCCACCCCACCCCATCTCACTCCCCCTGGCTGCCTCAGTTTCCCTGCCTCTCCAGCCTGGCCTTCAGTTCCTTCCCAAGCGTTTCCCCCGAATCCCCCTGACCGGCGGCAGTGGCACCCTTGAGTGGCTTGCCTGTGGAAGGGGTTAGTGGAGCCCTGTGGTGTGGAGTCCTCCACCAGCCTTCCCTCCCTTCCGCCTTCACTCTCGCCCCAAGAAACCCAGGCCCGAGCGCCTGCCACCGACAGAATTCCAACCGCGAGGGGGCGCCTTCCAGCCCGCTGCCCCGGCTGGGGAGCCGGGCCTAGGCCGCTGGAGATCCGAGCGAGCGCAACCACAAAGGGGTACTGGGGGAAGGGCGGGTCCGATGCACCCAGCTGGCCTTCCAGTCCCACCATCAAGGCGGTGGCTGCCCCGGGAGAAAGGCTCAGGCAGTGCCCGTCTAGCCCGAATCCACCCGCAGGTAGGGGGCCCGCGGGAGCTCCCCGGAGGCGGGTCGGGGGCGCTCACCTCCAGAGCTTGCCCAGCGTCTTGCTGAGCTCGGCGTTGTGCAGGTGCGGGTACTGGTCCGCCAGCTTCCTGCGCGCTGCCTGCGCCCACACCATGAAGGCGTTCATGGGCCGCTTGACGTGCGGTTTGCTCTTGCTGGCGCCGTTGACGCGCACGGGCATGGGCACCAGCGTCCAGTCGTAGCCGCTGAGCACCTGGCTGACGGCCTCGCGGATGCACACGGGGAACTTGTCATCGTCCGCCTCGCCGTCCTGCTGCTCCTTCTTGACCTTGCCCAGCTCGCCGGGCCCCGGGCTGGCTCGCAGGCCCGATCCGCCGCCTCCACCGCCGCCGTCGGGCCCCAGAGAGGGCGCGCTCCCCGGGGACAGGCAGCGCGGCTCCTCGGAGCCCACGGGGCTCAGCTCCACCTCGGACAGGTCCTGCTCCTCCGCCATGTCGCCCCCGGCCGCCGCCGCCTCGGCCGCCTCCCCGGGGCCCGCCGCCGGGGTCCTCGCAAAGAGTCCAACGCCCACCTGGACGGGAAGGCGGGTGCGATGGGAGGAGTGCGCGCAGCCCCGACGGCGTCGCGGCGCGGGACGCGATGCAGGCACGGCCCCGAGGTGGCGTCTGCCTGGCTCCCCCTAAACCCACCACAGACCCTGGGCCCCGCGCACATGCTAGACCCTGGCTTGGCCTCCTAGCTCCCGCCTCCGTGTCTTCCCGCCACCTGGTCTCAACCGTCTCTTGGTGTGGGTGGGTTTGGGTTTTTTTTTTTAAACCTCCTCTTGGGTGGAGGTTTGTTGATGGAAAGGAAGAAAAACGGACTCTTTATTCTGCTCTAATCCTGGCTCCTGGAATTTCCCACCTTTTCTCTCACCTTTCCTTCTTCCCTTCCGCCTGCCCCGACGGTGCCTGGAGGAGCTGGGTGGGGGGCAGATGCGGGTGTCAGCCTCTCGCCACCCCACGCCCCACCGCAGGGTCCCAGGCCTGGGCCCCGGAAGGGAGGAGCGGGCTGCGCACTCACTCACCTCGGACCTCTCCTCCAGTCTGGGGCTCGTCCTTAGGAAGTGGAAAACCGTGTCCCAAGGTGTGCGGTCCAGCTCGGGGCTGGGTGGGGGACGCTGGTGGGCTGGGAGGGAGGGGCTGGGGGCCCTGAGCTTCAGGCCACGGCCTTGTCAGGACGGAGCCTGAATCCTCACCACCAACCACCCTGGCCGGACAGCCTGAGACTGACTGAGCGCTGAGCTGCTGCCGAGGGCTGGGGAAGGAAGGAGGGGGAGAGGGGGAGGGGGAGGGGAGGGAGGGAAGGGCAGAAGGTGGAGCCTCCAGCGCTTTCCTTCATCCCCAACACTCAGGGCTCCTCCGCCAGCACCCCCCCACGCCCGCTCCCTGCGCTGCTGCCCCAGGCCCATCCTGGGAGGTGTAGGAGTGGGGTGGTCAGGCCAGGAAAGCCAATGGATGCAGGTGGGCAGGGTCACAACCTGTAGCTTGAAGGAAAATTGGGCTCAACTGGGACCCCCCACCTCTGCCTCAGGTGGAGGGATGGGCAGTTGGCAGAGGATTGGGGAGGAATGAGGAGAAGGCAGGTGAAGCCTCTGTCACATGTGGGGCGCTGGCCTGTGTCGCTTCACCTAAGACCTCTCGTTGAGTGCCAGCCTGTCTCACCCCACCTCCTGCCCACACCCGGGCTGCCCTCTCTTTCTCACCTTAAACAGAAAGAGAGGAAGATTGCAGTCCATACCTGGTGAGGCGGGGAGAAGCTGCACACCCCCTGCCCAGTGCAGATGCCCCAGCCCCTGGTCCCCTCTCACTGGACACCCAGCACCGCAAGGGCTGGGCTGGCTCAAGGTAGAGGGACAGGACTAACGTGCAGGAGGCTGGGCCTGAGCTGGGCTGGGGTCCCTCTCCAAGTAGGTCTGAAAGGCTTCTGGGGCCCCACTTCCTGGCACCCAACTCCCTCCACCCTGGTAGGGTGAGTCTCAATCCTAGTTATCGTGATGTTCCCCCCCCCACCCCGAGAAAGAGTGGGGAGTCGCCCTGCCTCTCTCTTCCTCCTCTCTGCTCCCTTCTCCCCTCAGCCCCGTCCCCAGCAGGGTGACCCCTCCATTTTTCTGTCCTGCTCATCATCTAAGGCTTCCCCAGGCCTCTCCTCCACAGATCGCAGCCCCTCTCTCTTCTCAGAAGGTGGGTGTTGAGGCAGAGGTGAGGGTGTGTGTGGAGGACAGATGGAGCCTGGGCCGCACTGGCGACCATGGATGGCTCTGAGCTCCTCAGCAGCTGGGCGAGGCCCCAGGCCCACCCCAAGGGAGTCCTGTGTGGAGTGGGGCTGGGAAGGGGGCCTAGGCAAGGCCTCATGCTTGGGAAAGGCCAAGGGGGTGGAGGGGTGGGTAGTGGGACACAATGAGGTAGTCACACGAGGCGAAGGCATGTTGGGGGTGGGAGGAGCGGACACTGGAACACACACACACACACACACGCTCGCACACACACAACCAGCCAGACAATCGGGCCAGTGTGTCTGGGCCCTCGGAGCCCAGTGAATTAGGAGTTTGATAAGGGTTTTCTCTTTCTGTCGCTCGCCGGCCTTGGACAATCTCCCCCCAGTTTTCCTCGACGCCACCCCCGGCGCTGCCCACCCCCCCCCCCCCCCCCCCCCCCCCCCCCCCCCGCCTCCCTTCTCTTCCCTGTGCCCAGACTCTTGTTCGGGGCCTTGAAACAGTGAGCTGTCTTTGTTCGAAATACAGGTGAACGGCAATCATGTGATTAACACACACACACATAAAAAGCTTTTTAACAGCGCCCGCCTGGCCTCAGAACCGCCCAGAGAGGAGCCGCCCTGGATGGACAGAGGGACAGAGGGACGAGCCTCCAGCCGGTCGTGTCTGGCTACCCTCAGCAGTCTCCGACACCCGCTGCTGCCCGCCCGCTGCCCGCCTGCGTGGCATCTCTCGATCCCGGTGGGTCCCCGCTCATCCTTCCACCCCTCGGTTCCTCCTCTCGAGGAGGTGTGATGCCTGTGGCGTCTGTGACTCGGCCTGAGACCCCCTGGGGCAGGGAGGGGTGGCTGTGGAGGGTAGGAAGCCAGGTGTGGGGTCCCACAGCTCCCCTTTCGACTCCCCGCCTCCTCCCCTACCCTCCTTGGCCCAGCTGTGCCAGGATGGGGGTGGGGGGGCAGTGGGTGCTCTGGGTTTGCAGAAAAGCCACACTGGACAGAAGGGGCCTCTCTCTTCCCTTCCCTCTGTCTCTCTCTCTCTCTCTGTCCCTCTCTTCCTGTTTCCACAGTGCTATGTGGGCTCTCTGCTGAGAGGTGCTGGATGAGGCAGGTGGGCCTGCAGGGGGGCAGGGGTACAGTGCCGTGAGATGCCCAAGGCTGTGCGTGGGTGGGGTACCCCGTGCTGTGAACACACTGCCCACCATGCGGGCAACTCTGATCCCCTCCATCTGTTGCAGGCCCCTGGGGCCCAGCTTTCTCCAGCAGGGGAGGGTGAAGGGTCCATGTGCATCCCTGGAGAGCAGGGAGTTTGGAGAGGGGGAGGGCTCCTGGATGAGGACAGCGGTGCCTCTGCCCTTACCAGAGCAACCTTCTGGTCAGCGCCTGCTTCTGCTCCCTTCCCTGCTCGGGGTGGGAGGGGTCCTTTTCCCCCTCATTCCTGACCCTTCCCCAAGGATGCTGGTGACCCCCTTGCCACACCCCGAATCCCACCTGCCCATTCCGGGCGAGGTGTGATGCCTGGTGCACTCTCTGGCCTGTTCTCTCTCCCCACCAGGGAGGGCCCAACGTGAGAGTATAATGGTGAGGTTCAGGCTTCCTTCCCTGGGCAGAGGCCTTTCAGGAGTATCAGGGTTTTTCTGCGATCCAACCTGGGCTCTGTGAAGCTGGTCCCAGATTTACTCCTCAGATGGGCCCCTGGAGGAGGAGAGCTAATGAAATTCTGTCAGTCAAACGTAAAGCCCAAAGCCCGCTGATGCCCCTGCCTGGCGGAGCTGCTTCGGTTCGCTGTGACCCTTAACCCCTTAGCTCCCCGAGTCCTCCTCTTGGGGCACTGGCCCTGCTTTGTGGAAGGCCCACCCTTGGCTCCCCGTCCTGGGTCCCAGTGGCTCATCTGTCCCCTGGGGTGATGACCATCTTGCCTGGCCTGCCTCTCAGAACACCCCAAGGTGAGATGGTGAAATCTCCTGTTCAGCAGAGCCAGGGCCGAGCAGGGAAGGCACTTTCCCACCTCTAGGCACTGTGAGGGTGAGACCTGCGTGGGCCAGGCTGTCCTCACTCGTTCCTCAGGCCTGGGCCCAGCTCCCCGTTTCTGACCAGCTCCCAGCAATCGCCTTGAGTACCGCTTCTAAGTCTCGCTCCACGTTAGGGTCACTGTGGAGTCTTAAAGAAACATTGAAGCCCGGATCCCCTGCAGACTGGCTAATTCTGAATTTCTGGGCATGGGGTCCAGACATGTTTCCTTTTTGAAGCTCTCTGGGAGGCTTTGCTTTTCCTCACTGGGGTCTCTGGAACCTCGAGGCAGCGGTGACCCTCTGCAAGCCCCAAAATCTCCAGGGAGAGGGGAGAGTGCTGGGCTCTGGACCCCAGAGCTGGAGACCAGAACTGCAGTGACCCTGGGGTGTGCAGGGAATTGTGGGGTGTGGCAGGGGAGGGGCTGTGCTTTGGAAAGGGGGAGGGCTGAGGGGCACAGGTCAGGGTCAAGGGTACAATACTGACTGAGACAAAAGCTTAGTCTGGGTGAGTGTACGGTCGGGGGGTGGTGGGAGCTCCCCCACCTCTGGACAGGGGTGTTCTTCTGGGTTCGGGTGCAGTGGAAAGAGCATTGATCTTGGAGTCAGGAAATCCTGCCCCTAGTATCCAGATGGCCTTGGGTGGATTATGCTGTTAACCTCTCAGGACTTGCTTTTTGCATGTATAAAATGTTGATGATTTTATATATCACCATATCCCAAGTGGATGGGAGAATTCAATAAGAATACACAGGGAATTCCCTGGTGGTCCAGTGGTTAGGACTCGGCCCTTTCACTGCTGGGGCCTGGCTTTGATCCCTGTTTGGGGAACTAAGATCCCACCCCATGCAGGGAGGCGAAATTAAAAAAAAAAAGAAAAGAACACACACACATACACATTTGGTGTGGAGTAAGTGCTCCACAGTTAGTTAGAAGAAGTAGTTTAGGGACTGAGAGGTGGGGAAGGCTCACTTCAGTTCAAGTGCACAGGTGTTCACCTCAGGAGTTTGTAATCTGCCTGTCGAATCCCAGCATCAGACCAGGGCGGTGCGTGATAACCTCCTCACGGGCAGGCCTCTCCTGCTGTGCCCCTCAACAGCGAAGGCCCGCACTTCCACAGCCCCCCTGTGGGCCGGCCCAGCTCCGGGCCCCTCTGTCCCTGGAGTCTCAACAACTCTCTCAGTAGGTGCTGTCATTATTCTCCTTCTAGGAAGGAAACTGAGGCACAGAGACGTTCAGTGATGAGCCCGGGCTCACCCAGCTAATGATGGGAGGGTGCGGCCTGGTGCCCGCAGTTTCCCTCGTAGCCCAGCCTCTGATCATATGCTGCTCTACTGCCTCTGGACCCCAGGCACGGCCCCCCACCGCCCCCCAGGCCTTTGCACTTGCTCTGCGTTTCCCCTCCCAGTCGTCACTGCTTGCAGCCCAGCTCAGAGGCCCTCTCTTCAGGGCCGCACTCCAGGACACGCCCTGGTTGGAATTCTTTTCCTGTATTACTTTCCCGTGGAGGAGAGGATGGTGGCTTCATAGCTGCCTCACCTCCTCACTGCGCAGCCAGCCGGGCATCCAGGCCCGTCTCCCCTTCCTCCTGGGAGCTCCCCGAGGGCAGGGCCACGCCTTCCTCTTGGTCTTGGCCTCTCGAGGCCACAGCACAACCTCAGGGAGTCTTCCCTGAGTGGAGTTGCCATCAGAGTTCCAAGGGGAGAAAGATCAGGAAGGTTGGGGTGGGCAGGAGTGGCTTCCTGGAGGTGGAGGGCCTGAGTGCTGGTGGCAGTGGCGGGGGGGGGCGAGAAGGGGGGAGGACAGCATTCCAGGCCTGTCCCGACAAGCGCTCTCTCCCGTCCCTGTTTCTGGTCCAAGCTGAGGGTTGAGGACCTGCGCCAGGAAGGCAGCTCCTGGGGCCTGCGTCTTCCTTCCCTCCCAACCGCACCCACTCCGGGAACAAGGAAGCCGGGGCCAGTGCCCAGCGCTGCCTCAGGGCAGTTGGCCTCTGCCCTCTTCTTAGAAGCCCTGAGCGGAGACTGCTCGTTCCTGTCATCTGAACCCAGCTGCCGGAAAGCCCTTCCTGGTGTCTCCCCAAACCTCACGCTGCAGTGAACTTTTGTGAATGTGCCCTCTGTGCAGGGCACTGAGCCAGGAGCTGGGGTAGGGAGGTGCTGGAGGCCAGACCTTGCTTTGAGGAGCTCAGACTTTGACGAGAGAGACCTGCATGGAAACCCAGAACCCTGGCACGGCCGAGGTCCTCCATGGCCAAACGGGGGTGAGGGAGGTCAAGTCCCAGCCGGGCTGTGGGGGTCCTGTGTTGCCTCTGTCGCCTTCTTCCCTCTCTAGGCCTCAGTTTCCCAATCTATAAAATGAGAGGCAGGCTAGGTTATCTCCGAGGGCATTTCCAGATTCAACAGCCTGTGAATTTTATTTCAAAACAAGAGGCCAATGCCTGACCCAGTGTTTCCAAGGTGCTGCCTCAGGGCCCTCGGTGTTCCTTAGACACTGATCGGCATCTCTTGAAGAGACAGTTTTGTGGTCTAGTAAGTTTGGGAAATACTGCTTTCCACTTTTTCTTCTTAAAGATGCAGGGCCTTTGAGGGTGTTGAAAGTTCTAAGTGCTGCAGATAAGAAACGGATCTTGTTTGTTTGTTTGTTTGTTTATTTTTGGCTGCGGGGGGTCTTCGTTGCTGCGTGCGGGTTTTCTCTAGTTGCGGCGAGCAGGGGCTACTCTTCGTGGCGGTGCGCGGGCTTCTCATCGTGGTGACTTCTCTTGTGGCGCACGGGCTTAGTTGCTCCACGGCATGTGGGATCTTCCCAGACCAGGGCTCGAACCCGTGTCCCCTGCATTGGCAGGCGGATCCTTAACCACTGCGCCACCAGGGAAGCCCCAAGAAATGGATCTTTGTTTAAAATACCCCAACTCCTCTTCCTCCTTCTCCTTCTCCTAACGCCTTTCCTCTGACTCTGGTCCTTTTCTCTCCTCCTTCCTTTCTCCTAAGAGTCAAGAAGAAGGTGGCGTGCTCCCGTGAGGAGCCTGGGTGTCCCGTAGGGCATGGTCCTCAATTCCCTGGAGAGCAGGGAGTTTGGAGAGGGAGAGGGCTCCTGGATGAGGACAGCGGTGCCTCTGCCCTTACCAGAACAACCTTCTGGTCAGCGCCCGCTTCTGCTCCCTTCCCTGCTCGGGGTGGGAGGGGTCCTTTTCCCCCTCATTCCTGACCCTTCCCCAAGGATGCTGGTGACCCCCTTGCCACACTCACTCCCCTCAGTGCAAGCACAGAGCTCCACCACCCCCATGCCCCCTTTACCCCCCGCCCTTGACCGAAACTGCAGCCACGTCTCCTCTCCCCGCCACCCTGTGTGGCCCGAACCCCGCAGGCCAAGCCCCGCCCACAGGACGCCTTGCCTGTTGGTCGAGGCATGGAGCCTCCCCTGTGCCCTGACTCTGTCACCTTTCCAGCAGGACATTGTGCCTGCGGGGCTGTGGGTCTGTGAGCTGTCTTTCTCACCTTCCTCTACGGCGCCTGGCACACAGAAGGTGCACAGTGATGCAGATGAACGAGTGACCTGCAGGTCGATGAACATACACAGGCAGCGAGGTGTGGGGCTCTCGAGTCAGGCAGCTCAGGGTCTGAATCCTGGCGGCCCCGCTCCCTAGCTGTGTGTCCTTGGCAAATGCCTTAATGCCTCTGAATCTCAGTTTCCTTCCAAGTCAGGGTGAGGATTAAGGCAGATCATGTGTGTAAACACTTAGGACAGTGCCTGGCACATTATGGGGCTCGGTAAATGGCAGCCATTGTTATTAGCATCTCGGGGATCTGCCTCAAAGCGTGGCTGTCGGTTGACCTTGGGTTTGATAGAAGTCACTGCTTCTTGTCCCGTCCAAGCGCTGTTATTAGATGTTCTCCCATCGGCAGGTTCATCATCCCACTAAACAAAAGCAGAAAGGGAAGTGATTGGCTGAGGTCACATGACCGTTTGGTCTTGGAACTTGACCTCTCTGCCAGGACTTTTTGCCCCAGGTTTCCTGAAGACCCACCCTCGGCTGTCTGTGAGGTAATAAAGAGAGGCGAGCGCTCAGCTTGTGTTCAGGGAGTTTGTGGACGAGCTGGGAGTCGGTTCATTCATTCAGACTTTCCCACACACCTATTAGGCAGACTTGAGTGAGGATGAAGAGAGTGGAGACGGTGGAGGAAAGAAAGGATGGGTGAGGAGGGCTGAGGGTGGCCTTTATCAGATGGGACTCCTGGTGTTGTCCCTGGAGGGGCTGCTGCTCTGAGCAACAACTGGGCAGCTTGTGGGGAGGGGCTTATCCAGGTTTGCCAGTTTAGGAGGTGACTGGAAAAACCTGAGTCTTCCCATTCTGGATTCCCTGTCCTTTTTGTCCTCCAGGGCATTGCCCAGGACCAGGCTGTGGATGCCAGATGGCAGGGGACTGGGCTGGGTGTACATGGAACCAGGGACGCCCATTTGAGGTTGGTGCTGTGAGTGCATCCCTGCTCTCGCAAGGTTACCTCTGTTCCCTGAAAGTGAAAATGGGTGATCCGGTGTTTGTGTGAGCTTGGAGGACAGCCTCCCCACAGTGAGATGACTTTATCCTTTGTCGATGTCACTTTATAATGAAGAAAGGAGCTGAGTGATGAGAAGCCTGAGACCCAGAGCCAGAGAGACCAGGGTTCAAATCCAGTCCTTGCCCCACTAATCAGCAGTGGGCTCGCGCCAGTCCTGTAATCTTCCTGTGCCTCAGTTTGCTCATCTGTGAAATGAGGATAACACTGCCTGCCTCATGGGAATGCAAAGGTGAAAGAAACAAGGAAGGGCGGGTGCTTAGCACTGTGCCTGGGACGAAAGGCAGGCCTTTTGGTCATTGCCTTCTCTACTCATCTCAACTGCTGCCTGATGCCCAGCATTTTCCAGGTCGTGTCAGGTAAAATAATGCCGTGGATATAATGCACCCAGGAAAATCTCTTCCTTTTCTAGGGGCGAGAGGTGTACTTACTGCAATAAGAGCCCAGGACTCGGCACAGCCCTGGGGGTGCTCTGATTCAAGCAGAAAGTGTAATAATCCTTGAGGCTGCCAGGCACGGGGATTCTGTATCCGGGTGGCGGGTTGAGAGTCAGAGTTTGAAGATCTCCTGTTTGGGGCTACAACCCTGAGCGGAAGTCTCCGTGCCTCGGCTTTGGCAGGTGCAGTGGGAGGAGCTGCTTCCGACTCTGCCAAGGTCTCCACTCTTGCTGTGTGACGTTGGGCAGGTCAACCACCCTCTCTGGGGCCTCTCATTCCTTCATCTGTACAATGCAGGAGTTGGCCTCTGAGATATCTGGGGGTGCTTTCAGATTTACTGTCAGGGGTTTCGGGGTTCTATAGGAAAATGCTCGTATCTGGTTTTGTCTCCCTGAGGCAGCTGCTAAGGTCTGGGCATGTGAACATATAGCAGGTGCTCAGTGAGTGCTAATTGAATCTCATTGACCAGGGAGAGAACTCACTGACAGCCCCGCCCCACGTCTCCTCTCCCCAGAGAGCCTGTCCACTGGCCTGCATCCCAGCGTCCTGTTAGCCCTTTGCGGGCAGGACCCTCAGTTCACTCTCCGTGGTCAGCCATTCACCCATTTGTTCTAATGCACATAGATGCCACAGACACACATGCACGTAGGGGAATAAAACCTCAGATTGCAGATGGATCAAATAAATGTTTCCTTCTCACGGCTCCTAGGGTCAAAATCCCAAATCTTTAGCCTGGTCTGGCATGACCTGGCCCCACTCTCAACCCCAGACTCCAGCCAGAGTGGCCACCCTCCACCTCCCTAAACTCAGGCCTCTGAGCCCCCAGGGATGCCCTCCCTCGCTGAATGCGCTTCCACCGCCACCTCGTTGGCTTCTCCTTTGGGCTCAGCCTAAAGGTCTGCAGAGTCGCCTCCCCAGTCCTCCAGTGTCAGTTATCCTTTCTGACAGCCCCCTGTTGAGTCAAAACCCATCATCTCTTCACTCCCTGTCCTCACCCCCACCCCCACCAGTTAGACAATGAGACTAGACAGAGCTTCACGGGCCATCGAGGCCAGCCCCTCACTGCTCAGATGGGGAAACTGAGGCCCAGAAGGGCGAGAGCACGGCACTCACTGCAACTTATGATCATATATTTATTGTGAGATTAGTTCTTCTTCTTTTTTTTTTTTTTTTCGGTCTGTGCCATGGCTTATGGGATTTTAGTTCCCTGGCCAGGGATCAAACCTGGGCCCTCGGCAGTGAGAGCGCAGAGTCCTAACCACTGGACCTCCAGGGAATTCCCGAGATGATTTATTCATTGTCTCTCCTCCCACAAGGATGTCAGCTTCATGAACCCCTGGTGATCAGCTGAGCGCCTGGCACACCAGAGGTGCCCAGTAAATGAATGAATGAATGAGTGAACAAACATAGCCTCATGGGGAGGATGGGTGGGGAGAGGACTGGAGAGGTGATGAGAGGGGAGAGGCTGCGGGTCAGAGGAGGAGACTCGTCCAGGGTCTCTCATGTGATGGAGGCAAGTGTTTTGATTCCCAGGCCAGTGTTCTTCCTCCTTCTGGAACGCGGGGCGCCTGGAGGGCCAGGCTGGGTTTCGTGGGACACCTAAAGCCCCTGAGGACGTAGGGAAGGGGTGGAGGGGATGGGGCATCTGAGCCAGTTTCCCAGCCAGCTCCACCCCTTCCCCCAGCAGGCAGGAAGGACAGGGCAGATCTGTCAGCTTCAGACACCACCGCTCCGGGGGACCCAGCCCTGAGCCCAAGGAGGCTGAGGGAAAGAGCGGAGGGTGTGTGTGTGGGGGGCTGGGGGGCAGGAAGCACGCGTGTCTTCTCCCCCTCCCTCCTGCCCCACCCTCCACCCCCATCTCTGGCTAGAGCTGGCAGCCCCAGGCCTTGGCACTAGGGGGACGGGGGCAGGGAAATGGGGGATAGAAATCCCATTCTGGCCCAATGCCTTCCTCTCCCCTATTTGATTTCTGGGTCTGAGGATGGCGACTGCCCTGGCTACCCCTGGAGAGTTGGATCCAGAGCCTTGAGGCTAGAGGGACAGAGGGAAAGGGAGAGGGCACTGCCCACTTCAGCCCTTCCTGTGTGCCTGGCACTGTGCGGACCACCCTGTGACCCCGGGCTGGGACCGGGGAGGCCTCGCTGTGAGGCCCGGCTCTGCAGGGAACTGTGCTGTGACCTTGGGGTGGGGCACAGCCCCTCTCTGGCCACCAGCATCCTCCTCATCTGTCAGTGTGGTCCAAACCTGGCGTCGCTGCAAGCTCATTGGAGAGCTTGTTGTAAATACTGACTCCTAGGTCTTATTCCAAGTTGTAGATTTGGGTGGGATTTCCTTTTGAAAGTTCCACTGTGATTATGCTGCAGCTGGTGGGGGAACTACTGGAAGAGATGGTCCCTAAGGCCCCCATCCTCAGCCTCAAATCTCCAGCCTCTTGGGCAGGCCGCGCCTCTGGACTTCCGTGGTGCCCTCCTGCCTGCTGTGTCCTGAGAGGCTCGGCTCAGGCCCTCCAAAGCCAATGGCCGAGTCCTCCTGCGTGGCGCGGGAGCACGGTAGGTGTGCAGGCTGCAGGGGCCCATGGGGGCTGTGTGGACCTGCTGGAAACGCAGAGGAGCCTGGGAGGGGCCTGAGCAGCGCAGCCAGGGCTGCCCCCACTGCGTCCGCCCCTCCTCTTCCTCCTGACCTTCGCTTTCTCCCTTTTCCTCTTCTGTCACCGCCTCTTGTCCACGGCCTGGTTTTTCTCTCTGCTTTGACTTCCTTCTCTCCCTCCATCACTTCCACTTTTCTTCTTTATGTCCGCAGCCCGCCCCCTCTGGGAAGCTCCCTCATTTTGAACCTGCATTTGGTGGTTCTGTCTTGGCATCCTTCCCTTTCCGGCCCTCTCTGCCCCTGGCTGGAGTTGTCTATGTCCTCATGCTCTCTCTCCAGCCTCTGGGTCTGCTCTCAGAATCTCATCTTTCTGTCTGTCTCTACCTCTCTGTTTCTCTCTATATCTCTGGCTCACCCCCCTACCGTCCCTCACCTGCCCTATCGCTGTCTACCGGGAAGTCTGGGGAGGCTGCCAGGGAGTAGAGGGCCCTGGGAAAATGAGAAAGGTGGGGAGAGGCGACTTAGAGAGACCGAGATTTGTGCGAACGAACGCGGCAGAGCAGCTCTCGGGGCCAAGGGTGCTGGGCTTCCTGCCCCGACCTTCAGGGTCCTCCCCGCCTGGCTCCAGCCCACCTCTCCAGCTTGTTTCACCCCAGGCCACCTTGCCCGGTCCACTGCCATGCCCTGGTCCCCCTGTTGCTCCCTCGGGTCTGTGCCAGCACCTCGTCTCCCTCTTTCTATTTCCAGCATCACCGCCGCTGCCTCTGAGGCCTTCCCTCCGCCCCACCCCTACCCCCTGCCCCGTGCTCCCACAGCACTGAGTCTGGGTTGGGGCCAGGCAGGAGATGAGGCCAGAGGATGAGTTCAAGCCTCCCTGGGACGGTCCTCATTGAGTCAGACCCAAGGATCTGTACCTTATTCTGGGGCAAGAGGCAAAGGCTGCAGATATTGGTGGCAGAGCAGGTCTTTGGGTTCCCTTTGTGCGTGAGTTTTCCAGCGCCCAGAGAGCCAAGATGATTTGCTGAAGGTCGCACAGCAGGCCTGCAGGACTTGGACAGCAGCAGGGGAGGGTGGAACGTGGAAACGGAGGGGGTATGGGGAAGGAGACAGTGTCTCGGTCCAGAAGCCAGGGACCTGGGGACGGGGCTGTGCTACAGACTTGCGGAGGGACGGGGGCCGTGCTCTCGCCCTTCTGGGCCTCAGTTTCCCCATCTGAGCAGTGAGGGGCTGGCCTCGACGGCCCGTGAAGCTCTGCGCAGTCTCGTTGTCTAAACTGGTGGGGGTGGGGGTGAGGACAGGGAGTGAAGAGATGGTGGGTTTTGACTCAACAGGCCAGTTCCTCCCTGTCCTCCAGGCTCAGAGGATCAAAAGAGGCCACGGGCACCTCTTGTCTCTCCTCAGTGACCTGCCCGGACAGGTGGTGTCGGGCCTCTGGTCCTGTTAACCCCCTCGGGGCCAGGGCGGGACCAGGGTGGGGCCGAGGGTCCAAGCCTCCCAGCTGCCCCTTGAAGGAGCGTCTCAGGGGGCCAGAGACATCAGGCTGGCCCGGGGGGAGGCTGTAGGTCCTGGGCCTCCCACACGTCGGGGGAGAGGCCTTCTGGCCACCAGGGTCTGGCGAGAGCCTCAGGCTCCCCCGGGAAGGTGAGGGTGGCCCTGCTCTCCCATCGTGGGGACTTCATTCCAGGAGCTTGGGTTGGAGGGGCCCCTGTTTCTCCTAGATGCCCTCTCTGCACCTCATCCCCTGCTGGCCCCATGGCCCCGGGTGTGGGGACATGCAGAGGAGCGGCCAGGAGAAGGGTTAAGTCAGGAACTCTTGGGATGGCTTTGGGCACGGCTATTCCTCCGGGAGAGGAGAACAAGGGGCCCATTCTCTGTGTGGGAATTAATAGCAAAGAGTCATCTGGGGTGTCATTCAAGCCCTGATCGGCTCCCAGAGGAATGCAAGAGAGAGAGAGAGTAAAAGAGTTGGGGTGGGGGTGGGGGGAGGGGCCTGAGGCAGAGATGTCAGAGGAAGGGCATCGGGGTCCGCTGGGAACAGGAGCCCGCCCTGGCGGGTGGGTCCATGGCCCTAAGATGAGAGTCTGGCTTTTCGTCACACATGTGCCCCTGCCCCACTCGGGATGGAGACCCCGTCCCGTCATTCCCTCACCAAGGGTCTCCTCCTTCTGTCTTCCCTCTTTCCCAGAATGGCTGCGCCCTCCATCCCCACGTGACTGTCTTCCCTGAGGCCTGGAACTCTGCCTGGGCTATGGGCCTGTCAGGGCGGGCCATCGGGTTTGCTCTCCTGGGCGCCCCCAGTCCGAGTCCGTGTTTGACTAAGGGTCCCTGGTGTTCCCTCTGGAAACATGGACTGCCAGCCTGGGTTCCTGACGTGTACCCTCTGTCCCAGGGTCCAGTGTCCTGGCTCCAGGTCCAGCGCAGACACATTCCTGTCTGGTGACAGCAGGCACCTTCAGCTGTGTGCTTGTGGTAGGCACTGGGACACTGCAGCCACCACGAGGCCTCAGCCTCCCCTCGCTGTGTCAGCCTCGGCTGTAGCCCGTGCGTGAGGTCCTGCAGGCCTCCGAGGCCTCTTGAATGTCACGGCCTAAGGACGGGCCTTGGAGAAGCTCCAGGTCAAACTCCTGTTTTTGCAGACCTGCAGGCTGAGGCCCAGGAAGACGCTGCCTGCCCCCGGGTCATTTGTCTCCTAGCCCAGTGCCCTGACTCCACCCCACTGAGGGCGTCCCAGGCCACTGGGCAGAGGTTGGGGGCTTTAGGGCGATGGGAGCAGGGCTCCTGCTTCCTGCCTGTGTGACGGGAGTGGAGCTCGCTAGTTTCTTGAGCCCGCGGGGGGTGGGGGGGTCTCCTCTGTAAATGAGGTCATGTAACACTCAACTGGCAGCTTTGTTGTGAGGTAAGAGAAGGTAACAGGTGTACAGTGCCTGACACGGTAGCAGGCTGCGGAGCGCTGTTGCGACTTGTATTGCGATTATCGTCATTATTGGAGGTCTGGCCAGCGTCACTGCCCTTGGACTGAAAGGCACACCTGCGCACCATTTGCCTGAATCCACTCCGGGCAGGCTGTGTCCTCTTGGGTGAATCGTAGGAATCCCATGGTTGCTGCTCCTGGGCTGTGGTTTCGGTGGGGGTGAGAATCCCAGCCCCCACACCTCCTGGTGTCAGCATCATTTCCACACCTGGTGACCCATCCTGCTGGTCCTTCTAGAACTTGGTGCCTCTCCCCCGAGAGCCTGGTGCAGGGAAAGAGTGTGCAGCCATTCTGGGAGCTCTGGAAGGCTCTAGGCCTCCGTTTTCTCCTCTGTAACAGGTAGACTCTGGGCATGTTGAAGCTGAAGGGATTTAGAGGTTGTCCAGTCGGATCCCCTTATGGTAGAGATGGGGAATGGAGGTCCAGAAAAAAGAGGGGCTTTTCTGAGGTACTGAGAGATGAGAAGAGCTTGCAAGCCCCTCTGCACTTGGCTGGAGTCTAGACTCCTGGGTCCTGGTCCAAACTCTGCCTCGAGCAGCCAAGTGGGCCTGGAAAATTCCATACCCCCAGCTGGGATGGAGAGAGGGTCAACTGAAAGAAAGGAGAGGGAGCCTTTGGCAAACTGTAAAGTGCTTGTTATCTGGGGGGTTATCAGGAGGGCCATTTGGGACCCCGCTGGCCTAGAGGCCCTGGGAGGAGGACAGCAGTTGGCCAGGCCTGTCCCCGTGCTCTTCTACAAACCCCGTTTAGGGGTCTAGGTCCAGAGACTGCTGGACTGAGGCCCCTCCCAGAGGGACAGACTCAACTTGGGTGAGAGGTGGGGACAGCCCAGGAGTTCCCTGCCCAGCCTGGGAGGTGGGCCCCGTGTTGGAAGGTGACATTCGCCAACATCCTCAAAGTGAAGGGCAGGCTGATGAGGTCCCACTGTCTCACTGCTCTGGGCTCAGTCCCTGCCCTTGAGGAGCTCATAGCCTGGTGACTTGGCACTCATTATGTTAGCTCTAGTTCTCAGCCTAGTGCTTGGGACGTGGTACTAGGGAAACGTTTATGGGATTGAATGGCGTGATGGTTGAGACAACCCCGCTGCTGGCAAGATGAAGTGTACAGATGGAGGCAAGGTCCGTGTCTTGCCTGGAAGCAGAGCAATGGACGTGGAGTAAGTGAGGAGCGATGGCTGGGTCCTGCGGCCGGTGGGGGGTGGTGGTGACGGAGGGTGGGGTGGTGACGGAGGGCGGGGTGGTGACGGAGGTCGAGGACAGGGAGTCAGGCAGTCCTGAGTTTATGTCCTCACTCTGTGACCTCCTACTTGCAAGCTAGTTCCCTGCTCTGAGGCTCAGTTTCTTTATCTGTCAAATAGGGATAATAGGATCTATTTCAAGGTGTTGTCCTGAGACTCAGCAAAGGTGAAACATGCGTGTTCTCAAGTGCGTGCACGCTGGGCACTCACACAGTGTGACATGAACAGAGGTCTTTGGAGAGAACGGATATAAATTACAGAAACATTTTATAGAGACACAGTTGACAGATACAGAAATAAATACAAGTTGCATTGTCTTAGATTCATAGAGACGAAAGATAGATTTTTAGGGGAATTCATGAATTTACTCATTCTGTGGACAGTGCCTGAGTGCCTGCTCCATGCTGCCTGTCTGCTGGCCACCAGGGATACAGAGGGGAATCAGGCACTGCCCCTTGACCTTGAGGTTCACGGTCCTGAGGAGGAGATGGTAGATAAACACCTAATTCATTGTACCCAGTAGTGGTCAGCCTTGGGGGGTGACAATACCAGGGGGGTATCTTCTTAACTTTTGGCAGGGGAGGCTTTTCATTGACCCCCAAAAAGTTTGAGAACTAAAGAAAAAATCACCAGCTTCAAAGTATGTGAAGAAAATGGCAAAATAGAAATTAATCAAAATTTCAAATGAAGAGTCACAAAAGTCCTTTAAAACTTGTTTAAAGCTAAATGATTATATTTATTGGGTTGGCCAAAAAGTTCATTTGGGTCTTTCCGTAACTAACATCTTACAGAAAAATCGGAATGAACTTTTTGGCCAACCCAATATTATGTGATGTGAATACATTTTAATGTGTTTGATATGATGCAGGATCAGTTTGGTACCCTCTTATGAAATGATTCTACACACCAGGGACTGCGAGTGCTTAGCAAAGGGAGCTGTGCCTGTGGCAATCAAGGAAGGCTTCTCAGTGGAGGTGATATTTGGGGGCAAACCTTAGAGAGAAGGGGTTGAACAGAGGGAAAAGCAGCCTGATGGCAATTGAAGTAGAAGCAGCCTAGTGGCAACTGAAGCAAAGGTACAGAGAAAGGGAAGCACATGGAGAATTTGGGAGAAGAGCAAGGTGTCTTGGACCTGGGCTATGGAGAACAGGGGAGGGTCCAGAGTGACACTAGAAAGGTTGGCAGGGGACTTTATCTTGAGGACAGTGGGGAGCCATGGAGAAATTTTAAGAAGGAGAGGGGGGTGGTGACACAGTCGGACTTGTTCACTCTCAGAGCATCATGGAAGATGCATGCTGCGGGGGAGGAGAGGGAGGTGCTGGAATAGACTGGAGGCAGGGAGGCCAGTTGAGAGGCTGAGGTGTTAATCCCAGTGAAAGATGATGAGGACCTGTGCTGGAACAGGGCCAAGATGGAGAGACAAGGGGAGGAGAGATTTAAGAACTAATCAGGCAGTGGTTGGAGTGAAAGATGCTGCTGGAAACAGGTGGTGATACCAACACCTGCTATTCCCCGAGTGCTCTCTGTGGGCCTGGCGCTTTCGTGACGTATCTCCTGGCTGAATCCTCATAACAGGAGACAGGTTTCACTTAACGGAAATCTGCATCGTGTGATCCTTCAACTAACCATAGTCCTAGGTGCCCTGCGTTTAAAAAAATGTTGGGGAATTCCCTCGCGGTCCACTGGTTGGGACTCTGTGCTTTCATTGCTGAGGAAGAGAGTTCAATCCCTGGTTGGGGAACTAAGATGCCACAAGCTGCATGGATGGCCAAAAAAAAAAAGTCAAAAAAACATGTAACTGAGATACAGACAAATTAGAAAATATAGAGAAACAAAAAGAAGAAAGTAAAACTCACTCAATCCCATTGTTCAGAGAGTGGTAACAGTTTGATGTAAATGTTTCCACACTTTTATCCCTGCGTGTGTGCAGCTATGTGTACATCTGAATGTGTCTGTGTGTCTGTGTGAGCAGTTCAACGCACATTAGATGAGCTTGTCTCTAGGTGGAGGACATAGTAGATGTTTGGGGTTTATCTGTGTACATGTGTGTATCTGAGAGTTTGGGTTTACATCAACTTCACGGGCAGCAAGCTGTTCTGGTCCTTATTTATTTTTTTAAATAAATTTATTTATTTATTTATTTTTGGCTGTGTTGGTTCTTTGCCGCTGCGCGGGCTTTCTCTAGTTGCCGCGAGCGGGGGCTACTCTTCGTTGGGGCACGCGGCTTCTCATTGCGGTGGCTTCTCGTTGTGGAGCGTGGACTCTAGGTGCGCAGGCTTCAGTAGTTGTGGCACATAGGCACAGTCTCAGTAGTTGTGGTGCAAGGGCTTAGCTGCTCTGCGGCATGTGGGATCTTCCTGGATCGAACCCGTGTCCCCTGCGTTGGCAGGCGGATTCTTAGCCACTACGTCACTAGGGAAATCCCATGGGTTCTTATTTATTTTTGCTCACTGGATCTGTCAGGGACTGAGAGACGCTGGCTGAAGTCCTCATTCTTAGCATGCTTCAGTTTCTCCTTGAATCTTCTCTAGTTTTCACTTTATCGATGTTGACACTATGTTATTTGGTGCATAAATATTTATATTTTTATATCCTTATTATGTTCAGTTTTAGCTTTATAAATTTCACTTTCTCATCATTGTTAATGCTTTCTGACCTAAATTTAACTTCGTCAGATCATAAGGTTGCAAGCCCTGGTCATCAGTGTTTTCTTGGTATGCCCTCACCATCAGCAAACAAATACACACTGTAGATATTTAAACGTTTGAACTCCAGAGGCCAACAGAACTGAGTTGGAATCCTGATTCTGAGATTCACTGGGTGTGTGGCTGGGGGTGAGTCCCTTAATATTTTGAATCTTCATTTTCAATGAAAGAGACTAATAACCACTTCACCGCATTATTGTGACTAGAGGAGAAAAGTCTTGCATTAAAAATAAAAGGTTGTTGGGACTTCCCTCGTGGTTAGGACTCCCCGCTTCCACTAAGGGGGCCAGGCTCCATCCCCGGTCAGGGAACTAGGATCCGGCATGCTGTGCAGCATGGCCAAAAAATTAAAAAATAAATACAATAAAAAAATAGGGACTTCCTTCGTGATCCAGTAGTAAAGAATCCACCTTCCAATGCGGGGGACGCGGGTTCGATCCTTGGTCGGGGAACTAAGATCCCACATGCCACGGGGCACCGAAGTCCACGCACCACAACTACTGAGCTCTCGAGCCTCAACTAGAGAGAGAAAACCCACACGCCACAACTAGAAAGAAGCCCGCGTGTCACAACTAGAGGGAAACCCCGAGCACCTCAACGAAGGGACCGCGTGCTGCAACTAAGACCCGATGCAGCGAAAAAAATAAGGAAAAATAAATAAATAAAAAAATAAAAGATTGTTACGAGTGGGCACCCGCTGTCTGCAGGGCCTTGTGCTGTGGGGAATTCGAGGATTTCTGAGTAGCCGCTTACAGTGTTCCTGGGCTGGGAGCACTTTCCTATGCAGAACTGAAAACAGTGCCAGGTGGGGCACCCGATTTCTGCACAAGTGGCTGGGAGAAGGGCTGCTGGAGCTTGGAGGATGGAGACAAGAAGCCCAAAAGTCTTTGGGGAAGGCTCGAAAAATCTGGAAGGAACTTGGATTTTGCTAGTAACAAGAGCTCCATTTTTCAGTGAATAAAACCAAGAGGTCCAGTGAGGGTCAGGGATGAGCCTGAGGTACCAGTGGTGAGCTGAGCTTGGGAACTTGAACCGGACTCCTGACTTGAGGTCCAGCACACAGTGCCGGGCACCCTGGGAGCCTGCGGGGAGCAGTAAGACAGCAGTGACTGTGTCTTTGGCCGGCCCCCACCCCTTCCTCACTGGGTCTTCTGACAGCACCTGCCCCAGACTGCAGGGTAGGGGCACCTCCTGAGAGGGCAGGGGGCGGAGGGAAGCAGGTAGACCTATGCTCGGGGACATAGCAGACCCTGAGGGGTGGCAGGGTGGCTGCCGGGCAGGAGGGGGCACCCAGCTGCAGGGACCGGGGTCTTAACCTGTGAGGATGAGCCAGAAAAAAGAAGGCCCTGGGCTCAGAGGAGGTGGGGAGAGGGGCAGGAGCCATGGTTGCCGTGGTAGCTTCCTCCTTCTTGGTGGAGAAGCCGAAGCGTCTGGTGGTCAGAGGCGGGGGATCAAGCTGGGCCGTGCCTCCAAGCCCCGCTTCCACAACTACTAGACGAGGGTGGGAGTGATGCCTCCCGGGGGTTCTGGTGGGGGGCAAACAACAGAGCTGGGGCCATGGGGCCTCTGGTTCCCAAGAAGGCGGGCCTGGGGCACTCTGCTCCTTACAGGTGCCGTGCACACGCAGCAGGCCCTGTAAATACTTGCCGAATAATGAACAGTGAACACGTGAATGCCTGAGTGAGGGAGAGAGGGAACTAAAACTAGTTGTAGCCGAGGCTGATTTCTGTCCTGAGAACATTGTGAATTACAGTATTGTCGGCTCCCTGCGACCCGCTGGCAGGATCACGCCCCACTCAGAGTGTGGTCTGCGTGTTACCACATTCCCCCTTGTCTCTCTCTCTAACTCCCTGCCGCCCCCCCGCCTTTTGTTTTGGCCAGACCACGCAGCATGTGGGATCTTAGATTCCCAATCAGGGATTGAACCTGTACGCCGTGCAGTGGAAGTGCGGAGTCTTAATCACTGCACCACCAGGGAGGTCCCCCCTGCCCCCTTTTTAATGAAGCCATTTGTATTTTATGGACCCTTCTACTGTCTCTCTTGGACCAAGGCAGAGAGAACACCAAGAGGAAACCAGGAAGGTTCTCGTTGTTGTTGTTATAAGATCTGGTTCAACCTCTGGAATTGGGGTAGGGGCGGGGCCTGGATTCCAGTGGTTGGGAGGAATCGGGGTGTAGCTGTCAGGTGTGACCAGAAGCTGAGACCTGGTGACCCAGTCCCTGGGGAGGAGATGGCAGAGCACACTGGTTAAGAACAAGGCTCTGGAGTAACCCTGGGCACGCTCAACCTCCCCGTGCATCAGTTTCCCCATCTGTAAAGTGGGGAGAATTACAGTGCTCCTTCTGGAGCTCACTGTGATCGATGAAAAGCACTTAGAACACTTGGAATACAATACACATTCCTTTAACAAACATTTATGGAACACCTGCTAGGGGCCCTCAGGCTACATCAGTGAACAATAACAAAAATACAAACTCCAGTTGAGGGAAACAAACAAAACCCAAAATAAGTTAATCGTATATGATGTAATAAGGGGGGAGGTCAAGCAGGGAAAGCAGTGTCAGGAGTGGAGGGAAGGGTGGCTCACAGCTTTAATCAGGGTGATTAAGGTAGGCCTCACTGAGTAAAGACCTGAGATTTTTGGGGTAGTTGGGCATAGGGGTGTCTGGAAAGAACATTCCAGACGGAGGGAGCAGTCAGGACACAGGCCCTAAGGTGGGAGTGTGTCTGGGGTGTTGGAGGGACAAGAGCAGTGAGTGAGGGGGCCTGAGAACCGCCTGAGGGGCCGGGCAGGAGCCGGGAGACCAGTGAGGAAGCAGCTGAGGTAATTCAGAGGATAGGTGGTGGCAGCCATGGCCAGGGTGGCACCAGTGTGGCTGTGAGTGGTAGGCAGATTCCTGGCTGTGTTTGTTTCTCCTTTGTAAAAATTACTATTTTGGGGGCTTCCCTGGTGGTGCAGTGGTTAAGAATCCGCCTGCCAATGCAGCAGACACGGGTTCGAGCCGTGGTCCGGGAAGATCCCGCTGCGGAGCAACTAAGCCCATGCGGCACAACTACTGAGCCCACGTGCTGCAACTACTGAAGCCCGCGCGCCTAGAGCCCATGCTCCGCAAGAAGAGAAGCCACTGCAATGAGAACCCCGCGCACCGCAACGAAGAGTGGCCCCCGCTCGCTGCAACTAGAGAAAGCCTGTGCGCAGCAACGAAGACCCAACGCAGCCAAAAATGAATACATAAATAAAATAAGTTTATAAAAAAAATTTTTTTAATTACTATTTTTAACAGCTTTATTGAGGTATAGTTGACATACAATAAACTGCACATGTTTAAAATGTACACTTTGATGAGTTTTGACACATCTGCATACACGTGTGAAACATCACCACAGTCAAGAAAATAACATACCCATCACCTCCTAAACTTTCCTCCTGTCCCTTGGTCATCCCTCCCTCCACCCCCACCCCATCCCCAAGCAGCCATGATCTGCTTCATTCGCTGCAGGTTTATTCACATTTTCTAGAGTTATATCTAAATGGAATCACACAGTGTGCACTCTTTTTTTTTGGGGCTTGGCTTCTTTCACTCAGCATAATTGTTTTGAGTTTATCCATGTCATTGTGTGTATCAACAGTTTATCCTTTTTATTACTGAAGAATATGCCATTGTATGGATAGACCACAATTTGTTTATCCGTTCACCTGTTGATGGACACTTGGGTTGTTTCCAAATGTTGTCTACTACGAATAAAGCTGCTGTGAACTTTCATGTGAAGTCGGTGTGTACATATGATTTCATTTCTAGAAGGTAAATACCTAGGAGTGGAATGTCTGGGTTGTATGCAAGGTGTATATTTAACTTTTTAAGAAACTATCAGGGCTTCCCTGGTGGCGCAGCGGTTGAGAATCTGCCTGCCAATGCAGGGGACATGGGTTCGAGCCCTGGTCTGGGAAGATCCCACATGCTGCGGAGCAACTAGGCCCGTGAGCCACAACTACTGAGCCTGCGCGTCTGGAACCTGTGCTCTGCAACAAGAGAGGCTGCGATAGTGAGAGGCCCGCGCGCCGCGATGAAGAGTGGCCCCCACTTGCCGCAACTGGAGAAAGCCCTCGCACAGAAACGAAGACCCAACACAGCCAAAAATAAATAAATAAAGAATTATTAAAAAAAAAAAAAGAAACTATCAAACCATTTTCCAAGGTAGTTGTACCATTTTACATTCCCACCAGCAGTGTATGAGAGTTCGACTTCCTCCACAGACTTGGTATGGTCAGCCTTTTTAATTTTAGGCCATCTAATAAATGTATAGTGATTTTAATTTGCGTTTCCCTAATGACGAATCATCCTGAACATCTTTTCATGTACTTATTTGCCATCTGTATATCTTGTTTGGTGACGTGTCTCTTCAAATCTTTTGCCCATTTTTAAAATGAGGTTGTTTATTTACTTATTATTGTGTTTTGAGCGTTCTTCATTATTCTGATCGGAGTTTTTTGTTAGGCGTCCAACTTGCAAATATTTTTCTCCCAGTTTTTGGCTTGTCTTTTCATTATTTTAATGGTGCCTTTAGAAGAGCAAAATTTTTAAATTTTGAAGAAGTCCAATTTATAAATTTTTTCTTTGACGGGTTGTGCATTTAATGTTGTATCTAGGAAATCTTTGCCTGGCCAGGGTCCCCAGGATTTTCTCCTATATTTTCTTCTAGAAGTTTTATAGTGATCTGTTTGGAGGTGATGAGATGTTGTTTTTTATGTTTTTTGTTTTTTGCATATTGTGTGAGATAAGTGTCAAGATTTTTGTTTTTTTTGTTTTGCCTTTTGTTTTTTGGGGGTTTTTTGCAAGTGGCTATTCAATTGTTTGAGTACCATTTGTGGAAAAGACTCTCCTTTCCTTGATGACGTGTCTTTTGCACTTTTGTTGAAAATCAGTTGACCATACGTGGGGGCCTATTATTGAGCTCTCTGTTTTTTTCCATTCATCTATATGTCTTTCTTTATGCTAAGACCACACTCTTGATTATTGTAGCCTTATAATAAGTCCTAAGATCAGGCAGTATAATTCCTCTGATTTTGTTCTTTTTCAAATTGTTTCCACTATTCTAGATCCTTTGCATTTCCATATAAATTTTAGAATCAGCTTGTTAATTTCTCCAAAATAGCTTGCTGGGATTTTTATTAGGATTCAATTAATCTGATAGAGCAATTTTGGGGGGGAATTGATATCTTAACAATATTGAGTCTTTTAATCCACGAACATGTTATATCTCTCTATTTATGTCTTCTTTCATTTCTTTTTCTTTTAAAATAAATTTATTTATTTATTTTTATTTTTGGCTGCATTGGGTCATCGTTGCTGCATGCAGGCTTTCTCTAGCTGCAGCGAGCAGGGACTACTCTTCGATGCGGTGCGCGGGCTTCTCACTGCAGTGGCTTCTCATTGCAGTGACTTCTCTTGTTGTGGAGAATGGGCTCTAGGCGCGGGGTCTTCAGTAGCTGTGGCAGGCGGGCTCAGTAGCTGTGGCTCATGGGCTTTGTTGCTTCGCAGCATGTGGGATCTTCCTGGTCCAGGGATCGAACCCGTGTCCCCTGCACTGGCAGGCGGATTCTTAACCACTGCACCACCAGGGAAGTCCTTCTTTAATTTCTGTCAACAGTATCTTACAGGTTTCACCTTTTGTCCAGTTTATCCCTAAGTATTTTTATGCTATATTAAGTGATAAGGTTAAAAAATTTTTTAGTTTGAAATAATTTTAGACTTATAGAAGAGTTGTAAAGACAGTACAAAGAGTCCTTGTATATCCTTCATCCAGCTTCCTCTAATGCCCTTTTTTGTTCCAGGATCCAAGCCAGGATCCTACATTGCATTTAGTTGTCATGCCTCCTTAGTCTCCTCCCATCTGTGACAGCTCCTCAGGAGTCTTTCCTTGTGTTTCATGACCTCAACATTTTTGAAAAGTGCTGGTCAGGCATTTTGTAGAATGTCCCTCAATTTGGGTTTTTCTGATATTTTCTCATTATTAATCTGAGGGTATGAATTTTGGGGAAAACCACTGCATAGGGGATGTCTCCTTCTCATCACATCATATTAAGGGGAACATGACATGGATAGGCCTTATTAATGGTGATGTCAACTTTGACCATTTGGTTAAGGTTGTGGTTGCCAGGTTCCTCCACTGTAAAGATACTATTTTTCCTATTCGTACTCTATCTGTTAGAAGTGAGTCACTAAGTCCAGCTCACAGACAAGGAGAGGGAAATTGAGCTCCTCTTCCAGCACCACAGGGTTTATTCTAGGCTTTCCCCATTGCTTATTTGTAATTTCTTTCTCTAACAGTGAGAAATACGGCTCTCATTATCTGTAGCATACTTACCTATTTGTTCAAACTTAGTGTACATATAAAATTGCCTCAGAACTGCCAACCCAGGCCTTGTGAAAAACTAATTTACCAATATTTGGTAATTGTGTCATATTTGTATACAGTTCCTTTTGTTTCTTGCTTTACAGTATCTAGGGAAAATACCATTGTACAAAGTTACTTAGGTCAGGTCTTTTCTTCTCTAGCCTCTTAAGTCTTATTATATCATGCATTTTTTTAATGGAGTACTCATTTTCTTTCTAAAAACTTTTAAAATTATTTATTTAGCCTGTGCTGGGTATTAGTTGTGGCATGTGGGATCTTCGTTGCGGCATTTGGGCTTCTTAGTTGTGGCATGCAGACTCTTAGTTGCGGCACGCATGCGGGATCTAGTTCCCTGACCAGGGAACGAACCCAGGCCCCCTGCATTGGGAGTGTGGAGTCTTACCCATTGGACCACGAGGGAAGTCCCATGCATTTGTAATATGAATTTATCCCTAAGTATTTCACATTTTATGGTTTTATTTTAAATGATATGTAAAAAATTTTAACTTCTGCTTTCCCAGTATATAAAAATATAATTGTTCTTTTGTATATTGATGTTGTATTTTGCAACCTTGTTAAACTCACTCATTTTTTTATAGTAGTTTTTTTTTTTGTAGATTATTTAGGATTTTCTATATAGATGATTATGTTGCTTGTGAATAAAGGTAGTAATTCTTCTTCCTTTCCACTCTGTATGGCTTTTATTTCATTTTCTTGCTTTATTGCATGGGCTAGCACTTCTAGTACAACGTAGAATAGAAGTGAGATTGGGCATTCTGGATATATTTTGAAGATAAAGCTAAGGTGATTTCCTAAAGGATTGATATTTAGTGATTATTATGAACACTGGCTTTCTTCTGCTGGAGGAATAGTCAGTGCCCACAGAAGGGGCCTGAGGCCCCAGCAGGAGTAGTAGGGATGGTTTGTGGGGGGCAGGAATGGTCAGGGCGTTGTCAGGAGGTCCCTGCTTAACAGAGGTGAGAGGTGGGTGAACAGGAGACTTTCCTATGCATCTTACTTCTTCCAGTTTGGGCTTAAATGTGAAGGGACTAAGAGGATTCCATGTGATTTTTTTTTTTTTGAGGGAAGACGGGCTGAAGTTCATTGTGGGATTAGCTCCCAAATAGGTCGTTTAGTACTCCTCTGTCCCATAATCCCAGATTCCTAATTTGAGTGTCCATCCCAAAGCAGTTAAGTAGGCAGGATACCTGGATTTGGAGTATGGAAACTTGGGTTGGAATCCTGGCTCTGTAAATGCCAGCTGTGGTCCAAGGGGAGTCCCAGCCTAAGTTGCCCCATCTATGGGACCATGTTATGAGGCTCAGGGTGGCTGTGAGCACCACAACCATCACCACCACCAACAGTAATAAAAATGGTCACAGCTATTGAAACTTACTGCTTTGCACCAGGCTGTTTCCTAAGTACCTTATTTGGATTAATTCATCTTCCCAAGTACGCTGCGAGATGGGTATTTTTCTTATCCCCAAGTTGCTAACAAAAAAGCTGTGGTAAAGTGGTGGAGGAGGGTGTCTGATTCCCGAGCCCCGCTGGGAGCTGCCTGTCGTGCCGGTGCTGCCTCCTCAGCTCAAGCATCACCTCCTCCTGGAACTCTCCCTTGACTGTCCTCCTTACTACCTGCCGTGCACCAGCAGTCTCAGGCCCACTTCCCTGGGCTCCCACACACTCATCACCTGTGCTTCCCCAAATTAGGGACTATGTCTGGCTTATCCTCACATCTCAGCACCCACTAAGACATCAGAGAATGAATCTTTTGCCCTGAATGCACTACTCAGGCAGCAGCACAGGTTGCCATCTTGTAGACCCAATTGTGGCTCTGGTCACAGCCTTGGGGGGTCACTAAGAAGAAGGCCTCCACCAATGAGGCCGTGACTCCAGACGAAGCCCCTGGCCTGAAGGCATCTTGGAGTCTGCTCCTCCTCCCTTTGCGCCAGCCAACTCCAGGATGCTCCAGGAAGTACTGTGCATGACACCCGCCCCCACTCGCCACCTCCCAGAGAAGGGACCATTGTGTCCGAAGGGTTAACGAGGGATGGGAGGAAGGGGCCCTTTAGCCATGATGCCCTCTGACCTTTCATAAATCAGAGGGGCTAGGGGACGAGGGGGCTGCTTGGCAGGACTTGGTGGGGTGGGGGCTTAGAAGCAGCTGCGCGCGACGTTGACATTGTTCCCACCATTCTAAGTGCAACAAATCCCTCTATTGTGTTCCTGGTTTATCTGGTTCCTCTTGTTTATTAGCAGGGCTCCTTTGGCAGTGGTTCCAGCCCTGGGCGGGTGGAAAGAGTGCTGGCACGCACCGTGGGGGGAGGGGGCCGGGAGGGGGCCCTCGTCAATGCCCGCATTGTTCCCGCGCTTTTTGTTTCTACTGTAATGACATGTTGGAAGAGAGAGAGGAGGGAAAAAAAGACGTGAGTTGGGGAGGGAAGAGGAGGGCAGAAGAGAAAGAGGGAGCAAGGGCCCTGGTGTGGATTGATGTCTGGGCTTGGGCGGATGTGCCGGCAGCTGGGCGGCCGGTGGATGGAGCCAGGCCGGGGTGCCTGGGGGGCGGTGGCGCAAGGGGCCATGCAGCCCCTCATGCCAGCCTCTGCCGCCTGGCACCAGGTCCCCCCACCATCCTCCAATCCTCCTGGGGCAGCTGTGGGGCCATGTGAGTGGGAGAGGTGCCAGGGTCTGGGGTCCACATCCTGATGTGCGCCTGCCTCGCTGTGCCACCCAAGGCAGGCCACTGAGCCTCTCTGGGTCTTGGTGTCCAAGGTCTACAAAATGAGGATGATGGGGGAGAAAGACTGCTCTGGCATTTGGAAAATGGTGGCATGTCCTCCCAGTCCTGGGTGTGTACTTCTGAGCCTGTGGCGGAGTGGGGACTCACACTGGGGCAGAGAGCCTGGCACTGCCCGAGTGTGACAGTGCCTGATGCCAGCTTGGCAAGGTGGGCCTCATCTCCCATCTGCGCCTGGTCCAGACATTGTAGAGGGCTGGTGAGAGGAGCCTGAGCAGGGGAGGGTGGAGCTCTGGTTCCACCTGGTTGGGCTGGGTCTCTCCCTCCTCAGATGGTAGGACTCTGGGCCTTCCAGGTGTGGCCACCTGGGCTGTATCTAGGGGGCTGCTGGGTTGGGAGGAAGAGTTCAGAGCCTCTGAATGAGGCATGAAGCCTCCTTGACATCTCGGGGCTGGAGGGGCCTCCACTTCCAGGCCTCTCCGTAGCACCAGCCAACAAGTCGCCCGCCTCTGCTGGCACACCCCCAGTGACACGGAGCTCAGGCCTCTGCACTGGCTCGCTCTGTCCTTGCCCAGCCCAGAATTTTGGGAAGTTCTTTCTGAAACGTGTCTCCCTATAGCTTCTGCCTTTTGATTCCAGTTCTATTCATTGGAACCACAGGGAACAAGTTAAGCCTCCCTGAGAATCAGTTTCCTTGCCTGTAAAATGAGAAGGATCGTCCCTGCCCTGCTGCCACGTGGCAAAGGCTGTCATGTGGCTCTTGTGGAAAGTTCTCCAGATTTTCCTAGGCTTCATCTAGGGTTTCCTGTCCTTGGGAAAGGAAGGTGGGGCCATTGCTTCTGTGAATAAAGGCAGAGTTTTCTGAGAGGACTAGCTCGGGGTGAGGCCCCAGGCTTCGGTCAGGATCCGGGCTAGGCTGCAGTCAGTCAGGATTAGCACTCGGTTTGGGGCCAGGGTCAGGGCTCAGGCTGCAGCTGGGGTGAGATCATTCGGGGAGAGGGTAAGGGCTCCGTCTGGGGTCAAGGTCAGGATTCAAGCTTGACCCAGGATAAGGGTTCCTTCTGGGGTCAAGACCAGGATCATTATGGCTTGGAACAGGGCTCAGTTTATAGATAATGTCTGAGATAGTTTATCCTGGAGCTAGAGTAACGGCTCAGTCTGGGGTCAGGGCTCAGGCTGTGAACAGGGGAAGTGTTCGTTTTTGGTGTCAGGCTGAGGATCCAATCTGTGGCCAAGAAGGCTTTACTAGCATCCATCTGGGGTTTAGAGCCAGGCCTCTGGTTGTGGTCAGGGTCAGGGTCAGGCCTCAGGCGCAGGCTGGGGTCGAGGCTCAGACTATCACCCTGGTTCGATGGACAGTCTCTAACTGGAGTCAAGGTTCCGTCTGTGGCTGTGGGTCAGGACTCAGTCGGAGGCTGTGTTTTTTACTATTAGGTGACATTGTTTGGGGCTGAACTCTTGAATATGCTTTTTTTTTTTTTTTTTTTTGCATCTCGCTTTCTAATGGCTCAGCTCACCAAGGTTTTTCATGGCAGACGCCAATCTCCAGAAACCGTCGCCAGAGCTGGCAGCACCAGGGTGCGCCAGGAGAGCACAGCACAAGGGTTGCCAGTGAGGCAACATCTCTCCATGCAGCCCATGGGAGAAGACCAGAGTGCGATTGATACCTGTGAGCAGGGGAGGCTGGGGGTCAGACACGGGTCAGGGTCAAGATGGCCTGGCCAGGTGAAATCCTCCCCAGGCTCTCCAGAGGTGTGAGAACCAAGCCACTGCCCTCAGGGTTTCCAACAGATCCTTGGGGGTGGTTGGGGGTTGGGAAACATGGCTGACGTGGAGAAGAGTGGCCAGGGTGGGACGGGGTGGAAGAGGGTGGAACAGGAGAGAAAGAGCAATTTCAGGGGCGTCTGGCCCTTCTTTCTGTGCAGACATGCCTTGCATGGTGAATCGTGAATGTGTGTGTAGACATGTGTGCAGGTATGTGGGCTGGGAGTGTGTTGATGGGGAAATACTTGTGCCTGTGGGCTTGTGTGTGTGGATGTGCCTATGTCTGGGAGTGTGATGGTAACAGAATGCACATGTTTGGGGGGGCACGTGTATGGCTGTGGGTGGTGTCATCATGGGGGTAGGGTGACACTGTCCTCCACCCTCTACATTCCCTCCATCCCCAAGCTGCTGGTGCCCCTTCTTCAGCCCTCAGCCTCTGCATCCCCAGAGGGTCCTGGCCATCCCACATGACTGGCATCTGAGCCCTTGACAACCCATCAGCTGAGAGCCCGTGACCCACTGTCTGGTAGCAGGAAGCACTCCAGGAGCAGCCCTCTCTGGAACAGTCCATGACCTTGCCAAGAACATCCTCAGGAGGCGGTGGGGGAGTGAGACTCTCAGGTTATGGGCCCTGGTTATGACCCTGTGGACCACACACCTCCCAGATCACCCAAGCACAACCTAAATTCACAGGAACCTGTCAAGGGAAATAGACCAGCCCAAGGCAAAGAGAGGGAGTCCTATGGGAGGACAAGGGTGGGCACAGAGTGGGGGCACCAGCTGAGGCCAGGCCACTGTCAGGGAGGAAGGTGGCATCCCTTCATCACGTGGGTGGGGCAGCTCACCGCAGCCGGGATCTTCAGTGCCTTTTGAGAAGGTCAGGTGGGGTCTGAAGGTCTGCTGCTTATCCCCCGCTCCATTGCCACTGTTTTCTTGGTTCTTTTTTGCCATCACCGTCCAGTAGCCGAATAGGTGGAAGATGGCCCCTGGACGTTGCTATGCCCTCGTCCTCTTGTGTTCTCCGTATCCTTTTTCTTAGCCCCCCTACCCCCAGATCTCTGGGGTTTCTTTCTCATCCAAAGGTCAGCTGCACATTCACTTACCTCAGGGTCATTATAGGGTGTCATTGTCTGAAGGGACTTGAGTGTCACACCCACAAGGGCGGGGCCCCGAGTAAGAGGGCTGCTCTGTGTATGTCACTCCTGCCCCTTCACTCAACCACTCACTGAGGCCTGTCGTGTACCAGGCCCCCGGCCAAGCATCCAGGGCACAGAGGAGGATCCTCGGGGAGCCCACTGCCACCTTGGGGGACAACAGCCAGCAAGGGAGGGCTGGGCTGGGGGACTGCCCAGCTGGGGAAAGGCATCCTTGAACCTTATTCAGGTGTGCAGATAAGGAGGAAAGTCCAGGCAGGGTGTGTGTGTTGTCGGGGAGTGGCCCAGAGCTCGCTGATAAAGAGGGAGCTTGGCCTCGGGGCTGCTTTGCCGATCTCCTCCTCATGGTTCGTGGGGAGGAACTCCAGAAGAAATAGTATAGTTCAAGGGTTAGACCCAGGTGATGCTTTCTAGCCTTGTAACCTTGGAGAAGCTAATGAACCTTTTTTTCTTTTCTTTTTTTAAAAGATTTATTTATTACTTATTTTATTTATTTTTGGCTGTGTCGGGTCTTAGCTGTGGCACGTGGGATCTTTCGTTGCAGCGTGCAGGCTTCTCTCTAGTTGTGGCGTTCGGGTTTTCTCTCTCAAGTTGTGGCGCGCGGGCTCTGTAGTTTGCAGCACGTGGGCTCTAGCTGAGAGAGCGCGGGCTTAGTTGCCCTGCAACATGTGAGATCTTAGTTCCCTGACTAGGGATCGAACGCTTGTCCCCTGCATTGTAAGGCAGATTCTTTACCACTGGACCACTGGAGAAGTCCCGCTAATGAACCTTTCTGAGACTCAGTTTCATTATCTATAAAAGGGCATAATGGCATCTGTCTCCTGTGAGAGGTGTGAAAATGACAGTCTCACCTCTTCCATCCTTTAAATGGGGCCACAGACTTCACTACTCTAATGGTCCAGGCAGCTGTCTCTGACTTTTTTTTTTTTCCACGCCGCACCGCACGGCATGCAGGATCTTAGTTCCCAGAGCAGGGATGGAACATGTGCCCCCTGTAGTGGAAGTGCAGAGACTTAACCACTGGACCGCCAGGGAAGTCTCTGTCTCTGACTTTTTTGATTACTGAGGCCATTATTGAAATACGTTTGGTTCCTGAGTTTGGGGTATGAAAGAGATCACAGAATCTATTAGAACAGAATCTATTCAGTTCCTAAGTCAGATCTCAAGGTGTACCTGTTTATTTATTTACAAATTATATACGTGTACTCTATATTAAACATATGCAAAGTAGAAGTTTCCAAAAAATGAGCCAAAAAAATTTTTTTAATTAATTTATTTTATTTATTTATTTTTGGCTGCATTGGGTCTTCGTTGCTGCATGCAGGCTGTCTCTAGTTGCGGTGAGCGGGGGCTACTCTTGGTTGTAGTGTGCGGGCTTCTTAATGCGGTGGCTTCTCTTGTTGCGGAGCACGGGCTGCAGGCATGCGGGCTCAGTAGTTGTGGCTCGTGGGCTCTAGAGCGCAGGCTCAGTAGTTGTGGCACACGGGCTTAGTTGCTCCGCTGCATGTGGGATCGTCCCGGACCAGGGCTCGAACCTGTGTCCCCTTCATTGGCAGGTGGATTCTTAACCACTGTGCCACCAGGGAAGCCCAAGAGAATCAAAATTTAAATGGAAAGAAATGCTAATATTTTCTTTCTGCACCCCACTGAGTCATTTTGCGTTTCCCCTGGGGTGCCTTACCCCTCTTGGAAGACTTCTAGGCTGAAATGAGGGGTTTTGAGGGGTAAGGACGCATCCAGAGTCGTTATCCCAGAGGGTCTGAGGAAACCTAGTCATAGAAGCCGTTGGTTACCAACACACTTCACTGTGCCTCTGTGCCACCCTCACCCTGTGCTGGGCCTGAGGTGTCAAGGAGGAGACACAACATCTGCCTGAAGGGAGTTGGTGATGTCTATTCATCTTTTTCTATTGCTCTTAACAGGTTACACAGAAAGAAAACTTTCTCTTTTTAAAAACTTTATTTTTTAATTGAAGTATAGTTGATTTACAATGTTGTGTTAGTTTCAGATGTACAGCAAAGTGATTCCGTTTTATATATATATATATATATATATATATATATATATATATATACACACACACACACATGAATTCTTTTTCAGATTCTTTTCGCATATAGGTTATTACAAAATATTGAGTACAGTTCCCTGTGCTATACAGCAGGTTCTTGTTGTTTATTTTACATATAGTAGTGTGTATATGTTAACCCCAAACTCCTAATTTATCCCTCCCTCCCACCTTTCCCTTTTGGTAACCATAAATTTGTTTTCTGTGTCTGTGAGTCTGTTTCTGTTTTGTAAATAAGTTCATTTGTATCATTTTTTTTAGATTCCACATGTAAGTGATATCATACGATATTTGTCTTTCTCTGACTTACTTCACTTAGTATGATAATCTCTAGGTCCATCCATTGTCTCTCTCTCTCTCTCTATATATATATACACACACACACACCCCACATCTTCTTTATCCATTCATCTGTTGATGGGCATTTAGGTTGCTTCCATGTCTTGGCTATTGTAAATAGTGCAGCAATGAACACTGGGGTGCATGTATCTTTTTGAATTATGGTTTTCTCTGGATATATGCCCAAGAGTGGGATTGCAAGATCATATGGTAACTCTATTTTTAGTTTTTTCAGGAACCTCCGTACTGTTTTCCGTAGTGGCTGCGCCAATTTACATTCCCACCAACAGCGTAGGAGGGTTCCCTTTAAGAAAATGGTTTCTTAAACTCTAAAAAGAACTTCCTTGAAAAACTGTCTGTGCCTGGTGCCTTTTTTTTTCCCAGTGGTAAACTACACATGACATAAAATTTACCATGTTAACGATTTTTAACTGTACAATTCAATGCCATTAAGTACAATGTTGCACAACCGTCACCATCATCCACCTCCAGTACTTTTTCATCTTCCAAACAGAAACTCTACCCATTAGACAATAACTTCCCATTCTCCCCCCACCCCACAGCCCTTGATAACTACTGTTCTATTTTCTATCTCTATGAGTTTAACTACTCTACGTATCTTATATGAGTGGAAGCTAACACTATTCTTCCTTTTGCGTCTGATTTCTTTCACTTAGCATCACGTCTTCAAGGTTCACCACGTTGTAGCATGTGTCAGAATTTCCTTCCTTTTTAAGACTGAATGATACTCCATTGTACGTATAGGCCACATTTTGTTTATCCATTCGTCTGTCAGTGGACACTTGCGTTGCTTTCATCTTTTGGCTATTGTCAATAATGATGCTATGAACACAGGGGTACAAAGACCTGTTCGAATCCCTGCTTTCAATTCCCGGTGCCTTTTACAGAGAGGATTCTTTGACAAGTTTTCCCGTGGTTCTGGGTCCAGTGATCCCAGTTTTGTAACTTACAGCATGCCGTGAGGCTGGTCACAGTTGTATGTGGGAGCACAAGACGTTACGAGGGCGCAGGAAGGCAGACGAAGGGACAAGTGGGGGGTATGGGCACTTGGTGGCTGACTCAGGATTCCCCAGGCCGACGGTGTGGGGAGGGCGGAGCTCGGAGGGTGGCTGGAAGGTGGTGCCTCTACGCAGGGCACGTGAACCGACCTGACTGAAGAGTGGGGAGAGCGGGGCAGGGACCAGGCCATGGAGGGTGTCGTCGACCCTTCGAAGAACCCGGGTTTCTCCTGGATGGAAGAGAAAGCTAGGAAGATTCTTGGATAAGCTTGGGAGGGGGACCTAGGTAAGACTGTTCCACCCCAAGGTCAGGCTCAACTGCATGTGCCTCCCTGAACCAGGGGAGGCCGGGTGGAGGGGAGGCCTCTGCCCCACAGTAGGTTTCTCCCTTCTTGGTGTCTGCCAGCCTCTTGCCCACCCACGGGGCCTGGTCTCCTTTCTGGTCTCTCCAACCGCCTTGAGAAGACATTCTCCGGCTGCTTGACCTCTTCACGCATTTGACATTTCAGTCTTGCCTCAGTCCCCTTCCCCAACAAGCATCCTGGATGTGATTCTGTCTCTGCAGACACTTGTGCACGCACACTCACTGTGCACTTGCACACAACAGCACCACGCACACACGTGTGTGCGCACACTCACGACACCCCTCACACCTACATGCACACGTGCACACACACACACACTCACACATAAACACACTCTCTCATATGCGTGCACACATGACCGCAACACTCACACACACACAGTCTCCCCTCTCCCACTTCCTCCCATCTCTCTTGTTTCCAGACTTCTGGGGGGGTGAGGGGGCAGAACCAACATTTACTGAGAAACCACGGGGTGTCAGTCACTGGGTTTGGCTCTTCCCATGTCTCCTCACGACGGTCTTCCTGGGTTGTTACCATCCCCGCGTCGTACAGGTGCACGAACACCTGGGGAGCTGACGGTCCCCCAGGAGCTGCCGGATCCGAACTCTGCAGACCCCCGCGGCACTTTTCACGGCCAGCTCAGGGCTTTTCCCTGTCATAGACTCACCTCGTCAAGTTGACCCCAGGGTCAGAGCCATGTTCTCTCCTCTTGTGTCTCCTACGTGGGCTGGAACTCTGAAGATGCTCAATAAATTCTCTTAGGACTTCTCTGGTGGTGCAGTAGTTAAGAATCCGCCTTGCCACTGCAGGGGACGCGGGTTCGAGCCATGGTCCGGGAAGATCCCACATCCGCAGAGCAACTAAGGCCGTGCGCCACAACTACTGAAGCCTGCGCTCTAGAGCCCTCGAGCCACAACTACTGAAGCCTGCGCGCCTAGAGCCCGTGCTCCGCAACAAGAGAAGCCACTGCAGCGAGAAGCCCACGCACCGCAACGAAGAGTATCCCCCACTCGCCGCAACTAGAGAAAGCCCGCATGAAGCAACGAAGACCCAACACAGCCAAAAACAAACAAACAAACAAACAAATTCTCTTCAATCGATGATTCTGAATTCTGATGTCAAGGGGTGGTCTCAGGAGCCTCAGCTGTGTCCTTGTGCTGTCCCCACTGCCTGGAACGTCCCCCCATCCCACTCTCAGACTCCCTTTCAGGGCCCGGCCCTGGGGCCATCGTCGGGAGACGCCCGTCCCTATCCTTGTCCTCCACGTTTGCGTCGTTCGGTCTGGGCCTCACCTCCCCATGGGACTCTTTCATGCTAGTGGTTTGTTTATTCATCTGTCTCCCCCATGGGACAAGGAGCTCCCTGGGGACAGAGCTGTCTCGGATTCACCTTTGGGAGCCCGGATGCTCCTGTGGACCACACAGAGCAGGCTCCTCGGGAACGTGCCTCAAGTGGGAGAACAAGGCAGGATCCCGAACCTTCTCTGAACATGCATGTGGTTCAGGTCCAGACGAAGGGGGCTTCTCCTGCCTGCTCTTGGGATGGCTTTGGTGGAGGCCTCCCTACAGGTGCCACTGCCTGAATCCCCCATCGCCCCAGGCATGCTGCCTTCAGATGCACCAGGTTGGGGAGGAGGCGGGCGTGGTGGGTGCCCTTGGCCATCCTCCTGGGCACTGAAGCCCCGAGTGGTCAGCTTACGAGCAGAGCCACCCAGTTTCTTCCTCTCTCCTTCATGCCTAGGGCAGCCGGCTTGGTTCACCTTGGGGACCTGGGTCCCTTTCCCTTCCAGCATGGACAAGGCAGTGGGTACAGATGCAAGAGTCCAAGGGACTTGGGATCAGCCCTTTCTCTGCCACCAGCCACCTCTCTGGGCCTCAGTTTCCCTCTCTACCACTGGAGGGGGTTTCCCTGACCCTCGGGCCCTCCCCAGCTGTGCCCTTCTTCGACTGTGAGATTCTGAGAGCAGAGGCGGGAAGGAGCGATGGCCCCTCTCTCCCCACCACCTCTCCCTGTCCCTCAGGGTCACCCCAAAGATGCCCCCTCCCCCGGCTCCCTGGAACTTCCCTGCAGCTGCAGGCCTGGTGAGACAATTGGGTGTTTTAGAGAAATACATTTTTGGGCTAATTTGCCATGCATAAGTGTTTCTCTTACCCTTTAAAGGCAGAGAACAAAGAGGCCTTTCTGCACCCGGGCAGGCTGCTGGGGAGGGGACCGCAGCTGTACCGGGCCGAGACCCTCCTCCCTCCCTCATCACTGCGAGCGCCCCGCCATGCCGCCCACCGCCCCCCAGGAGAGACAGCCTGGACTTTCCCAGCCTCCCCCAGCCCCCTGCCCCCACTGCCTCTGAGGCCCCTCTGGCCCTGCCCCTCCCCCGCCCCCACCCTCCCACCAGCTGCCCCAGGCGAGAGGGAAAGTGTGCTAGGGTGGGAGGATAGATGGGGAGGGGGCACGCGGGGAGAGAGCAGCTTTCCACGTGGCTTGCTGGCGTGGTGATGGCCTGGCGGGGTGTGTGTCAGAGTTCCTGCGGCTTATGCCCTATGGTTACAGGGTGCATGATGGTGTCCGTCATCGGGTGACTCGCCAGTGTGTAGGGGGACACGGCATCACTGCCTTTGTTCAGTCGTTCATTCGTTGGTTCATTCATTCAGCTAATCACTCTTGAGTCCCCACCACGGGCAGGTCTCGGGTGCGCCTGTCCCAGAGGGAGAGAGGCCCCGACGATTACACTGAAGCGCACTAACTTCACATGCTGCCTGGAGGAGGTGACACCTGTGGGAGGGGGCTTCGTGATCGCAGGTGCAGAGGCATGAAAATAGGTGTGTTGTCCTGCGTGGGGATGGGGCCCTCGTGCACTAGGGGGTCAGGAGCAGCCTCCTGTGCTGGTGGTGATGGTCCTAGAGCCGCGGGATTCTGCAGCACGCCCTCCCTGACCAGAGGTCACCATCTGCACCTTTGCTCAGGCTGTTCCTCCACCTGGAACCCCTTCCTCTCACTCCCCTCTGTTCTGAGCCCACACCTCTCCTCCTGGTCCCTGACCCTCCGCCATCAGGGCTGGCCCCTCAGCTGTCCCGGTCTGTCTCCCTGGCACACCCAGAGACAGCCTGAGAGCTGCCCTTTCCCTGTCTGCACCCTCCCCCATCTTCAGAAGCTCACGGAGGGCACGGCCTCGGGTGTCTTCCCAGCACCCAGCACGGGGGCCGTGCTCAGGAATGGAGCAAGGAGGGCTGGGCGGCCCTCTTCTGTACTTCTATCAGCAGCGCTGTTTCCTGAGCACTTACTGCACGCCAGACACCAGATGCAGGCACACCTGTCAATTCACTCAGCTGTGACAGCTACATAAGGTAGGCGCTGTGACCTGCCACTGCTCTACAGATGGGGAAACTGAGATACGGAGAGGTTAGGATTATGCTAAAGATCATCCTACTCCCAAGACAGGAGGCATCAGAGTCTGGGCTGTAGACCCTTACATCAGCATCGCCCAAGGGCCACCGCTCCCTGGAGCCTTCTGGGATGGACTGGCCCACACTGCGTTCTCCTTCCCACGTCCTGTGGTTTGCTCTGTTCGCTTCATCCCTGGGCCCTGACTCTGCCCCGTGTGCCTGTGAGAGACTGTGAGACGCTGCGTTGAGCTGCAGGGTGTCGCCCCACGAGAGCCGTGAGGGGCTTGGTGACTTAGACAAAGAGGCAGGGCCAGGGGGGGAGGCTTGGCTGCCTTAGGGGCAGGGATAGCCTTTGGTCCTTGGATTTCAGAACCAACAAGGGATTCAGAGTCCCTTCTAACAATCCCATCTGGTCCTCTCTTGCTCAACGTGCCCAATGGCACCACTCCGTGCTCCAAACGCCGGCGCAGGTTGACCGCTCTGTTGCTTCAGGACTCTGAGTGTGTGTGCGCACGCGCGCTCTCGGGAGGTGAGGAGAGGGCAGAGAGTGAGAGGGACACTGGCTCCACAGCCACCTGAGTGCTCTGTGCGGGCTGGGGAGGAAGGGGCTGGCATGTACCCCACCCCGCCAACACATGCACTCCCGGATGCACGCACCCTATGAAGGTCGGAGCAAAACAGGCAGAGAGCGGGATGTGGCTGTGGACCCCCGGGGGCTCCAGGGGAAGCCCGGCTGTGAGGGGCATGCAGCTCCGGGCCTGTCTGAACAGGGGCGCTGAAACTAGCCACAGGCCTCGCAAGTCCTGGCAGCTCCATCACGGCCCGCTGACTGGCGCTCCTGGATGCTGACTGCATGCCTGGCCTGTGGGCAGGGCCCGGGGTGGGTGCGCAAGGCCCCTGCCCTTTCAGAGAAACCCCTGGTCCGCAGGAAAAGAGCACCCAGGAGGATGGAGTCCAGGGGCCTGAGCCCGAGCCGTGTGTCGGCTGCAGGGTGTTTGTGGGGAGAGGCGAAGGCAGCAGAGGAAGGGGTGTCACCCACTGGGGAACTAGGGAAGGAAACTAGAAGGTGAGAGGCTGATGGGGGGCAGGAGGGGGATATACTCACAGACCCTTAGAACGTGAGAGGTGGGTCCTTGGAGATTACCTCGTTCAAGTCTAGTTCATACAGGGGGGAAACTGAGGCCCAGGGAGAAGAGGGACTTGCCCGAGACAGCGACAGACCCAATTCAACAAGCAGTTCCTAAGCCTGTGGGGCACCAGGCTGAGAGCTCAGCCTTAAATAAGGGCCTGTCATGCCTCAGTTGGCCGTGGTTCAGTGGAACACTGGACACACAGACAGATAAGCACTGCCCAGAGCCATGAGCGTGACCATCAAAGAATGTACAAGGCAGAGGGGTGAGGGGGTGATGGAAGACTATGATCTGGGCAAGACCTCTTGGCAGAGGTAACATCTGAGTTGGGCTTTGAAGGATGAAGAGGAGTTCAAAAGGCTGAACAGGGAATGAAGGGATTCGTTTCTAGGTAACCTGGGTGGTTTAAGTTGATTCTTGCTTTTGCCACCCCTGAGGGCAGCAACCAGTCTGTCCTCCGTTAACACCCCACTCCGCTAGAGACCACAAGCAGGCTGGGGGTGGCAGGAGGGGATTGGTGTGTTTCTGTCCTGAGGCAGGGGAATGGATTCAGCGTTTCCCAGAGCCCCAGGCTCTGACAGAGTAAGGAGGACTTCAAGAAGCAGAGATGAGGGAAGGGCATTCCAAAAGAAGGGAACAACATAAGCAAATGCCTCTTCAGCGAGGATCATCTGTTTCTCTGTAGCTGGAGCACAGGGGCAGGAAGGGAGCCGTCCAAGATACAACATGAAAGATCGGCTGATGCTGGCACTGGATGCCCTGTGGCAGGAAGGAGATCCCACGAGATTTAGCACAAGAGCAACTCCCCGAAGAGCCCAAGACTGGGCTGAGAGGACCCAGAAGCCTCCAGGGAAGCCAGGAGGTGGGACTCCTGGACGGTGGTGTGCTGGTAAGTGCTTAACAACCAGCTCGGTCAGGGAGGGGGTGGCCATAGAGGGATGAATTGCCAGTGTTCACACTGTAAAAACTCCCACCGGGGCCGACTTCAAGCTTCCAAGGTGACATCAACAGGCTTGGAAAATTCCAGAAGATTTAGCAATTGGCTCTCACGAGCTGGTAGGGGCTGACACCAGCACACTACTGCACCCTGAGTTCTAAGCTGCAGTTCCAGTGCTCAGCCCTCCTTCTCTCTGGTTCACTCCCAAGGTGACCATAAGGAGCCCAAGGATGGAGAAGTACAGAAAGGGACCACGCCGTGGTTTGTCCAAGCTCGGGGGCTCCGCCACAGTCTGACACCCCAGGCCCTGTGGGTCTGAGCCTTAGCTCAGCTGCTCACATGCTGGGTGACTCAGGCCAACCCCTCCCTCCTCTGTGCTGACTCGCTTTTGCAGGATCACTCCTGGGCGCAGTGGGGAAGAGGGGATGGGGCAGGATTGGGCTGTGGAGGCCATGGGAGCAGGGGCAACGGTTCCCTGGGGATAGGGGACAGGCCCACCCCCAACCCCTTTACCCCCAGCTCATTTGCCTGACAAATCCACCAGATCACCAGTAGGGGTTGGCACAGGTGAGGTCCTGTGAAGTGAGGGGCTTGGGAAGGGGGGTGGGGAGCAGGGTAGGAGGCCCTGGGCGAGAGGTATGAAGCTGGGCTTACAGAACAGCGCCTCAAACCCTGACAATGGAAGGGTGGGCTCCTGGGCCTTGATACATGTTGGTGCCTCTGCCTGATGCCGCCCCGTCCCTTTCTGTCACTTGGAAAACCACTCACCCATCAGGCCTCAGCTCCAGAACACCTCTACCAAGAAGCAGAGCTTAAGAGCACGAGTCTGGGCATCATCAGACCTGTGAGGCCCTGGACCATCTACTTAGTTTTCTCAACCTCACCTGTAAAATGGGGACAACGAGGCTAGTAGCTTGTAGGTTGGTTGCAAGGGTTACATGAGATGCACCTGGCACAGGGGACCCACTTCTGATAACCGTGATATTATTATTCCTTGTTACTCCCCCTTCCCCCATGCCCTCTGCATCCCCACGTTGCCTCGTGGATACCCCTTCGATCAGGTTGCAATTATGGGCATGTCTGTCTCTTCCAGGGGACACCGAAGCCCTGAAGGTGGGGACAGGGTCTGAGTTGCCTCCGGGACTAATCCTGGCCAGGTCCCCGGCCTCGGCCGTGACATCGACCCATGCAGTGTCCCGGCCAAGCGGCTGCTCCTCCCGGAGCCTCCGTTTCCTCACCTGTGACCTGGATGATCTCTGAGGTTGCTTCCGGCCCCAAATGCTGTGAGTCTATGTCCCAAACCCAAGTCACCACCCTGCCCCCAAACCGGCCCCCACCCCGCTTCCCCGCCCCATCAATGGCTCCACTGTTCTCCAGCGACCCCGGCGTGAAACTTCAGAGTCATTTTCGACTCATCCGCCCCCTTCATCCCCCCGCAGCTAATCAGCAGCCACGACAGCTTTTCCTTCAAAATACTGCTCACATCCGTTGTCCCTCCCTGGTAGTCGAGTCCCCTCCGTCTGAAGTCTGGATGATTTCGTCCGCTTTCTAACGGGCCAGTGTCCCCTCACCTTCCATCACACCCAGCAGAGCTCTGGAAATGCCACAAGTGCGCTCCTCCTAGGAACGCACCCCTGTGAGCCGGCATGGGATGAGCTGCCCTGACTGTCAGCGAGGGCCCGGGGGAGGCTGGGGTCTCGGTCTTGGGGGTAGAGGGAGCCCCGGGTGGAGTCTGGGGGTGCACATAGTAAACGCCGACCCTTCCTCGTCATGTCCCGAGTGGGTCACCTCCCAAGACAGCCCTCCTGGTGCGCACACGCATGTCCATGCACACGTTGGTTCAGTCACACCTGTTGACTCTGCTCTTCGTTACGCGTAGTGCTGAGCGTGTGCAGGGGCTCCAGGATGGTTAAGACGTGGGCTTCGCAGAGGAGGGGCCGTTCAGCTGGGTCTTGGAGGACGGGGCGTAGTTCGGCTGAGCAACAATGCTTCCGGTGGGGCAGGCAGCCTGTCCATGGCGTGCGTAGAGGGGCTGGGAGGCACTTGGCATGGCCAGTGCTGAGAGGGACCGGGTGGGCCAGGGACGGGCTCCCCGCTGCTCAGGGGTGAGCAACGGCAGGGACCCCTTATCGCCATCTGGAATTCATGTCCCCTGAGCGGAGCTGACTCCCCCAGCCACGGAGGCAACTCCTCTGTAAAAAAAATCAAAGTGACAGTCTGTGGGCCTGACACTTGACAGTTTACACAATGCTGTCCTTCCCTAGGCCCTTGTCTTTCTTTCCCGTGAGGTGGGACTGGACAGGGCTTTTTGCTTGCATTTTACAGATGAGGAAGCTGAGGCCCACAGAGGGGTAGGAGCTTGCCCAGGGTGACCAGCTGGTCTTGGGCAGAGTCAGGCCTGGAAGCTCCCTGGTCCTGGATCCCAGAGTCTAGAGGTCACTGGGAAGGGAGGGGGCTCAAGCCTGGTGCCCCAGGTCCTCCTGGGGAGGGGCAGCCTCTGTGGGACTAGATGGGCCGATAGGTCCAGCTGCTGGGAGCCCCGGACCGAGGATCGTGCCCACTGGGTCTTGCCAGGGCAAACCATGCTGGTCTGGCTCAGCCTCTGCCACGGAGCCCCCTTCTGGGGTGCGCTGGGGGCAGGGGTCTGGCCCGAGGAAGCGGGAGGGACTGGGTGGCGGATTTGTGTTTCCACTTGATTTCCTCAGTTGTTTTCCAAGAGCGGTGGCAGGATCCCCAGGGGCGGGGTGGAGGCGGGGAGGCCACCGGAAGGCACCACGGCCCTGCTGCCCGCCCCCCACGTGACTCCCCTGACTGACGACAGTACCGCGTGGAAGCGCCTCGAGGCTTCCGTCCTGGCGAGGGTGTGACGTGGGCCAGGGCACTGGGCCCGCGCTTGGTGACTTCCCGCGTGACCCGCAGCATCTCCAGTGCTCTTTCCACTGGGCCCAAACCTTAGACTGTGAGTGCCTGCGACAGCCACCTGATCCCGCTTGCAGCAGAACCCCATAGCCGGGCACCCAGGACCCCAGTTCTCCCAGTTCCCCTCTGACCTCTCCAGCTGCCCCTCTCAGCTCCATGGCCAGTTCCCCCTCCTCCAGCTGCCTTGCCACGGGCCATCGGTCCCCGACTGCCCCAGCCGGGCCACCCTGGGCTCACGTCCCCACTGGTTGTCTTCCCTGCCTTCGGGGGCTGCCCTCGATCCGGTCCCTGGCCTCAGGCCTGGCCTCTCCCCTTTCACTCCCCGCTGCGTCCTGGGCCTATTTGCACCTTCTCAGACTGGTGGCGAGGGGTGGGGTCAGCTGCTCCTGGCTTCAGGATCCGCTCCGCCACCTCCTGGCTGAGTGGCAGCAGTTGAATTGCAGCCCTTCTCTGTGCTTCCGTGCTGGATCTAAGGAGACAGAGGTGCTTGGCACAGGGCGGGGTGGGGGAGGTAACGCAAGAGTTCAAAGGAGCCAGGCTTCTCCCAGCGTTAGAATCCCAGCTCTGACACCAGCTGTGCACCCCTCAACAATGATGATGACAGCTCCCTGAGCCTCAGTTTCCTCCTCTGTAAAATGGGTATAATAATAGTTCCTTCCCATTGGGACGGAACGAACTACTCCCACAGGCGGGATTCTCAACCTGGCTAGGGAAGGCTTCCTAGAGGGAGTTGTGCCATACAGCTCTGAACAGTGGGTCAGAATCAGCCAGAGACAAGGGGGGTGGGTGCTCCACAGGGAGGGCAGGGCTTGAGCAGAGGCTGGACATGGAAACCGGGAGCTTTAAGCCCGAGGCTGGAAGGGGTGGAGGTGAGACTCGGAGCTCTGGCCTAGGAGGGGCTGGGGCTACCCAGGATCCCACCCCAGCCTCCCCACCCCACCTTGCCAGCCAGGGCGCAGCCCTCACCTTTCCTGCTCTCCCAGCTGGTTCCCTGCTCCGTGCCTTTATTATGCTGGTCCTTCCACAAGCCCTCCGGTGCCTCCTGGCCTATGCAAACCCTACCCATCCCCCATGATATGTACAACTACACCTTGCTTCCTCCAGGAAGCCTCTGGGCCCCCTGCCATGGCCATGCCCCTCTCCCTCCCCCACACCCTCTCTCTCCTGCTCCTGTTTTCTCTCACTCCTCTGCAGCCCTGCCTGTTGCACAAATCCACCGTGTTGACCATCTTGTAAGTGGTGCACAGGCCTGGAGCTCAGCAGGACCCCGTGACCATTAACCACCATCAGCAGTGCCTCCCTGCCGGCTTTACACCCACCCCAGCGTGCGCACAGCTCTCACCTCATCTGATCCTCACCACCACCCTCTGGGGCCAGAAAGGATGAGGTCCACTGGGCAAATGAGGATGCAGAGGCTTCAGAGGCCTGGGCTGCCTACAGCAAGTCAGGGGGGGCAGACAGGATCACAGGGGTCTCTCTCTCGCCTGGCCCACGGTGCCTACCATGGCTGGGGTGCTTTCTGTTCAGTTGGAACCCCCAAATCTGTCCTGTTTTGTCCCTCTGGGCCTCACAGCCTCCCTCTCCTACCCACTGGCCCCTCTGTTGTCTGAAGCCCCCTCATACTGTCACTACTTTCTGTAGCAACTGCCCCGCCCCATCTCACAGCTCCAGGCACTTGACAGGGCTGAGCTGGGGCCACAGGTGCATCGGGACACACAGAGGTGCAGGGAAGGGCCTAGCATTAGGGGTCGGGAGGCACTGCCCCTTCGGCTGGTGACCATCTGCCATCTCTCACCTCTTACAGCCTATTTCCACCCCCTGAGGATTGATCTGTACCCACCAGACCTGCGAGGCGCATGTGGTGTTACAGATGAGGAATCTGGGGCTCTGGGAGGCCAGGGACCTGCCTGAGGTGGAAGGCAGGGTGCTGAGCCCCTGCTTTTCTGGGCTGTTTGCTGATGTCACAACACAGTGGGGCTGGGGGGGTGGGGGCTTCCGAGAGCCCTTTGTGAAGCTCGAAAAACTGCCCGAAGAAGAGGCTTCGTTCTTCGACCAGGGGTCCACAGGCAAGGATCGCGCTCCAGTGGATCCCCTTCGGACGCCTGGGACCCCACCATCTGTGAGCCGCCCCCCACCCCGGAGGTGGGGGAAGCCTTGCTCTCTTTAGGGCCCTGCCTGGCCCAAGGACCATGTGACCCATTCTTAGCACCTAGAAAGTGCTGGGCCAACACTTACTCAGAGAATGGCTGCACCTGTGATGGGAGGGTGAGAAGCCGGGGAGGAGGAGTGCGAGAGGGGAGCACGCAGGGTTAGGGGCTGTGGCAGAAGTCCTGCTGGGTCTCCAGCTCTCGCCCTTGACCTCTGCCGTCTATCTCGCACACAGCAGCCAGAGAGTCCTTGTTGAAATGGAACTCAGACGTCTCGAGCCCTGCTCCAAGCTCCCGTGGGCCCTTCACACCTGGGCCCCTCCAGCCTTCCCGGTGATCTGACCCCCGGCTCACTCCAGCCACTCTGGTCTCCTAGCTCTTCTGAGACTCACCAGCTCAGTCCCCCTCAGGGCCTTTGCAAGCGCTGTACCAACTGACTGGAATATTCTCTGCCCAGATGTTCCTCCTCTCTCCATTCAGATCTTTGTCGAATAGCACACCCTTGCAGGGGCCTTCCCTGACCAGCATTTCTAATGTAACCCCTCCTGTCACTCTCTCCCTTTGCCCTGCTTTGTCATCATCGAGCTTGTAGCCACCTGCCATTAGCCTGTTTACCTGTTCCTCATCTGCCCCCTGAGGGCAGGGTGGTCTGTTTGGTCCACTGCTGAGCCCCAGAGCCGGGTCAGCGCTGGGCACAGGGCTCCATGTGTATTTGTGGAGGAAGGAAGGAAGGAAGGATCTCCTTCTCCTGCTTATTCATGGGGTGCCTACCACACGTGGCCCAGTGTCAGGTGCTTTTAGAACGACGGGCATCAGCAGAAGGGACCAAAGCTCACCTCAGCCAGGCTGGCCGCGAGGTACACGTGACGAGCCCAGAGCACAGTGGCTTCTTCCGGTATCCTGTGCCTCATAACAGATGCGGCCTCTAGAGGCCTGAGAACCCGGGCTCGTGGGTCGAGGTGGGAAGGGGAGAAAGCTGGGTGGGGCTGAAAGAGATTTAATTAAAGTTTGGAAAAAACTTACAGCAAAACTCTGCAAAGATGGAAGGGACTTCCTCAGGAGGAAATACACCGCCTGTCAGCAGAGGGAGGCTGGTGGAGGCTGGGCAGCCCTGGAGCCGGGACCAGCCCTAGGACCTGCGGCGGTGCTGCCAGGACTCGGAGTGGAGGGGTGCCCTCGGGGTGGGGTGGGCCGGCCCTGAGGCTGGAAGCAGGCAGGGGTCACACGTCTGGCCAGGCCCAGGCAGCGGAAGCCACGGCTCCAGTCCCCGTCTCAAGGTAGCTGGGCCCCGGCCAAGCGGCCATCTTGGGGCTCTGGGCCCTCCGACCGCAGACCAGGCCTGGGAGACAGGAAATTGCGGGCTCAGGGCCGGAAAGGCCCCCAGTGGGCCCTCGCTCCCTCCCGCCTCCCAGAGTGGCCTCGGGCTCCTGCGCCCCGCGCCCATGGGGTTAACTCTCTCCCTGTCTCTCGCTCTCCAAGTTGTTTTCCAAGCGAGGCAGAGAATGGTTCTCTTGTTACCAACATGGCTTCTGGGCATTGGGTAACGCGCGCCTCTTCTCCCGGCCGCTCCACAAAGGGACCTTTTGTTCCCCTCCCTGCCCCTCTCTCTGGCTCTTCCCCGGCCCCCCACACACCCACCCGCTCCGACTCCCTCCTGCCCGCGCCTCCCGCCCTGCACGGCACCCCCGGGCCGCCAGGAGTGACCGTGGCCTGGCCGTGGCGCCCTCCGTCCCCTGGCGCCCCGCGAGCGGGCGCAGGGCCTGGTGGCCGAGGCGACCGCGTTGCGGGCGGCCAGGTGGCTTCTGGGAGGCCACGGGGGGCAGGGTACGGGGTGCCTGGGGCACCATGTGAGTTCTTGTGGTGCACCTCCTGTCCCAGGGAGGGGACCCTCCGCCCCCCACCCCAGGCCTCTTCCCTGCCTCGAGACAAGCTGCCCCTCCCATCCACCATCCCACTCCAACGGCACAGCAGCCTTGGGGTGGGAGTGACGACCCATCTATCCCCCAAGGTGGAGGCTGAGGCTCGGAGGGGGAGTGTCCTAACCAGGTGCTGCAGCTGGACCCAGCCGTGTGCCCCTCCCCCCCAAAACCTCCCTGAGAAAGAGCCCTCAGGATGCACCCCGTCCCACGGGAAACACCGGGATGGGGCTGAGCCTCCAGTGAAAACCTAAAAGCAAGTTTTCTGGAATTTTTTTGAAAATGAAACAGAATGTGTCCAAGATGGGAGTGTCAGGAAGCCAGTCGGTATTGAAGTACCTGCTCTCAGAGAAGATGGTCTCTGTCTACTGTCCCCTCCCTTTCCCCTCCTGACGGCCCTGCAAGGCAGGTGAGGATGGGCTGACGACGCATTTTTCAGATGAGGAAACTGAGGCACAGAGAGGCTGCCCAGCCAGGACTTGGGGCTCACCCAGGTGACTCCTGCCCTGGGCATCTCTCTCCAGCGCTAATGCCCACCCACCCCTTAAGAGGTCTGGGGCCTTGGGGAGGGGACTTAGGCAGATCCCAGCAACCCTGGTTCCCTTGTCTGGAATCGCAGAAGCCAGAGGCCTGAGGAGGTTGTGCTCAGATGCTCCAAATAGTCACCAATTCCTCCATCTCATGCTGTCCCCGAATTTACAGTGACGTGAACCAGCGAAGTGACCGCTCGTGGAGCACCCGCACGGTGCTGGCAGCGTGTAGTCACCTGTAACCTCAGTGCTGGGCTGGGGCCTTCGGTCCATGGCAAGAAGAGGTAAAATCTGTTGACATGGTGATGGATGGGATGGGGGGGCAAGGGGGCCAGAGGGAGAAGGAAGCCCCTAGTCCTGCCCTCAAGGAGCCGCAGTCCAGGAGGAGTGACATATCAGTAAAGAGCCAGCATGTTGCAAGACAGGCAGCCTGGGAGCTCATCACCAGGCTGGGAGGTGGGGGAAGGAGGGCTTCCTGGAGGAGGTGACTGTGCATGGAGCCTCAAAAGATGAGTGAAAGTTCACCAGGCAAAGAAATTGAGAGAGAAGGTGGGGACGGAGCTGGTGTCGGGGGTGAGGCTGGGAAGACGGTGAGCGGTATGTGTTGGTGTGGGGAGGCCCCACTAGGCCCGTGTGCTGGGGCAGAGCGGGAGCAGGGAAGGTGGGAGAGCTGGGCAGAGGGAAAGAGCCGTGTGGGATGCAGAGGGCAGGGAAGAAGGGCTCCTGAAGACTGCACTGGATCCTGAGGGCAGTGGGGTGGTCACTGACGGATTTTAAAGGGGTCGGATTTGTGTTCTAGAAAGATCTTATGGGCTGGATCTATGCCAGTCTGGTTTATGACTGTTTTCCCAGCACCCAGCTCAGTAACGGGCACACAGTAGGGGCTCGATAAATGTTTTCAATCAATACATGAATGCCAACAGTGTACCCTGAGGCTGTGGTTGACTCCAGTACTGGGACCTTGGGCCCTCAGTTTCCTTGCTTGTAAAACGAGGGTAACAACACCTGCCTCTTGGGAGGTGAAAGGAAGTAGCACGTGTAAGGCCTCCCTCGGTGTCCTGCACGTGGTCAGCCCGCCACGACCCGAGCAGCATGTGCTGTGGGCAAGACAGAGGCAGGGACCCGGGTCAGGAGCAGTGGAGTCACCCAGGTGAGAGAATAATATTAACAACAACAATAATGTTTATTAAGGGCTTAAGTTCTGGGACTCCCTTAGTGGTCCAGTGGTTAAGATTCTGTGCTTCCATTGCAGGGGGCGTGGGTTCGATCCCTGGTCGATGAACTAAGATCCTACATGCTGTGTGGTGTGGCCACAAAAAAAAAAAAAAAAAGGGCTTAAGTTCTTTACATATTTTATTCATATAATCTTCAAGACAAGTGAATGGAGAAGGCAGTATTTTATAGGTCATCCCAATTTTATCGTCCAGGAAACTGAGGATCAGACAGGTGAGGTGACTGGCCCGGGGCCCTGAGGCCAGTGAGTGGTGGACAGAACTGCACTGGACACCAGAGCCCAGCTTGTGACCACTAAGCTGGTGATGGAGACAGGTCAGGGCAGCCACCAGGGCAGGGAGAGTTGGGGGGACAGAGTCAGACTGATGGACCAGATGGTGGGGGCAGGCCTGGGAGAGGGAGTTATCAAGGATGCCCCTAGGTTCTGGCCTGGATGACCAGGTGGAAGGTCATTCCATTTCCTGAGTGAGGGACACAGCAGGATAGGCAGGCTTGGGGAGGAAGGACACGCTGCGTCTGAGGGGCTGTTAGGGTGTCTGGGTGGGGATGCCCGGGAGGTCTGGAGTCTAGGCGGGGTGGTCTGGATGAGGGCGAAATGAGCTCATAGGGCAAGTGGAAGGCATGTGGGTGGGTGGAGGAGCCCCAGCCCTGGAGGTGATGTCGGCAGCAGACGTTACACGGCGTTGACTCTGGGCCAGACATGATCCTAAGCCCTGGTATTATTTCAATTCTCCCAACAAACCCTGTGAGGGAATACCATTACCATCCCCATTTTATAGATGGGAAACTCAGGCAAGAGACATTCCGTTTGGAATGTCAGAATAGGTACATCTGTAGAGACAGAGAGTAGAGTGGTGGTTCCCTAGGGCTGGGGAATTAAGGGAGTTAAGGGATGATGTCTAAAGGGTACAGGGTTTATTTTGGGGGGTGATGAAAGTGTCCTAAAATGACTGTGGTGATGGCTGTACAACTCTATAAATATACTAAAAAACATTGAACTGTGTACTTCAGACGCGTGAATTACATGTCAATAAAGCCAGGGGAGAGAGAGAGGCGCCCAGCCAGTAGAGGGAAGCAGGGCTTGGAGGGGCAGGGGAGCCTCGGGAGCGGGAAGGAGGGCGGTTTGGGTGAGAAGCTGGGGGAGGATGCTGTCTGCAGCATGAGCTGCTCCCGACTGGTCCAGGGTGTGAGACCTGGACGTTCCTTGGAGTTTGTCGGTCCAGGTTCCCTGGTGACCTGGTCCGCACTGGTTGGGGACCCGGCCCTGTGGGTGGACGGGCCCTTCTGGTAGTGGAGATCGGAAGAGGAGTGCGTCATCCTTTGGGACCTGGATGGAGATCTCTCCACCTCAGGAAGCAGTAAACCCCCAACCAGGACGTTTTGGAGGCTTGCCGCCCCTGACTTTGGGTGGAGGCTGGGGAGGAATGAGGGTAGGAAAATGCCTCAGTTGCTCTTCCTGAAAGAGCGAGACCCCCAGTCAACAGCTCACCCAGAAGTTTCGCACCTCAGCTTCTCCCACAAGAGGGCCCCGGAATCTGCTGGGGGTCCAGGAGGACGGGAGGGTGTGAAGGGAAGGCTGGGGTATGGCGGTCCCCCTTCCTCCCGGCACTGATGCTGGTCATTGCCAGGAGCACATCCAGGCCTCCTGACTGAGAATGGCTGCGACCGACCCATGGTCCCAGCCAAGGATGGGGCTGCGCGGAGAGGCTCGAGGGGCCCCCTGGGCGTGTGAAGAGCAGGAGATGAGGCAGCTCTGGGCAGCTCCCCAGGCCTTCTGTGGCCACAGCCGCCGTGCCCCTTTTGTTCAGGGTCCATTTAGCACCCCTGCACCCCCGCCCCATGCCTCAGGACTTGTCTCCGTGATGCAGGAGGCTGGCGGGGAGACTGGGCTAGGCCTGCGCTCAGGACCTCCATGGGGCCAGGATCCCGAGAGGGGGGCGGAGCATGCGTGATTCTCTCAGGAGGCTGAGGCTCAGAGGGTCTTGCTGGAGTCCCTACACCCCCATCAGGCACTTCTCCCTGGGGAGCCCCGCACGGCCCCACTCAGAGCCCATTTCTTCTCCTTTATTTCTATTTTTATTTTTTGTGTTACGCGGGCACTCACTGTTGTGGCCGCTCCCGTTGCGGAGCACAGGCTCCGGACGCGCAGGCTCAGTGGCTATGGCTCACGGGCCCAGCCGCTCCGGGGCATGTGGGATCTTCCCGGACCGGGGCACGAACCCGCGTCCCCTGCATCGGCAGGCGGACTCTCAACCACTGCGCCACCAGAGAAGACCCTCTACTTTTTGATGCAGTTGTGGTGCTTCGATTTCCTATATCAGAGCAGAAGAAGATCATTAGAAACGTGCATGGAGGGAGGGAGGGAGGGTCCAGAAAGAGGGAAATAGTTGCTAAAACTCAAAACATTTGCCGAGAGGGTCTGTATTATATTTAATTATTCTTATCGTAAAACAAACGCAAACCACAGTTGCTGACTTGGCTTTAACAACATTTGTAGCGTACTCTAAGGGAGGACCCAGAGCCACTGTATAACCACAGGCCACCTGTGGGCACTGCCAGGCGGCTGGTCACAGGACCCATGGACGCTGTCCTGGCTGTCACTGCTGAATGCCTTGATACAAGTGGAGGCTGCATTTGTAGGACATTTTGTTAAAGCAGGCTAGGTATAAATAAAGACTTATGCCCACAGATGCCTACTGCAACTCACAAAATAGTGAAAACCTGGCCACTGCCTCAGTGTTCAGCACTGGGGGCTTGGGGCTTGGCGAAATGAATCAGAGCACCTTCCTATGACAGAATGTGATGCAGCCACTAAAAATGATGCTTATGAAAAATTGTAATAACATAGGAAACGCTTTTGGTATAAAACCAGGATACAAAATGGTATTTGCATATATATTACATCAATAAAAAGAGAAAAGGAAAAACTAACTGCTGTGAGCTCGACTTCATTTCACAACATATAAGGAAAAAACAGAAAACACAAAAACGCTCACCTTATTTATTTCTGGGTGGTGGGATTTAGAGTGATTTTTAAATTTTTAGTACTTTGTCTTTTATTGTATTTCCAAATTTCTACAATAAACACTTTCAAGTTTGAAAGTTATTTGAAATAAAGGCAAAGAGTGTGTCCTGTATTTAAGAAAGAGTCTTATTTCTCTAGAAAATCTTTTTATGTGGATGTGAAAGATCTTGGACTGTATTTAATACTCTGTATTTTTCAGCTTGAGGTAAGGAGCTTGAATCAGTTTAGGAATGCATTTGACTACAAGTAACAGAGAGCAGGTTGGTTTTTCCCAATAACAGGAGGTCCCTGTTAGGCCAGCCAGGGCTGGTGTGCTCAGCGATGTCGCTGTGGAAGCAGATGTTTTCCACCCAGCAATCATCTCTTTCAAGCTTCTGTCCCCCATGCCGTTTCTCAATATTCTGTAACTAAGAACAGCTTATGCACGTGCTGCCCCACCCCAGCCCAGTGACATTAGGATGTTAGAGAACCTCAGGTGGACCAGGCAGTCCAGGTCAGGGTATGCTTGTGGGAGACTGTTCCTGAGGAAGTGACCTGTCCAAGGTCACACTGCTGCTCAGTGAGCTGAATGACCAAAGGATGGATGGTCACATGGAGGCCGGATTAGAACATGGCTCTTCCCGAAACTGCCAAGTCAAACCATTTGACGTGGCACATGAGGACCTGGAAAACCAGGCCCTGCGGACCTACTTACTCAGCACTGAACTGCTGTGGCTCACAGACACCTCACCGGTTTTACTCTGAGCCTTTGCTTATACTGTTCCTTCTGCCTGGAATGCCTTTCCCTACTGCCGCCACCCTCTCTGGTCTAACTCCCGGAAGCCCTCCTGACCTCCTGGCTGGGCTAGTGGCACTTTCCCGGCACTCACAGTGCACTGTGGTTGCTGCTTCTACCACACTTGGTTATACTTTTCTGTTCACGTGCTGGCTCCGCTCCCCACCAGCCTCTAGCCCCTTGAGGGAGGACTGTGTCTGATTCATCTCAGCATCGGCCTGGCCCCAGTCGGGGCACATTTGAGCAGGAAGTCATAGGACTGGCTCTCCCTCTGCTCCTGCAGGAGCCTTGACAAGTCATAGCCCCGTTTCCCTGCTCCAAATGTGGGGGAGTGGGGCTTCACCAGGTCCCTTCTGAGACCCAGTCATCCTTAAGAAGGCAGGGCTGTTGGTGGTGCCCGAGATCCAGTGAGGCAAGGGGCCCTCGGTCAGGATGGACGTCCCCTGTGGCCACCTGCCCTGCTTAATGGTAGGGACGGGTTGGGGTGGAGGGCTGCATTCTGGGCCTCAGCAGACCAGACTCCACCAAAGAGTCTGGCCCTGTGTCCCCGCATCAGGGAGGGCGGCCCCCAGCACTTATCAAAGGCCAGCAGGGCCCCCTCCCTCGGAGGATGGCTGGGAGGGGGAGGGGATCTCCCTGGGGCTGCTAAGGCTGGGCCACTGCCACTGACAAGCCGGCCATCCGTCAGCCTGCAGCACAATGCGGCCATTAACCCCTGCCCCCTGCCCCTTTTTAGCCACTTCCTCTGGAGGGCTTTCCCCCTCCCCACAGAGAAGGGAGGGGAGGATTTCTGTTAAGCCTCCCTCTTCAATGAGGGGCCCAGGAGCTATGGTCCCTTGGCTGGTTTGGGGAGTCGCAGCTCTGTGTCCCTCCCAAAGCTCAAGGTCCCAGGTTTCCAGCTCCACCTTCTGCAGCCACCTTGGGGGCCAGGTGGTTCCTCCTCCCTCTGCCACCCACGGGAGTACCCTCGAGCCAAAGCAGTGTATATGAGGAGGGACAGAGAGGGGCCCTGAGAGAGACAGGGATAGGGATGGAGAGTTTCTGCGAGACACACTTTAGACTCGGATGGCGCCTTTCCATTTACACAGAACATTCAAAGGGCCGTTACAGACAAGTCCCGCCTGTGAAATTCAATGCGAGAACCCTAAGTAAGATATTAGCGAAACAAATCTGCAATGAATAAAAGGTATATATACCTCATAACGGAATTTTGTTTATCCTAGAAAGGGAACCGTGGCTTTACATTCGAAAGTCTATAATGCCATTCATCACGTTAATAAATTAAGGGAGAAAACTCGATCATCTAGGCACTGGCAATAAATCTCAACATCTACTTCTGATAAAAATGTTTTAGCAAACTTGGGATCGAAAGGAATTCCTTCAACTGATAAAGATTACCTACAGAAACCAGCACAAACATAGTTCTTAAAGGGCCAACAGATACATTCCTTAAATCAGGGACAAGTCTGCCCTCATCCATGCATCTATTCAACATTGTACCTGAGGCTCTATCTGGGGCAGTAAGACATGAAAAAAAAAAAAAAAAAACAACAACAAAGTATAAGGATTGGAAAAGAAAAAGTAAAACTGGCATTATTTGCAGGTGATAAGATTGACTACATAGAGAATCCGAAATAATCTACGGGCAAATTATTAGAGCTATGAAGGAAATGTCACAGAGCTAGAGATAGGATCTTCCTACATCAAATCAATAGCAAAAACCAACTGCAGGGACTTCCCTGGCGGTCCAGTGGGTAAGACTCCGCGCTCCCAATGCAGGGGGCCGAGTTCAAACCCAGGTCGGGGAACTAGATCCCACACGCCACAACTAAACATGTCGCAGCAAAGATCCCACGTGCCACAACTAAGACCTGGCACAGCCAAAATAAATACATTAATTAATTTTTAAAGAATTGCAGCTACAACATGTGGATGGATGAACCCTGAAAACACGACGCTAAGTGAAAGAAGCCAGACACAAAAGGCCACATATCATGATTCCATTGCTATGAAACACCTAGAACAGGCACATCCAAGCAACGGGAAGTAGCTTAATAGTTGCCAGGGGCAGGGGAGAGGGGGGAGATGGGGAGTGGCCGCTAACGGATGTGTTTCTCTTTGGGGGTGATGAAAATATTCTGAAATTAGACAGAGGTGGCGGTTGTACAACCTTGTGAATATAAACTGAATTGTACACTTGGTGAATTTTCTAGTGTGTAAATCATTTCAATAAAAAGTAATTGCATTTATAAACAACAGAGCAAACAAAATATAATTTTAAAAAGTCCTCCACTTACGATAATAACAGAAATTAAATATAAGAAAATATTTACAGAGAAGAGCGTAAAATATTACTGACGTATAGCCACGCTGGAAAATAGTTTGGTAGTTTCTTAAAAAAGAAAATATCTTCTAACCATATGACCCACTTCTGGGCATTTATTATAGAGAAACAGAAGCTCATATCCACAATGACATATGTACATGATTGTACACGGCAGCTTTATCGGTAATAGTTAAAAACTGGAAGCAAACTAAATGCCTTTCAGTGAGTGAATGATTAAACAAACTGGTACCTCCAGACCACAGAATACTACTTGGCAATAAAAAAGAATTAACAGTCAATACATGTGAGGATCTGGACGGAGCTCAAGGGAATTACGCTGAGTGAAAGAAACTATCTCGAAAGGTTGCATGCTGTGGGGTGACGTTCTCAAAACAACACTGTAGAGATGGAGCACAGATTAGCGACTGGAGGAGTTGGGGAGGGGAAGGGGGGATGGGTGTTGCTATAAATGAGTAACACGAGGGGTCTTGTGGGACAGAGTTCTGTGTCTTGATTTTGGGGGTGATTATATGAATTAATGCAGTTGATGAAATTGCATATGGACCTACACGCACACACACACACACACACTCACACACAGAGGAATGCATGGAAAACTAGTGAAATCTGAACAAGGTCTGTGGATGGTACCAACGTCAATTTCCTGGTTTGGGTAGAGTGCCATGGTTATGTAAGATGTCAGCATTGGGGGAAACTGTACTATTTTTGCAACTTCCTGTCAATCTATAATTCTTTGAAAACAAAAAGTGAGACAAAAAAATTACTGGCAGACATTAATGAAGACCTCAAAGATTGGCTGGAAAAAAAATGAATGCTGGGATGGGAGTGGGCAGGATTATGGCTGAAGATACAGTGGCTGAGAGGTTTAATTGGTAAAGCTTGGTGCTGGGTAAAAAGAGCTTCGTTATCCTTTTTTTTGTCTAATCTTGTGCATTTGAAATTTTCCTTAATAAGAAGTAAAATAAAGAAACTAAAATAAATGCAGAGAGACAGCCACTAACTTGCATAAGGAGATTCAATATATTAAGGATGTCAGCTCTTCCCAAATTAATGTCTAGATTCAGTTCAGTCCTGATCAAACCCCAACAGGGTTTTGGTAGTGCTTGTCAAGCTGATTCTAAAAGCAGTAAGAAAGGGCAGAGCACTAAGAATAACTGAGAGGGGCTTCCCTGGTGGCGCAGTGGTTGAGAGTCCGCCTGCCGATGCAGGGGACACGGGTTCGCACCCCGGTTCGGGAAAATCCCACATGTCGCGGAGTGGCTGCGCCCGTGAGCCATGGCCGCTGAGCCTGCGCGTCCGGAGCCTGTGCTCCGCAACGGGAGAGGCCCGCGTACCGCAAAAAAAAAAAAAAAAAAAAGAATAGCTGAGATACGCCTGAAGAATGAGGTAGAGGCACTTGCCAGCTAGCCAGGCTTGTTATAAAGCTCTAGTCATTTGGCCAGTGTGGTATTTATTGGAGAAAGATGGACAGCTAGACCAATGGGACAGAACAGAGAGCCTGACACAGACCTGACACGTATGGATCCTGAGGGCGGGGTGGGGGGCAGGTCAGAGGGGAAAGAAGAAGACAGAGTCACAGCTGTGTCACATGCCATCCCCACACCTTTCTGTGGGGCTGGCTTTGCTCTTAGTATCCCAAGATGCCATTTCACACTTGGTGGAACTCAAAGAGGGCCAGGGATGCCCAAGGTCTTCTGGCTCTGGTCCCAGTCTCTTTCCAAAGTGGGGTCCTACCAGACCTCCCAGCCCCGTGTCTGAATCATGGGCCCCCGTGCTGAACCTGATGATTCATATAATCTCTGGGGGGTGTTCCTGGAACTACGTAGGTATTAACTTCCCACTTGAGACTGAGAATCCCTGACCTGGAGAAAGAAAGAGAGAGAATGACAGAGAGAGGGAGAGACAGAGAGGGGGAGAGAGGGGGAGAGAAAGAGTGAGAGAGCAAAAGTCAGTCCCTCAGCAGCCAGCATGGCTGCGCTGCCAGGGGTGGGGAACAATCAGGCACTGTCCGCCTCCCTCTGCCCCCCGGGCTCCCACTGGCTTTCATCACTGACCTAACCCGGGGGGCAGAGCACTAGGCGGGGGCGAGAGGGGAAGGTCAGGGGTCAGCCCATTACATGCCAAGCAGAACTAGGAATAGAGCTGCTTTGGGGGTGGCTGGGGGAACTCGGGGCCCCACGGGAGCCCACATCCCACCTCTGGCCAGAGGCAGCCGATTGGAGGAGGCAGGTCGGGAAGAAAGGTGAGAGCTGCCCATGGAGTGAGGGCCATGGCTCCCTCAAAGCTGGGAACGGGCCTCTGGAAGGATGCAATCTAACCCCCTTTCCACCCACTGCTGCCCTTGTGGGAGAGGTTTCCTTGTCCCTAAGGGGATCAGGCCCCCACCAGACCAGGGCTCCCTTCTGCCTCCCCAGCCCAGCTTCCCAGTCAGGCCACCCCTGCAGTCTGATTCCCCACCTCACTTCAGACTCCAGGAGGGGGAGGCGATGCCCCCGCCTCCACGACAGGCGTCTCTGGCTCCCTCAAGCTGCCGCTAGTGGCCTGTGCACTCCAGCCAACGCACAGATCTGACTGTTCTATCCCTCCTCTGCTAGTCTCCTGCGGCACCTCAGTGCCAGGCTGATAGGGTCTGGGGTTCTGATTTTGAAATTGGAGACCTCCACCTCTGACCACTGCCTGGTCTCTGGGATCCTAGTGACACAGTTTTTCATTCATTCATTCATTCATCAGGTATGCATTGAATGTACTACTTGCCAGGCGCCATGCTGAGTGTTGGCGATAGAGGTGTGACCGAAACAGGCCAGGTTCCTGCCCTCAGGGAACTTGCAATTTGGAAAGAAAGACAAGAAGCCAGGTAACAAGCAAACAAATGCATAACCCAAACTGTGCTCCATGTCAGGTGGGAGATGGATGTTCTGAAAGAGACTAGCCAAGGGCTGTGCTTTAGCTGGTGCTCATCGAGGGCTTCCTGGAGAAAGCGACAAGGTAACGCGGAAGTAGAGATGAGGATGAAGTGAGGGAGTAGCATACCCGGGGGAAGAATGTTCCAGGCAGAGGAAGCTACAACAGTAAAGGCCCTCAGGTGGAAACATTCCAGCACGTTCCACGAACAGCAAGCCGCCAGAGGCCCTGAACAGAATGAACAGGGAGAAGCAGCCAGGCCCAGATCTCTAGCTAAGGACCTGAACTTTATTCTGCCTGTGATGGAAAGACATTAGTGGGGTTTGGGCAGGGGGTGTCATGGTCTGACTTAAATTTAAAATCAGCACTCAGGCTCTTATGATACCCATTTTACCCATGGAGACTAAGGCTCAGAGAGGTCAAAGGACATTTCCGGGGTCACACAGCTGCCATGGAGCCAGTGCTCTGTCCAGCCCATCCACCAGCTCCCACGAGTCCAGTTACACCCTTTCCCATTGGGCTCCCCTTTTATTTTGGGGTCTTGCCCAGTGCTCTGAAGTGGGGAATGTTACCTGGGTCAATGCCTGCCACCCCCACTCATGTGACCTCTGGCAGGGCAGGACCTTGCTTCTCTTGCCCCCTGATGTGGAATGGCCAATGCGTGTTAGCTTCTAGTATTACTGCTATTATCTGTTTGCTTTAAAAAACCCATGCTCTGGGCTTCCCTGGTGGCGCAGTGGTTAAGAATCCGCCTGCCAATGCAGGGCACGGGGTTCAAGCCCTGGTCCGGAAAGTTCCCACATGCCGTGGAGCAGCGGAGCCCGTGTGCCACAACTACTGAGCCTGTGCTCTAGAGCCCACGAGCCACAACTACAGAAGCCCGCGTGCCTAGAGCCCGTGCTCCGCAACGAAGAGTAGCCCCCGCTTGCCGCAACTAGAGAAAGCACGCATGCAGCAAGGAAGACCCAACGCAACCAGAAATAAATAAATAAATAAATAAATAAAATTAAAAAACAACCCATGCTCTAAATCTCTATGCTGATGATGAATTGAACTGAATTCCACCCACCCACCCCTGGTTCCTTGACCTTTACAACGGCCCATGAGGCCAGTGGTGAGTCAGTAAGGAGTCAGGCCTTGTTCTGGGGCCATGGCAGCACTGAGGGGTGGGCACGTCAGGCACAGCTCAGCACCCATTGCCCACAGACTCCAAAGACTCCCCAGCCAGCCCTGAGATAGGCGGGGCAGTAATAGTGACAGGAATGGGGTGGGGGGCGGGGGACTCCGGTGCCCCAGGAGGTTTTTCTCCCAATGGCCACTGGGTGGCAGCACTTCCCCAGGAATATGGGATTGTGGGGGGCGCAAGCTTTTCCTGATTGAATCTGAGGCTCAGAACCCAAAGGTTAGAATCTTGGAGGAGACCTAGGCCCAGAGAGGACTTGCCTGGGGTCACACAGCTTTCAGTGGCCGGGCCAGGCCAGGGGTCACCCTCCTGCCTGGATGGACTCTGGAGCAGCAGGAGGGGGAGGGGTAGTTCTCCCTGTGCTCTGGCCAGGACTTGGTAGCCTGATCATGCCTGTCACTGGCCCCACTGTCTGTCTCTCCTGCCACACTGTGATTCTCTGAGGACAGGGGACTGTGCCTTGTATCCACTGTCGCCTGCACCAGCTATGTCCTCTGCCTGGGTCACCCTGCCCCTCTTCTTGACCCGGGTCCCACCAGCACCTCCTTCAAGACTCAGCTAAGATGTCAGTTCCTCCAGGAACCCTTCCCTGGCCTTTGTCCTGGGCAGAAGCCCCTCCTATGGGCCCACAAAACATCCTGGGCTCTTCCTAGGTGGTGAGGCCCCCAGGGCAGGGATCGTTGGTGTAGCTGAACAGGCCCACCCTGAGGATGCACAGACACTGTACATTCTGAGCCTGCGACACAGTGGTCCTCAAACTGCAGGAGACATTGAAGCTACCCACGGAGCTTTGTGAAAACGCAGCCTCCAAGATTCCCCCTTTCCCCGGAGACTCTGATCCAATAGGTCTGAGACAGAGCCCAGGAGCCTCCATGTGAGCTACTTCCCAGGCGAGTCTGAAGCAGCGGCCCGAGCATCCTAAGGCCCCCGAAGTGTGCCATCAGCCCTGCCCTCTGAAGTGGTTGGGCAAAATGACTATAATGAGGAATGACAATAAAAACCTCTGATGTCATTAAAAAGTCTACAAATAACAAATGCTGGAGAGGGTGTGGAGTAAAGGGAACTCTCCTGCACTCTTGGTGGGAATGTAAGTTGGTGCAGCCACTATGGAGAACAGTATGGAGGTTCCTCAGAAAACTAAAAATAGAATTACCATATGATCCAGCAATCCCACTCCTGGGCATATATCCAGACAAAACTATAATCCAAAAAGATACATGTACCCCTATGTTCATAGCAGCACTACTTCTGCCTGCGAGAGGTGGATTAGAGCCGGGCCTGGGAGATGGGGAGAACAAGGAAGAAAAGAGGAGGCTGGGCATCTTGCCCTCACCTGGGGAGAGGGACTGGAGTGGGCTGGGTGGGGGCTGGTCAGGAGGCTTGAGGGACATCTGTGTCATGTGAATTGTTTACAAGCACTCATACCTGTTTCTCCTTTTTATCTTGATCTTTGGGAGAGTCATTTTCCCCAGTCTACAGATATCTGAAGCTCAGAGTCAGGTAGTGACTTGCCCAAGATCCCCTAGCTACAAGATGGCAGCATCTGGGCTTGATCTAGGGCTACTGTGAGGTGGAAGAACCACAGTCCATGTTAAATTATCTGGGTTTGGAGACTGCTGATTTTTTAGAGTCGAAATTCTGGCCTGCAAACAGGGCTTGGAGGTCCCAGCCCTAGCTCTGCCGCTGACCACGTGGGAGACAAGGGGAAGTGCCTCTCTGAGCCTCAGTTTCCTTACCTGCACAATGTGGCTGACAATACTTGTTCTTCTCTCACAGGGTCGAGGTGAACTTTGAAATCCTGTGAAAGTGATCTGAACAGCGGAGCAGTGGGTATATGGGAAAGTTGTCGCTGTTGTGGCGTTCTGCACAACTGCTGAAACTCAGATAGTTCCCTAAGGAGGGGGTGGGGTGCAGCTCCCATCAGGCCATGGGATATGTGGATAATCATCCTTCTGCATTTCTCCTTTCTCTGCTGCCCCTGGGAGGGGAAGCTGGACAGGCCTGGGCCCATGCTGCCTGGATGAGGCAGATGCCAGCGCTGAGTCTCTGGGAGTACCAACCCGCTCCGGGGAACTTACTTTACACAATACCAGTGGCAGCAGAGGTTGTTGGGGAGATAGGTTTGGACCCTTCGGCTGGGAAGCACTGATGGTGTTCCCTGAGCCTCAAGTACACAGGGGCTGTTACTCTCAAGGGGACCCCAGGGGAGCTGCTCAAGACTAAGCGGGGGTGTGAGGAGTCTTTCACTAAATATCACAGAAAGCATCTGCCTCAGTGCTCTTAGTTTGCATTTGGAGAAAGGAGGCTCGTGAAGGAAAGGGAAGGGAATCCAATCTGTCAATAGCAGAGCCGCTGACCACAGGTGTGCAGGTGTTAAGACGGGCACTGAACTAGGTGGCAGGAGTCTCAGGGCCGAGATCTGGATCTTATATTAACTGTGAGTGGCTCTGGACTCTCTTCCCCTCTCTGGCGCTTAGTTTCCTGGCCTGCAAAACTCCTATTAGGCTGGCATCTCGAAGTATCCTTCCAGCTCGGACACTGTCATTCTAGTAGAGGAGTGACGGCACCCTAGGACGGGGTGCTGAAAATGTGAAAGGGAAAGTGTCGGGGTTTGTAGTCCACTGAACTTCTCTGGAGGTCTCCCCGCCTACGGATGCTTCCGTTGCCACGGCAACCAACCAGGCGGCTTGGTCCCCCGGCGTCCCGCTGAGGAAGCTGGGAAGAACCCTGACCTTATCAAGATGGCGGCGGCCACAGGGCAAGGGGCGGGGTTGAGCGCCGTCGGCCTGTCCGGACGTTTCCTCTCTTTCCGCTTTTTCATGCTAAAGGCGACCTTCCGTCAATACTTGTTCTCCTTCCTCGTTCTGGGAACCCCGGGAGGCAGGGAGGGAAGGGTTGCCTGTAGGGACCCAGGCAAATACCCAGTGCGGGAAGACGGGACTTCCGCGTCCCCCCGGAAGTGACGCGACAGTCGCGGCCGCCGACAGGTGGAACGGCAGGTGGGTTCAGGTGCCAGCCTGGCCCGGACCCGGCTGTGGTACTGACGCTTCCGGTGAGCGACAGAGGCGAGCTCCCAAGGGCCTGGAGACCCGTGGGGCGGGCTCTGGAATCTGAGGCTCCGCCCTGGCCTGGAGTTCCCCCCTGTACCTAGTAAGAATCACCTACCCACCCCCCACCCCGGGGACTACCCCCATCGTCCGGAGGGGAGTGGGAGGGCCCGACTCTCCCAGATCGCCGGGGTTGGGGTTGGCATTTAGGCACTGGTTCCCTAAGCTCTAAGCTCTTTTCTTTCCCGGATCCAGTTCCCCATTCCCCTGCCGAGCTGGGCAGTTAGCCAGCACACTGAAACTCTCGGAACCATGTTTGCAGACTTGGATTATGACATCGAGGAGGATAAACTGTGAGTATGTTGTTACCCCAAGTCCCACTAGTGCAGGAGCCCCAGGTCTCTCAGGTGCCTGGACTTACCAGTTCCACAGACCTTGCTTCTCAGCAGAAGATTAGGTCTCGTACTGTAGCAGAAATGAATCCTGCCCTTCCAGGAGCTCACCATCTGTAGGGGGCTGTGGACACATTGATGGATAAATACAGTTCAGGGCCATAAGGGTGCTAATGGAGAGTGACCTGGCTACACGAGGAGAACCGAGCAGGCCAAGCAGTGCCTTTTCTGGGGTGTTCAGGGAAGGCTTCATAGAGGAGGTGACAGTTGAGCCACATTTTGAAGGATGAACAGGAATATCATAAACATACTTTCCTCCCCAGCATAGATGATCAGTGGGGCAGATTTTCAAAAATTAAGTTAGTTTCCTTAATAGAATATATACTCCCGCAGAGCAGGGACTGGGTCCAATGCCTTTCTGTGTCCTCAGCACTTAGTACGGTGCTCAGCATCAATAGGTTGTTAGCAAATGTTTATCAAGTGAATAAGAGAATAAATGAGAATATTTACCACAAAACATAAATCAGTGCTAATGTATAGTGAAAACTGAGAGGTAATTGAGTACAGCAATTGACAGATGGGTGATGGATCGCTTAACAGGAGAAGGCTTCCTGGAGGAGGTGGCTGTTATGTTCCATATGTGCCTGAGAAGGTGACAAGGATAGAGTCTGACTCAAATCTTAGAGAGAGAATGAAGGAAAGGGAAGGGGGACCTATTTTTACGGAGTGCCTGCTCTGGGCTGGGGTGGTATTTAAGTGCCTTCCATGTACTTTCTTCCAAGAACTTTGGTAAAGTGGCCATTTTTTTTTTTTTTTTTTTTTTTGCGGTACGCGGGCCTCTCACCGCTGCGGCCCCTCCCGCTGCGGAGCACAGGCTCCGGACGCGCAGGCCCAGCGGCCACGGCTCACGGGCCCAGCCGCTCCGCGGCACGCGGGATCCTCCCGGACCGGGGCACGAACCGGCGTCCCCCGCATCCGCAGGCGGACTCTCAACCACTGCGCCACCAGGGAAGCCCAAAGTGGCCATTTTTAATCCATACCACTTTATGGATGAGGAAACTGAGATGCAGAGAGGGTGACTTACTTACCCAAGTCCCACAGCTGATAAATGGCTGAATTGGGATTGATCCCCCATCAGCATGGCTCCAAGAGCTCTGTGACGTTCCAGCACAAAGTGCTGTCTTTTTGGCCAAGTGAGAAAGAGAAAAGGCTGTGCAGCACTTGGAGGCTCTTGGGAGTTTTAGAAGGTCTGTCTGTCCCCGTCCCCTCCAGTCATCCTTTCTCCAGGGGACTCAGCTGCACGTGCTTCTCTCTCCAGCGGAATCCCTACCGTACCTGGGAAGGTGACCTTGCAGAAGGATGCTCAGAACCTGATTGGGATCAGCATTGGAGGAGGAGCCCAGTACTGTCCCTGCCTGTATATTGTCCAGGTATTGAGTGCTTTGGAGGTGGAAGGGAGGTGCTGGAGGGGGCGAGCCACCTCCCTACTTGGGCGTGACAAAGGTTCATTTCTCCCCTCTGCACAGCTGACTCCTCATTCTCTTCAGAGGGGCTTCCCCGAACACCCACTGTCAGTAGGTCCACCCTTGTTTTCCTCTATCATTTCAGTCTGTTCTTTTCCTTCTCAGCACTTATCACCATCTGTACTCATGGATTTGCTCATTAGTTCTGTATCTAACTTCTTTTCCAGACTCTTTGCACTATGAGGTCAGGATCCCAGTTTGCTTTTTCACTGCAGTCAGCACCTTGTACAATGCCTGGCAAATAGCGGACCTTCAATAAAAATGTCATCAGTGAATCAATAAAATCATCAGCCTTTGGTACTAACACAAGTGAAGCATAATGGAAAGACTAAGACTATGAAATAATAATGGCCTGAGTCCAAGTGCAAGCTTCCCTGCTTATTAACTAGTTACTTAAGCTCTCTGGGCCTCAGTTTCCTCACCTGGAAAATGGGGATATAAAATATGTAGATCTGGGCATCTTTGGGTTGTTGTGAAGATTAAACAAAATGACATCACACAATGTCCGGCCCTTAAGCAGCACTCCCTCGATAGCAGCTGCGATTATTTTTATGACAGTTCACTTTCCCAGATGATCTGCCAGTGATACTGAACAATTCTGTGGTCCTTATAAGAAGGGCTGCCCTGGTGATATTCTGTCAGCTGTGACGCAGGAATGGGGACGGGCCTCGTTTATTATGTGGCTGGTCAGAGTCAGTGATCTTTCTGTAGCCTTGGAAGGAAGCTTGCCCCCCTCAGACATAAACTTGACCTGGATTCCAGCTATGTTTTAACCTTCTCAGCTATGTAGCCATTGGTGGCAGATGGGAAACTGCAGTTTCTCTGAGGATCTTACAAAAGAGTCACTCCTAAGGTAAGGCCTAGAAGATGGAGAGTCCCTGGATCTGGTCTCGCCTGCTTAGGGTGTGGCCTTTACGAGCGCTTTGGCTTCCTCTGGCCCAGGAGGTGTTAGGGAGGCCTCCCCCAGGCCTGGCCTCCTTGCCATCTCCCTGCTCAGCCTCCCCTGCCACCTCCCCCTCACCACCTGTGGGGGGCCAGGTTTGTTCTTAATATGAACTGTGATTATAAAATAATAGAATTGATTTTTTTCAAAAGTCAATTTTATTTTTAATCAAAGGCTATCTGACTTGCTTTGAACAAGTCAAGAGTACTAAAAGGCTAGTGTCAAATAAGCAACCCCTCTGCTCGACGCCTTCTCACCGCCCTTCCCCTTCTCACCGCCCTTCCCCCACCCCAATCCCGGAAGCAACGCCGCTTCCCACCCTTTTAGCTGTTGATTCAGGTATGAGGTCCCATTTTTCTCAGTAAGATGCTTAGCCTGTTAGTTTTTGGTCTATTGCTTATAAACATCTGTCAGCTTCTCTCAGTCTAGGAGCTAAAATTTTAGCTTTCTTCCAAAACCTATCTATCTATCTTCCCAACATAGTTATCGTGTCAATTTTGGTTAAATCAGTATCAGTACAACAGATATTATGTTCGGGAAATATTTCCTGAGGGCCTGGCCAGGCTCTTTCGTAGCCACTAGAGATAAGAAAGCAAAAAAACAGAGACCCTGCCCTCAGAGAGCTCGGAGCATAGTAACATGCTGTTTTTTTGTCTTTCTTTTTAAATGGCATAGTGTTTGCATATGACCTCTGCACATCCTCCCGTATAGTTTATTATTATTATTATTTTTAAAATAAATTTATTTATTTACTTGTTTATTTTTGGCTCTGTTTGGTCTTCGCTGCTGCACACAGGCTTTCTCTAGTTGCGGCGAGCGGGGGCTACTCTTCCTTGTGGTGCACGGGCCTCTCATTGCGGTGACTTCTCTTGTTGCGGAGCACAGGCTCTAGGAGCACCAGCTTCAGTAGTTGTGGCACGTGGGCTCAGTAGTTGTGGCACATGGGCTTAGTTGCTCTGCAGCATGTGGGCTCTTCCCGGACCAGGGCTTGAACCCGTGTGCCCTGCATTGGCAGGGGGATTCTTAACCACTGCGCCACGAGGGAAGCCCTCGTGTGGTTTTATAGGTGAGCAGACCCAGGCTCCTGGCCCAGGTCCCTAGCTGGCTGAGTGGTAGAGGCCAAGTTAGAAAGCAGATCTGACAGGCTCCAAAGCATCCGCGTGCTCTCCTGCTGTACCAGATGGCACCGCCTGAAGGCTCTAGAAATGCTGGTCCCTGCCCCCCCCGCCCCCCCCCCGCCTTAATCCCTGCGGCTGCTTCGGGGGGCCCAGAGGCTTCATTGCAGATCGTCTGCCAAAACCCGCAACGGTCTGGGAAACGTCTGCTGCTGAAGCTCCAGCAGGATGTGGGCAGGGAGGCCAGTGGCCGGCGCTGAGGTGGTGGCGTTCCGTGTCCTCCGTGTTCCCTACAGAAGGGGTCGTGGAGGGTTGTGTCGGTTGGGAGGGAGCCTGGAGTTGAGTCTGTCCCCCTACTTTCTGCCTTGCCTTCCACCCACCTACGGATGTTTCCAGAGGTCTGTTTCCTGGCCTGCCGGCAGTTTCCAGCAAAGACTAGCTCTCTTTCATCAACCCCCTGTGCGGCCCTTGGATCCCCACTGTTCCATCTTCCGGAAATGGCTGTATATCTTTTATTGTTGTGATCTCCTTTACCATTCTTTTTCAGATAATTGTGATGTTTTTATTGTGATTCTGGAAGGTAGCAGAAAGAAACATTTGTCTTAATTATTTCATTTTTTTCTTATAATATTAACGTATATGAAACATCATGAAATATTCTTTCTACGTGCTTTGCATAGAAAACTTGGAAACTAAAGATAAGGTATAGGGGAGACAGCTAATAATTTTGGCGTCTCTCCTGGTGGTTTTTGCCTGATGTGACTTTTGTATTCTTGGGTCCGTCTCTGCATACACTTGTGTAGCCTGCTCGCCCCTCGCCCCGAGCGTCCCCCATACGTCTGTCCTTTAACAGACACATTCAGCTGCACTCAGCCAGTGAGTGCAGACCCTGTGTTAGGGGTCATCTTGGGAGAAGGGGCTCACACGTGTGGCGGGGCCCTTGCTCCTTGGAGACAGAGATGAAGTGCAGGAACTGGTAAGTGGTGCGTTGAGGCTCTGAGAAAAAAATCTCAAGAAATGGCTTGGGAGGAGCAAACACTCCTGTGGTCGTGTAAGGTTTTGTGTATTTGATACCAGAAGAGGAAAGTCTCATCAGTCGCATTTACCTCCAGTCCCCCTTCCCCTCCCCCAAGAATGTGGGTCACTCGTTTCTGGCTGTTAGGGTGCTGCCTCCCCTTGCCCTTCTCCAGCACCACTTAAGGGATAGAGGGCAGAGACCAGGACGGAGCCGGGTGCCGGTTGGAGTGGAGGGAATGACTGTCCCCCACCAGGTTTCTTCCCAGCTTTCCTTTTCTCCCCCACCCACCCCCCCTTATGCACCCACAGGTGTTTGACAACACCCCAGCCGCGCTGGACGGCACCGTGGCAGCTGGCGATGAGATCACCGGGGTCAATGGCAGGTCAATCAAAGGAAAAACTAAGGTGGAGGTGGCCAAGATGATTCAGGAGGTGAAGGTAAGGGCTGCTGCGGGACCTCCAGCCTGCCCGAGGGCCTGGAAGGGGGGACTGGCCCTTTCACAGCTCCCTCCTCAGTGCAGCAGGGTCTGGGTCACATCCCGGCTCCGTGTTCATTCAGTAGATACTGTTTATGATCCAGGACTTGTGCTGGGCCTTGGTGAGAGAGTGGGCACCAGGACTGAAAGGTCCCCGTCCTCGAGCTCCCAGGGGAGCTGTCAGACGGAATCACTCCTCAGGGCGGGCCAGTGTGTCCCCAGTCAGGGCTGGAGCCGAAGCTGGAAGTCTGAGGTGAAGCTACCTGGGTCAGTAGACATCCAGTAAATGTCCACTGGGCCATGCTGGGCCCAGGAAGTTGTAAGAGGGAAAGAGGGGCCCCTCCCTACAACCCCCGTCGCTGTAGGAACTTTCAGTCCCCTGGGCCCTGGGGCAGCTCCTGGTCCAGCGGATGGTCTCCTGTTCTGCAGATCACACTGCACTCTGCCTGTTCCCGGCTTCCCCCTCCCTGCCCCCGCTGCTCCAGGCCAAGGCCTCTCCCCACAGGGCCCCTCTCTCCCTGAATGGCAGGGAGCATTCTGGCCAGTCCTGGAAGCATGCAGCCCTTTTGTCATTTCCTAGAGATTTTTGCTGCTAGTAGCTCTTGGGAAACCAAAACAGTGAAGGAGGTGCAAAGCCACAGGATGACTTAAAAGTCTGAGGGTCAAGTGTCCCAGCTGTGTGTTGAGCTTGGCCGAGAGTTTGAGCTCCCTCACCCCATCCATCCAAACCTCTCCTCACCTCCCATCCGTCCTCCGTGTCCTCTGTACCGTGTTTCATTCTGGTACAGAAGTGGGGTGCATGTGCCCCCTCTGGATCCCCTCCCTCATCCCTACTCAGCAGAACCCTCCTCGTCCTCCCAGGCCTGTGTCGCGCCAGCCGCTCACGTTGCCCACGAGAACAGGAGCTTTCAGTGTGTGAGCACAGCCTTGCCATTGCGCAGGGACTCCGCAGCTCCCACGTCTGGGTGCCACGCAGAGATACGGCCCCTACTTTACTGGTGCCCAGAGTGGGGGGAAGGATTTGCTCGTGGTCGCACAGCTGGACCAGAGCCCAGGTCTGACTGCTGCCGCAGCGCTCCTTCCTTTCCCCACAGCTGCTCTCCACACACTGTGCTGCAGCCCGAGAGCCTTTTGCATCTACGCCTGATTCACTGCATGGGGTCACTTAGGAGGCAATCTTGAAATCCTGTGCATTTTGAAATCCTGTGCATTTTGCATTTGAATGGATTCTGTCCCAAGTTCAGAGGTCTTAGGATTTCCAGAACGAGAGAGAGTGACGTGGTCAGGGGAGGCTTCTCAGGAGGAGCGCCACCTCTCTTCCAGTCACTAGACTGCAATTCATGTAATTTCCCTGAATTGCATCGGCCTCCCTTGCTGGCCTCAGGCCCTTGGGGGCTGGGGCTGCCCCCGCACCTGCTTCCTCCATCCCCGCACCAGGCACAGAGAATGTGCTGGGACAGTTTGTGAAGCGAATGGAGGGAGGATGGGGATGGTTTAGAGCGCGGGAGAAGATCCTCTGCGTGTCAGGAAGAATGATGTCGCAGAGCTTTGGAGTGTGGCCGTGGCATGGGGGTGGCAGGGGCACAGGACATCAGAGATCGCCAGGCTGCGAGCTCGGCGTCAACAGGGACCTTGTCTGCCCCTGTCCCTGCTGATTCTCCAGGGCCTGGCGGGTGGTGAGAGAAGGAGGGACCTTTTTCCAGGGCTCAGGATTTTTTCATGACCACAAACTCCAGTGAAAACAGGCCTCTCCCGGGAAGGCGCTTGGGGTCCGGGGGACTCCGTCACCACTCTGCTCGTCCTGCTTTTCCAGGGGGAGGTGACTATCCACTACAACAAGCTGCAGGCGGACCCCAAGCAGGGCATGTCCCTGGACATTGGTAAGCTGAGCTGGGGCAGTGGCGTCCAGTGGCCCCATAAGCCCCTGTTCTGCCTTCTGACGACCATGCGTCAGCACTCACATGGATGTGGTCTCTGACTCTTCTGACCAAGCCGATGCAAAGGGCCTGGGAGGACCCAGGGGTGCTCCCCCTGCTGCTGGTCCCAGGAGCCTGTCGCTGGCTCCTCCCTGCCCTGTGTTTTACCCCCTCCCCCCAGCCGCCTCCTCGAGGACCTTGCCGCCCTAGGGCTGTCCTTCGTACGGCAGCCCTCCAGCTCACCAGGTCCAGGCCCTCACCCTTCTGAACGGGAGGGCAGCCCAGCCCTGGCCTGGTATCTCATGCCCACTTGCATACCCCTCCTCAGCCCTGGCCCCTTCTACGCACCTGCTCCCAGAAAGGCTCAGGGTCTGAACTGGACCTCAGCTTTGGGGCAGAAGCCAGCCCTTCTGCCCATAGCATGCCCTGGGACATGTCGCCTCCTGCTAGGGGTTCTGGGCCTTGCTTCTGTGGAAGCTTCAAGGCTCAAGAGCTGGACAGAAGCTTCAGGGTCCTCTGGGCCAGACACTTCATTCCAGATCAAGGCCCGAGATCCAGAGAGACGCTGTGTCCCTGGGTGAAGGCACACCCAGATCTCCTGGCTCTGGGGTCCAGCACCCTTTTCCTACACCCTTGGGCCACAGCCTCCTCCTGGTTTTTAAGGAAAGAGGCTAAGGGCAGATCAAGTCTGTCCTGGAGGTTCTTCCTCTAAAACCCTCTGGTCCCATCCTGGTCCCCTTCCAGGGACCGAGTATGTGACCACATATCATCCTGGTCCCCTTCCAGGGACCGAGTATGTGACCACACGTGCAGCAACCGAGTCTGGGGCCTGAGGCCGGTTGTCGCTGATGGTGCCTCTGCTCCCGGAAGTGGAGGAGAGGCGGAGGAGAGATTCTCCGTGGTCGGCCTGTCAGCTGGTATCAAGCCTGGGCAGCTCTGGGCTCTCAGTGGTAGCCAGTAGCCACTTTGAGTGCCTGGCCCTTGGTTAAGCGCTTTACATATTTACCCTTCCAGGCTCCCAGCACCTCCCTCAGGTAGAGAGTGAACAGGGCGGGGGCCCAGAACCCCTCACTGGGACCCTCCCTACTTCACAGTCACGCACACACCAAACCCCGGTTCAGCCCCTTCTGCCCCTAGTGTCGCTCCCAGTGAGTCGCGATGGGGCGGGGATGGCCTGGGGGCCCAGACTCTACCTCACTGAGTCCCTTTCTCACCTGGTCCCAGTGTTGAAGAAGGTGAAGCATCGGCTGGTTGAGAACATGAGTTCGGGGACCGCAGATGCCCTGGGCCTGAGCCGGGCCATCCTGTGCAATGGTGAGTCCCCCCCTTCCACCCCCTGACCCTCGGTCCCGGGGGACTCAGGCCCAGGCCTCAGGGGCAGGGGCACCATGGCTGCCCACCGGCTGCATCCTTGGAGGCCTCTCCCGCTCCCAGAGCATTCACAGTAGTCAGCGTAGGCATCTTACAGCCAGTGTCTTCCATTCCCCAGCAAGGGTTCACAGGCCCAGGTCACAGATGAGACAAATTCATGGTGGGGAGGTGCCTCCCTCCAGCTCCCCAAGCTGGTGCCTTCGCCACTGCCCCCAGCTGCTCTCACGCAGCCAAGGCCTCCCCCCACCGCCCCACGCCAGCCCAGTTCCACCCTGTGCCCTCTTGTCACCCCAGCATGCACTGCGCTGCTCCCACACTGCCCGCTCTGCCCCGCCTCTCTCCAGGAGGTGGCGCTGCTGCCCGCATCCCAGGGCTGGAGGTGGCTGCCCGCCTAGGGCTGGGGGAAAACCGCGTACACGCACATGCGCGCGCGCGCGCGCGCACACACACACACACACACACACACACAAACACACACACGCGCTCTCTCTCCAGGGGGCCAGCGAAGCACTCGGTCCTGCTCCTGCTGTCACCAGCCTGAGTTTATAAATAGCAGCAGCTCTGCTGTGTACGTGCGGGGACAGATATAAATACCTGCGTACATTGTAGGCTCAGCTGGGCACACTGGGCTTTATTGGCGGGGATGCAGGGGAGGGGGGTCTGAGCTTGTTCCAAATGGGGTACAAAAGTGGCGGCTGCTATTTCCAGCTTCTTGGTGTCTATAAATCCCTGTTACTGTAGTTACCATGCATTGGGATGAAATTAGAACTGGTTGTTGTGTTTTTCCCCCCAGACCTTGCAATTTCCCGAGCCTTAAATAGGGTTTCTAAAATTGAAGCTGTCATGATGTCCCATGACCCAGCTAAAAACAACAGCATGGCGCTTACGTGGCTCCTTCCCTGCCAGGCTGGCCAGGGGCCAAGGCTCTGGGGAGCCAAGGCCTGGAGGCCAGCCCAGTGGCCGAAGCCTCCTGAAGACCTCCGAGGCGCTCCCTTCCAGCCCCCAGAGCCCGGGCCTTCCTCCCTGACAGCCCAACACACAGCCGCCTTCTCTGCCCAGAGAAAGGCCCAGGCCCGGCTTCTGCTACTCCCCTTCTCTCCTGCCACTCTGAAAACCCTGGCCCAGGTCAGCACAGGAGCCTGGGGGGCAGAGGGCACCCCAGCCTGCACAGCCCTCGCTGTGTGCCTTTAGGCAAGTTGCTTTACCTCTCTGTCCCTCGATTTTCTCTATAAGATGGGCAAAGTAGTCTCTGCCTCCAAGGCTCATGTGGAAGGACTGAGCTGCAGGGAGGGCACTCAGTAAGGCCAGGCCCCGTCTAGGAGGTGCCGGGCAAGGAAGCCACCGACATGGGCCCTGCCCTGCATTTGCTGCCGGTGCCCCCGGTGGGGAGTTGGGGGTGGACCTCAGCCCTGTTGGAGTGGAGGAGGGTGCCACTCGCTGCTGGTGGGAGTCCCACCCACCCCGATCTGGAATGTGGCCCCCTCCCTGGCAAGCCACTTGCTCTCGTTTTGAGCCCTTGAGGTGAGGCAACTGCCCCTGCCCCTCAGCTTACAGCCCTTACTGCCCCTGCCCGTCGTGGCCTGGCCACTGTCGCTGCTGGACTATAAGCCTTGAGGGCACAACTCAGATTTCATTCACCACGGTCATTCCTGGGCCTGACGGGGTCCGGCGCACAGCGGGTGCTCAGTAAACTACCTGTGAAGCCAGCGAAGATGATCACCAGGGCCCGCTCCCGTGCAAGGTCCTCCTCGAAGCCCTCGCTGAGTTTCTCTCCCCTCCCCGATTGCTCTCGCCTCTGAGCCGGCCAGTGGGGGGGGGCTGCCTTGGAGCCTACCTTAGAGTTATTGTCAAGGCGTCCTGTCTCTGCTGCTTGTCTCTGACTGCCTTGCTGCTCGGCCATCAGCAGGGAGTTGTTAGAAGTCCCAGGGCCTTGACTGCCAGCCATGGGCCTGCCTTCTGCCGGCCATGGGGAGCCACCCGCGGGCTTGGCCTTGGGAACGGCCCAACTGGTTTTCACTCCTGATTTCCGGAAGTACCTGCATCCTCTGCCCCTTTGCTGTGTCCCAGCCTGCTGGGGTGGCGCTTATCTCAGGAGCATCCTGAGGGCTGCCCTGCCTACCTCCACTTGTCTGGGTGTGCCAGGCTCTCTGCAAAGCACCAGTGAGCCCAGCTGACCCTGAGGTGCCAAGTCCCCCTCCCTGGGACCACGTCCTGTGCTGCTCCTCTGGGGGCAACATTGCCCCTCCCAAGCCTGGCTCAGGTGACCTGTGGGTCTCTCCCCTGACCCTGTGGCTCTCTGATCCCCACAGATGGGCTTGTCAAGAGGCTTGAGGAGCTGGAGCGGACCGCCGAGCTGTATAAAGGTGGGCAGGTGCACCCTCTGGCTGGCAGCCCCATGGTGGGTGGGGTATCCCAGTCTGGAAAGTGCCTGGCACTGGCTCTGCCCTGGGGTGGAGCTCTGGAGCTCTGCTCTAAAGATGATGGCAGTGGGGGCAGAGTGCGAGCCTGTGCAATTCTAGGACCATGGCCATTAAATATTCTTAAGGAAAAAAATCTTAAGACATACTTCTTTTTTTTTTAAATAAATTTATTTTTGGCTATGTTGGGTCTTCGTTGCTGCTCGCAGGCTTTCTCTAGTTGCAGCGAGCGGGGGCTACTCTTTGTTGCGGTGAGCGGGCTTGTCACCGTGGCTTCTCTTGTTGTGGAGCACAGGCTCTAGGCTTGCGGGCTTCAGTAGTTGTAGCACGCGGGCTCAGTAGTTGTGGCTCGCGGGCTCTAGAGCACAGGCTCAGTAGTTGTGGCGCACGGGCTCAGTTGCTCCGCGGCATGTGGGATCTTCCCAGACCAGGGCTTGAACCCATGTCCCCTGCATTGGCAGGCGGATTCTTAACCACTGTGCCACCAGGGAAGCCCAAGACATACTTTTTCTGATTGTAAAAGTAATACATGCCCATAAAAATCAAATAATAGCACATGTAAACCTAGCGAGAAGAGTCTGAAACCCAGGAACAGTGAGGGCCTCGGGGTGGGGTGGGGTGGGCGTTTGGAGGCCGTGTCCTCGGCCAGTGTGGTCCCCACCATGTGCCCCCAGCCCCCTCGGTTGGGTCTCTCCCACAGGGATGACAGAACACACCAAGAACCTCCTACGGGCCTTTTATGAGCTGTCGCAGACGCACCGGGGTAAGGATGCCCCAAACCTGCTGCGTGACCCTGGAAAAACCCTTGTTACCCTCTGGGCTCAGCACCTCCCCTACACCCATACAGTGAGGGTGCGGCCAGGCTCCTCCCTGGGGCCTTTCTCATGCCCATGCTCAGGCAGACACCGCAGCATCTGACCTCGGGCCAGGTTTGGGCTGGGCACTGTCTAGATGCTGGGGTGTAGCAGTAATGGGGCCAGCGGGGAGCATGTAGACCAGCTAGTCTTTTTTTTTTTGGCCGCACCGCACGGCTTGTGGGATCTTAGTTCCCCGGCCAGGGATTGAACCTGGGCCCCCTGCAGTGGAAGCGCAGAGTCCCAGCCACTAGACCACTAGGGAAGTCCCCTAGACCAGCTTGTCTTGTGTGGGGCACAGTTACTCCTCCGGGCCCTGTCCCATCTATCTGTACTGCCACTTACAATGTACGAGGCCCTTCCTTATTCGTGATCTCGTTTCCTACAAGTTTGTTATTAGTTGGGCAGGGCAGCTACAGTTAACCCCGTTTTGCAGTTGGGAAAACAAAGCCCAGATAGAAAAAGTGGTCGTGCAGCTCCTTAGGGGCGGAGTTGACCTAAGGCCCAGATTCCCAGACTAGTACTCTGCCCCCAGACAACTTCACCTCCTTCAACCTTGACCCAGCCTTCTCCATGGTCTGGTCGCTGTGGGGAGTGAGGGCCAGCTCCCTTGGATGTAGACCCAGCTTCCTCAAGGTGTAGACTCGGGTGTCTACCCCGGAGTCTGCGTTCCTTGGGGATGTAGGTCCGACTCCCTTAGGGGTATAGATTCACCTTTCTTGAGGTGTAGACCATCTCCCTTGGGACGTAGACCTCGGGCAGACCTTGGCCTCCAGCCTGCCACACCCCCCGCCTTGCTTCTCCCCAACAAATCCCTGGCTTCTCCATTAAGGGGTCAAGTAGGGGCAGCCTTCAGGACAAACTTGTCACGCAGCCTTTGGGGACGTGTTCTCCGTGATTGGGGTGCGGGAGCCCCAGCCAGCTGCGAGCGAGGCTTTCGTGAAGTTCGCCGACGCCCACCGCAGCATTGAGAAGTTCGGCATCCGGCTGCTGAAGACCATCAAGCCGGTGGGTCCCGTGGAGCGTGTGTGTGTCAGCACGTGATGGGGGAGGGGGCGGTGTGGCGAGTGGAAGGGGTCCTGTTCTGGACTTGGAGCACCGGGGGCCGGCTCTGGCTTGGTGTCCTACACAGCTGACCATGCGTGAGGCACTCCTCCTCCACGGCCTCAGCATCGACCTCCAGGCTCTTTTCTGGCCTTGGCTCCACCGGAGTTACAGCTTGCCCGTGACCTGGTCTGTCTTCTTGTCCTTGAAACGGACAAGGCTGTCCAGGAGTCTTTGGCTGTGACACCTGAGTCCACTAGAAGCATTGACACATCGGTGCCATTCCTTGCCATCCTGGCCAGCCTGACCCCTCTGCCCGTGGGGGCTTAAGCGTCCGCCCCGTCCTCCCCTTCCAGATGCTGACGGACCTGAACACGTACCTCAACAAAGCCATCCCAGACACTCGCCTCACCATCAAGAAGTACCTGGACGTGAAGTTTGAGTACCTGGTAAGTGGTCTCCAGCCTCTGCGGGGGTGTGGGCCTGGCCTGCTGGGGTCAGAGCCCACCTGCAGATTTGCCCCTCCTCGGTCAGCTACACGGTGGCCAGCAGGGCAGGGCCAGAGCCTCGGTCACATCTGATTGAGGAGGTGGGACCAGGGGCCTAGGGGGTGCTGGGGAATCAGGCAGCAGCCTAGGCCCTGCTTCAGCTGTTCAGAGGAGCCCCTGGGAGCCTGGGGTGGGTAGAGCCCTCACTCTGGAGCACTCTGACCCCATGGGAATCCTTTTGGTCACTTTTAACAATGGATTAGACTAGATCAGTGGTTATAAAGTGGGTACCAAGGGATGTTAATGAGTTTTATGTTCAAATAATAATTCTGTGGTGAAAGGAGGTGAAAAATTCTCCATCAAAGAGGCCAAGGTCCTTTGCTTGAGGACTTGTCAGAGCCTTTGGTAGACCCAGACGTACCACGGGGTCTTCAGGGGCCTTCCCAAGCTCTTTGGACCATGGAGCCTTTTTTCCCAGAGCATCTCTTGGGACTTGAGCGTGGTAAATGCTGGGCTGTCTCTCAGGCCCTTTCCACCCTCCTAGATGAGTGCCCTGTCCTGAGCCTCCCGAGCAAGGCCAGTCTGACTGAGGGGCAGCCTCTGCCTGACACGTCTCGGCCCATCCCAGCTGAGGGTGCACAGGGCCCATGAGGCCTGGCACACCGGCTCCTCTGGGTGGCTGAGGGGTACAGCGTGGCATGGGAGGAACTGGGGACATCACGGTGGGCACCCAGGTGGTGCAGCCCCTCTGACAACCTGGCCTCATCTGTCCCACAGTCGTACTGCTTGAAGGTGAAGGAGATGGACGACGAGGAATACAGCTGCATTGTGAGTGCCACGGGGGGAGGGGGCGTGGCTGTGCTATTGGAAAGGCTCGGGGTGCACAATCGTCCCCTGCCTACCTCACAGAGCCCCAGGAACGGGCTGGGTCTGCCAGGGGTACCAGGTGGGCCAGGCCAACCCAGGAGAGGCCTGGGGGTTTGGCCAGGCTCTTGTTTCTGGAGATTTGGGGTGATCCCCCCACCCCTGGCCCCTCCGGGCCTCGGAGCGCTGGCCAGCTTGCTGTGGGACACTCCCAGTGCCTGCTCCCAGACCAGCGGCCCCCCAGACTTTGTGGGGCTCTTGCAGGGAAAAACTGACTTTCCTCACTCCTGAGAGGTGGTGTTTTACTTCTTTTTAATTTTTTTTTTATAGATTTTTAAAAATTTTTAATTTTTTTTTTTTACGTATTAATTTTTGGCCGTGTTGGGTCTTTGTTGTTATGCGTGGGCTTTCTCTAGTTGCAGCGAGCGGGGCTACTCTTCATTGCTTCTCATGACAGTGGTTTCTCTTGTTGCAGAGCACGGGCTCTAGGCACATGGGCTTCAGTAGTTGTGGCGTGTGGGCTCAGTAGTTGTGGCTCGTGGGCTCTAGAGCGCAGGCTCAGTAGTTGTGGCTCACGGGCTTAGTTGCTCTGCGGCATGTGGGATCCTCCTGGACCAGGGCTCAAACCCGTGTCCCTTGCATTGGCCGGCGGATTCTTAACCATTGCGCCTTCAGGGAAGCCCGTTTTTAATATTTTTGGTATCAGGGTCCATCTAGGACTAAATATTCATTTATTTAATATGGCAAGGGTTTGGGTTTTAGGTTGTTTTTTTCAACAAAGCTATCACTAAGCGCTTCTAGCAGTCCTGGCGCCTCAGAAATGGGGAGCCATGGTAGCTTTGAAGAGTGCCGTGCCGTGCAGGGGTGTGAACCCGTGGGTCGGCTCTGCAGCCTCCCTGCCCCCACCCCCCTCTGCTCCAGAGCAGGCTCCCCACCCCGCCCAGGGTCCCTGACGTGCTTCCCCTGCCCCAGGCTCTAGGGGAGCCCCTGTACCGCGTGAGCACAGGCAACTACGAGTACCGCCTGATCCTGCGCTGCCGCCAGGAGGCCCGCGCTCGCTTCTCCCAGATGCGCAAGGACGTGCTGGAGAAGATGGAGCTGCTGGACCAGAAACACGGTGAGGGGTGTGGGCTGTGGGCAGGCGCCCGGCCCACGGGCCACACCCTCCTCGGGCAACCCCTACACCATCCTCTCCCCATTTCACAGCTGGGAAAACTATGGCCCAGAGAGGTACAGTACTTACCTGAGCTCCCAGGGCCAGCGCATGGCAGAGCTCTGAGTCAGACCCAAGATGGGAGCTTCCCGGAGCCTGGCCTGGGTGGGACTGGCCGTGCCCCGTGGGCTCCTTGGGGTGTAGTCCACCATCCCCCCACCCTGGCAGGCCTCCTCCACTGCCTGACTGGGAGCTGGGAGGCGGCCTGGGTTCTGTGCAGGGCTGGGCAGCCCTGGCCTTGCTCCCTCCCGGGGCACGAGGGGTCAGTGAGGTGCATGATGGGATGCCCAGGAGGGTAGGGAGGGTCTTCTCCACGCGCAGGCAGCCCTGGCCCACTGGCGCCTGTCTGCCCGCCCTCCTGCCCCAGTCCAGGACATCGTGTTCCAGCTGCAACGCTTTGTGTCCACCATGTCCAAATACTACAACGACTGCTACTCAGTGCTGCGTGACGCCGACGTCTTCCCCATCGAGGTGGACCTGGCCCACACCACGCTGGCCTACGGCTTCAGCCAGGATGAGTTCACTGACGGCGAGGATGAGGGGGAGGAAGACGAGGAGGACACAGCTGCTGGGGAGCCATCGAGGGATGCGCGAGGGGCTGCCGGGCCCCTGGACAAGGGCGGAAGCTGGTGTGACTCCTGAGTGCCCCCTTGGGGTGCGGATCTGGGGGGTAGGGCGAGTGGGAGGACGGCAGCATGGGAGTGGGGGCAGGGCTGCCGCAAAACAGGGTGGCGCATAAAGGCCTGCTGGCTTAGGGCGCCTGCCTCCCTGCTCCTCTGTCCCAGCACAGCAAACCCCGGCACCCGCCCAGGAAAGGCACCGGGCCGTGGCCTGGGACCTGGACGCTGGCCCCTCCACCTTCCCTCCCCACCTCCCCAGCCAGCTGGAGAGCTTGGTCTCTGGACCTGCCATAGGAAGGAGAAAGAGGGCAGAAAGGAAGAGGGGCTGGAGGTGGCGGGGAGTCCAGGAGCCGTTCCTTGTGGGCACCTCCACTCACCCCCCGGAGACCTGCCAGGAGGGGGCGCGGGTGGACTGCCGAGCTTGGGACCAGGGTTTCACGCGCACCCTCACCTTGCCCTAGGCTGGCCCCGCCCCCGTCCACACTCACCTCGGCGGCCTTGATTAGTTTCATTCCCTCGCTCAGCCACTTCCCTGGGGAGGGGCTGGGCGCTGGGCCTGTACTGAATAAACACAAACCCAGATGGAGCCGGGCTCTTTGCAGTGGCCTCAGACCCTCTCTCCCCTCGACGTCCCCCTCTTCTGCCCCCTGATCACCAAGGCAGGGCAACAAGGTTTACTGACATTCCCTTTATAGCACTGACTCCTCACAGCAATTCTGTGGATTAGCACTACTGTCCCCATTTACAGAGGGGAAACTGAGGCTCAGAAGAGGCTTGCCCAGGGCCACATGGTGTACAGGGACAGAGTGGGATCTGGACTCGGATCCATGAAATTCAGAAGACTGCACTTTTCCCCCTGCCTCCCAGGCTTTCTGCTCTGTGGAGCCTCTTACGTCCTCCCTTGTCTTTGATCCTTCAGTGCTTCTGGCCATGAACTCAACCTTTATCTGGGGAAGGGCAGGGCAGATACTGGGTCAGGAGGACCCGAGGCCCCAAACTGGGGAGAATGTTAAGGGTGCCCCGGCCATTCCAGGTCGCCTGTTCTGCCAGGGCCAAGGGGAGAAGCCCGGTGGGTGGTACCACGCTAGTATCCCAGGTGTCCAGCTTCACCTGGACAGTCCCAGTGCACACCTGTGGTCCTAGTGTAATTATTAATAGTGGCCCTTTTCACTCTCAAAGTGTCCCTGTTTGGACAATGAAATATGTGCTCATCCTGAGAATGGGAGGGGTGCAAGAGGGTGTGAGAGGTGGGCAGGGTCCACAATGGCCGGGGCGGGGGGTCCCGGGCAGAGACCTGAATGGGATCCTCAGGCAGGATTGGGAGTGTGGAGAGAGGGATGGGCTGTCACCACGTAGATTCCCTAGAACTGTCAGACTATACCACCTCCCTGAAGGGGCAGCCAGTGTGGAGGCCAAGGGCACAGACTGGAACCGACAGCCTAGGTTCCAGTCACAGCTTCTGTGACCCTGAGCTACCTCCTCACTTCCTGTGCCTCAGTTTCCCTATCTGAGTGTGGCTAATGAGGGTACCTACCTTGGGTCCTTACTGAGGATTAGATGAGTTAACATTTGTGAAGGGCTTAGCACGGTGCCTGGCACAGTCAGGCTGTGAGGATTTGTTAAAATAAGACGTAGTCACTGTTGTAGTGGCTCAGGGGAAAGCACAGACACGGTGTAAGTTGGCCGGGCATCTGCAGGGGCTCCCCACACCTTCCTGGGGCATGGATGGAAAATGAGACTAGTGGGGAGGGGGTCACCAGTGGAATGGGCTCCCCTGAGGAGTACGGATGAATGGAGTCAGGGTCTGCGGTGGGAAGGCTGCTTCCTCCACTGGGCCCGGGTCACCAAGCTGGTGATTTGGAGGGAGGGAGGCAAGGAAAGGGGTGTCTAGTTTGTGGGAAGAGAATGAATACTTAAACAGATCCCTAAACCTTCCAGCCAGGGTGAGACCTGGAGCTCCCTGCACTTGACTCAAAGTGCCATTGAGGAGCTACCCCTGGGACTCCACTGGCGGGCGGGGGAGCAGATGCCAGGGTCCGCAGTGGCGTCCGTAGGGACACGTGTCCAGAGCAAAGGTCCCAGGACACCCGAGTTTATCCCCTAGAGAGAGGAGACCCAGAGCCGGGCTGGAGGAGGGTCCCTCTTAGGAAGGTGAGGGGGCAGGGCAGGTGCCGGTCTCCCCTCCGCCACCCCCCTGCTGTCCACAGGATGGAGTCATAGAGTCAGGTACTCTCCACCTCCAGTGTGCGAGAGGAGCCCGGGGCTCGGGGCCAGGATCCAGCCCCAGCCCACCACTCGGACCTGTGCTCTTTCTCTGCTCTGGGCTGCTCCAGCGGCAGGTGCTGCCGGCGAGGGCTTCAGTGTACAGCTCCGAGCAGCGGGGCTGGAGCTGGGACACTTTCCCCTGCCGTCCTCCACCTCTGCCACTTCCTCCCCAACACCCACGGGGTGGGGGGTCGGAGGGCCCCAGGGGGAGCCTCTCAGACTCCCTGCTAACCCATCCCCCAGGTAGCAGCCAGAGGCGCAGGAACAGAAGCTCTTTCAGCTCAGCTTTATGGACTTAAGATCGACACAGGCCCACACCCTGCCGTCCCAGGGCCAGTGGGCAGATGAGGGGGGCAGCTCCCTGCATGGACCCTGGCGGTGACCACCGGAGCAGCCTCCCGTGTGCCAGGTCCTGTGGGGACAGCCGGGGCTCTGAGAGGGGAAGCCCCATTCCTGAAGTCCCTGGCCACCCCACCTAGTGCCCCCGTGCTACACAGACTCGGAGTCTAGTCCCGGCTCTGCCTCCATCTTGGGTTCCGAGGGCCCAGTCCCTGGGCTCGGCACCGCCAGGGCTTCGAGGCCACCGGGCTCCTCGGCGCTGGTAGGCAGGGGCTCAGAGTCCACTTCGGCCTCAGCATCCTCCGTGTCACTGGCCCCGCCCTTGGTGCCTGGGCTGGGCGTGGCGTCCTGAGAGTGGCGCAGGCAACACTTGGTGGCGACAGCCATGAAGACCCCGGCCAGGGCCACCTCAGAGCCTGCCAGGTAGAAGATGATCTCGTAGTTCTTCAGTGCGTCCACCAGGCGGCCTGCGGGGAGGGCGGATGGGGAGGTGAGGGCCTGCGGGGGAGCCCACCCTTCACACCCACACCGTCAGATAAGGGCAGTGCTCTTGGTGGGGCTCACGGGTAACACACACACACACACACACACACACACACACGCGCGCGCGCGCGCACACACACACACACACACACACACACACACGCCCGTCTTTGTTCCCATTTTACAGATGCAAAAATCCATGAGGGTTCTGCCCTTTGAGATCTTAAAACTGTCACTTCACCTCCCTGGACCTCAATTTCTTAAGTGATATGGGGCCTTTGGTGAGGCAGCACTTCACAGTTTACAAGGGACCTCCTGTCCTCGGGATTTCAGCCCCACATGTACCCTGGGACTTGCCCAGCTGGGGGTATTTGACCCGGGAGTGGGGAGAGCACTGGGCTTAGCCCTGCTCTCCTGGGGGCCCCCAACTCTTGTCCTTTCCACTTAACCTCCTTGGTCTTCAGGAGCCTGGCTCAGCTCTCCCCACAACCCCCAGGGCTCCCCCCTCCCAGGAGGCCCCGTGTACCCAGGACTGAACTATCATTAGCATGGGGGCTGGGGACAGGGCTTGTAGAACTCTTGTTTCCTTCTGTGTATTTTCCAAGTTTTCTATCACAGGTACATGTTACTTTCATACTCGGCAAAATCTTTTAATTGCAAATATTTCCCCTAAAGTGTGGTTCCTCAGTGGGCTCCCCCCTCTCTCGGAGGCATCCTTGTGGCTGTCCACACCAGGCTGTGACCTCTCAGTCTGTATCTCTGAGGCCTTGGGGAGGTTCCCTGGAGTCCTCCAAGCCAGCTGCCCGCCTGAGCCCCTCTGAGCAGTACCCCAAACTTGCCTTCCTGACCCCTGCCCAGTCAGCCAGTCCCGCCCCTTCCACACACAGCCCTGTGGTGTCCCTCACCTTCTTCTCACCCCACGTGCCTTCTCTGCCTATTAGATCCACCCCAGGGTCACCCAAGAAAATGGAAGATGGGTCCCTGAGCCTCTGGTTGGTTTTATAGCTTTTGGTGGTTGGGATGCTCATACAGGGGTTCAGGTTCAGTGCAATTCCCACTGCACTGAAGTGGAAATTCAAGGTCAGGTGAGGTGACAAAGCTTGACGGCACTCAGCTAGCCCAGCCCTGGAAGAATGGGCAGCTCACCTCATCTCGGGTGCAGCCTGGGCCCTAGCAAAGGCGGCCCCCATCTTTGCTCCATCCTACAGCCTGACCTCAGCTCTCTCCTGCTCACAGGCAGGCTCCCTGCTGTTTCAGGGATAACCTGACAACCCAGCAAGACCCTAATGTCCCCCACCCCCACCTTTCTGATCCTAGCTCCTGCCTTACTTGTATAGGAACAGTGTCCCCCAAACACTCCCTGTGCCCTCTCCTGGGGGGTCCTGCCCTGCCCCGTGAGACTGCCTTTATGCCAGCCCCTGCAGGAAGCCTTCCCCTACCACCGTGTCATGAGGATTTCCTATGACGTGTAGAGCACCCAGCAGGCGGTGTGCACGGTGGAAGCCTCCCGTGCCCGCCTCTCTGTGAGCGTAATGAGCCCTCCCACTCTGCTCCTGGTTCCCCAAGGACTCTCCCTACTCCAGTCACCCTTAGAGGCTGGGGACACTAAAGCACTCAGATACAGTGTTTCAAAGGTATGGGCACTGAGCACTGGGCAGGGCCCCGCTCTGATTCTGGGACTGCAACCTGTACTGGGCCTCTGGTGGTACCGCCTGGAGGGGAGGGAGGCTAACTGGCCGTGGTAAGGGGAGTCTACCCCACCGGGCTGTCTCTCCCCCCTTCCCACCCACCATGGGTCCCTTCCCCTCTCTCATCCCTGGACGTTCCATCTGGGATAGGGAGGGGCTTCCCTTGGGCTTAGGGGCACTAGGCCGCGTCACCCTCTCCTCCTGTGGCGCGCACCGGCAGAGGGCGGTCCGATGAGCACAGCCACAGCCTCGAGGAGTAGCACGAGACCCAGCGCACTGGGGAATCGGGCCGCACCCACAGCCGCCATGAGCACCTCGAACTGCAGGGCGCCCACCATGCCATAGGAGAGGCCGAAGGCGACGCAGAAGGAGACAAGGGCGCCGTAGGTGCGCGCGCGCGCGCTGCTCAGGTCCGTGAGCCCGTTGGCCATCAGGGCCAGGCTGAAGAGGTAGGCGACATGCGGCCGCAGGCGCGCCAGGCCGGCCAGGGCGCCGCACGCCGGCCGCGCCACGATGTCTACGAAGCCCACGATGGAGAGCAGGAAGGCAGCCTCGGAGTCAGGCACGCCCGCGTCCTTGGCGTAGTTCACCAACAGGATGGCGGGCACGAAGAGCCCGAGCGCCATCAGGAACTTGGTGACGGCGTACACCGCGAAGGCGCGGTCGGTGCACACGGTCACGTCCAGCAGGCGCCGGCGGGTCCGGCCACCAGAGGGCGCCTCGCGCAAGCGCAGTCCCGCACTGTCCGCCTCCGCCTCCCCGGGAGCGTCGCCCGCGCTGTTCCTGCGCGGCCGCGGCCCGGGTGGCGGCCGCATGACGGCGCCGCACGCGCAGCAATGCAGCAGGAGGCCGCCGAGCAGCAGGAAGCCGCCGCGCCAGCCGAAGTGCTCGAGCAGCTGCTGGCCGAGCGGCGACAGCGCCGACAGGAACACTGGGCTGCCGGCCGCCGCCAGCCCGTTGGCCAGAGGCCGCCGCCGCTCGAAATACAACCCCAGCATGATGAGCGACGGCTGGAAGTTGAGGGCCAGGCCCAGGCCTGTGGGCGAGGCGGTGCTGTGGCGGGCTCCCCGAGGGTGCCCCCACCCCAGGCCCCGGCGGGAGGGAGGGGCGAGGTCCCGACAGGGTGTGCAGACCCCGGGGTGGGGGGTGGGAACAGGGCCGAAGGATGAGGACCGCCCCTCGTGGGGAAACTGAGGACAGGAGGTCTTGCAGCAAGGGCTGCTGACCCCCACCTGCACTCCGACCCCCACGAGGAGGAGAGCAGTGGGCGCCCTCACCTGTGAGCACCCCAGCTGTCAGGTATAGCTCCAGGAGGCGCGTGGCAAAGGATGCTAGGACCATGCCGGCCGAGGCCAACAGTCCACCCACCAGCATCACCGGGCGACAGCCAAAGCGGGTCACGAGGATGCTGGACACCGGGCCTGTGGGCAGGGCAGGATCACCAATCAGGCTGGACCCCTCTGTGGCAGACACTCCAGGCTTTGTACCTCCCAGCCTTGAAAGACGGCTTGAAGGAATGAGGTCACCCCCGGTTCAGAGAGGGCAGTGTTGTGGCCAAGGTCACTAGCTTGGCTGGGACAGACCAAAGAGAGCCATATGGGGGGATGCAGGGGAGGAGCCTCTATACTGGTCCCCAGCCCTCCTGAGAACACGGAACATAAAGCAGAAGGGGCGGACCCCATCCGCTTTATTACCTTCACAGCTGGAATCACAGCTTGAGCCGCCTTCCTCCCCAGGCTTCCCCCATCCCTCTCCTCCACCCTTTCACGCTGCCTGGCCAGGATATCTCCAGCATCTCCCCCACTCCACAGGTGGTTAGAGCTTTGGGACTGGGAATCTTAATTAGATCTTAGTTTTCCCACCTGTAACATAGGCGGGTGTGGGTCTTTTGACAGAAATGGCGGGGCCCTTCCAGCTGGCCAAGCTTGACAGGTCAGCCACCTGGGTGCGGGCTCCACCTCTGGCCGCTGCCACCCTCCTGCCCTCTGCTCCCCTCTCCAGTGCTAATGTTTCCACAGGAAGGAAGGGGTTTCCATGCCCACCCCGAGGGGCCTGGGGGAAGATGCTCAAGGGGTCGGGTGTCTCCTGGTCCCTGATCCCGATTCTCAATCCTGGGCCTGGGGGAGGGAGGAGGGATTGGCGAGGGGGCGCTGACCTGTCCCGTAGAGCATGGCGAGCATGATGGAGGATACCCAGGCCGTGTCGCTGTAACCCGCGCCGAAGTCGCGCATAAGCGCGCGGAAGAAGACGCTCACGGCCTTGGGGAAGCCATAGGCGAAACCGGTGACCACGAAGCAGGCGCCCAGCACGGCCCAGCCCCAGCCGCCGTCTGGGGGGCCAGGGCCCCGCCGGGGGCCTCTAGTGCCCATCGTCACCGCCTCTGCTGGAGGAGAGGGGACAAGAGGAAGCGGCGAGGGTCTGTAGCCCAGACAAGAAAGGGGGATGGAGACCCCGGTGTGGGGAAACTGAGGCACAGGGCTACCCACGGGAGCCCTGCTCGGGGAATGGAGCCAGGAGGGGAAACCGAGGTAGGACCTCACCCCGAATCTCCCCTCCTCCAAGGGGCGTGAAGGATGAGGGGTGGGTAATAGAGTCGTTCCCACCTGAGTCTTAACTTCAGGAAGACTCCCTCTGGAGGATACTCCTTGCCCCTCAGGACCTAGTAGTGTCAGGAGAGGGGGTTCGGATGAGTGGGAAAGCCGACAGCCAGTGTGTGACCAGAGGCATGTGTGGGCACCGGCAATGTCCCCAAGGTGTACATGTGAGGGTCTCAGGGTAACGGAACAAACAAGGAGTGGGGTGGAGGGGGAGACAAGTGCCAGTGGCAAAATGGGTGGAGTTCGTTTTCCTCCTTGGCCTTGATTTTTGGCACCTGATTTTTCTCGGTGAGCAGGAATGTCTATTGTCATTTAGAAAATTATGAAAGGAAAACCAAAACATGTTGTAACAATGTTAGCCTCGTCCCAGAAGCCAAGGGAGCTGAGTTCCAATTCATCCCAGCTTAGCCATGGATTTGCTCCGTGACTTGGGCAGCTCCCCTCCCCTTGCTGAGCCTCAGTTTTCCCACCTGTAAGGTGGGTGACTGAACACCCCAGACCAGCTGGGGATCTTGGTGTGGGGAGGGTCAGATCTCTGGCTCCACTGGACAGATGCAGACCTTTGAGGGGGCACTGGGAGAGAGACCCTCTGCCCTCCAAACCCTTAGCAGCCCCCAACACCTCCACATTTCCAGAGCTCCACCCAGGGGTTCACACAGCACCCCTATTGCCCCCATAACAGACCAGGAGGGGGGCCTCACAGGCAGGATAGACCAGCCCACAGCTGGAGCCTCCCTCCCTCCTGCAACTCCTCTGCGCTGGGGTCTCCCGCCTGGCCTTGGGCAATGCCAAGGGCCCTGTGGGACTCTGCCCCTGCCCCCCCAGGACCAAGTTCTGGCTTGGTCACCACAGCTGCAGCCACCTGAGGTCCAGGACAAGAGGTGGTCCCTGACAGCCGTCGCTGCACACTTACCTGAGCTGTCCCGTGGGTTTGGGTGTCCAGCCTCGCATCTCCTGAGGCCTGCAGGGAGGGGCCGCCCCACTGGCTCCCCTGTGAAAGCCTAGCCCGATGGGGGCCGCAGCTGAAGACTCCCAGGCTTCCGCAGATCAGCCACTCAACAGCTCGCTCCCCCAAGCCTGGGGCTTAGTGTTCCCCACCCCCATCCCCTCTAAGAGGCTTTCCGCTGGGAGGGGAGAAGGGCCAGGCAGCCACCGCAGCACAGGGCCAGGCTGGGCCGCGTGGTGGGGCTCCCCGTCCCAGGCCCATCCAGGGAGAGCTAGAGATAGGGGGGCCCCTTCACCGCCTGGAGCTTCCGGCAGAGAACACAGACAGCCCTGCCCTGGGGGGTCCGAGTGGTACAAAGGGCACAGCCCTGCCCTGGAGAGACCCCACCAGCCCTAATCACCTCAACTCCTCCGCCCGCCCTCCGCCCCCAGGCCACATTCCAGGAGGGGCCTCCGTGGCTTTCCCCTGGATAAGGCTAATCCAGGCCAGAGCCTGGGACTGAGGGGGTGGGGATGGGCCTGAACAAAGGGTGCTGTGTCCCAGGGCACCCGAGGGTGACTTGCTGATGGTCCCAGGCCTCAACCACTGCCATCCGTCCGGCTCTAGGGAACCCACAGCAGAAATGAGCCTGGGCCAGAGAGCGGGGGATCCAGCTTGCAGGAGTTAGGCCAGACCTAAAGACTAAACTTAAAATGAGGGCTGTGAAGGGCTGGGAGTGAGTGAGGCCTCCCAGGGAACTGCCAGTGACATTTAGAACCTTCTGGACTCCCTTCTCCAGTGGGAGGTCTCCATCCCCACCCTGTCCCGCCCTGTCCCCCAAGTCAGACTCCACCAGCCCCGCTGCCGGGTCGCACCTGCTTTATTTCCCACCGTTTACAAAAGTTAAACAGGGGCGGTGTGTGGGGCAGGGGAGGGGGTGTGCAAGGGGCTCCTCCCCAGTGGGACAGAGAAGGGGGAAAGAGGTTGAGGGGCATGAGGCAGGCCCCCAGGGAGAGTCCGGGGCCCCTGGAGGGGAAGAAATGGTTCTGTCCCCCACTTCCGGCTGCTTTATTTTGAAGTCCCCAGACCCCAGGCCGGTGCCTTTGGAACTGCTCAGGCTGGGGCGTGGTCTGGGGAAGGGCAGCTGCCCCCGGTAGCAGGGCCCCGGCTCCTTGGATCCACTGCTGCTGCTTCTGCTGCTGCCAGCTCTGGGCAGCCCCCAGGCAGGTGTCGGGGGGACGACCTCAGACCCCTGGTGGAGGAAGGCACCTCAGTGGATGAGGGGCGCTGAGCGGTCATTGGTGACAGTGGGACGCAGCTTTACGGTGGCAAAGGGGTTTGTGCCCCTGTTGGGGGAGAGGAGGGGGTGAGAGGGGCCCAGGTCCCCAGCTGGCTGTGGATCCAGGGAAGGCAGCTGGGCATCTGAGCCAGGTGTCCCCCCTACCTCCTGTCCCCGTCGGTTCACCTCCACTCACGCCCACCTTTGTCTCCCCTCCACAGCCCTCTGTTGAGCCCGGCCCCCTCTGACCCTCACTCAAGGACTCACCGAGGGAAGAGCTCTGGGGGTTGCTGCTCCCAGGACATGAGTTTCTGCAGTGAGCGGGGAGGGAGGGCCAGGTTTGGGGGGGAAGGAGCAAGAGAGCCCCTGCCCCACCCCCCACTCCCCAATCCAGCAGGTCAGAGCACTGGACCAGAGGCCCCTGCAGCGCCAGGCTTCTGGGAAATGAGGTCCAGCCTTCCGAAACCCAAGATGCTGTGAGTTTCAGACTTGAGGAGCCTCTGGGCCAAAGTGCCATCTCCCAGGGCCAACACCGCCCCCAGGGGAGGCCTTTCCAGTGCTCCCAGCAGGAGCCCAGGGCTCCCAGCCACTAGAGGAATGCATTCCCCCCACCCTCCACCCCACACTCAGAAGCCCATCCCACCCCTCCCGGCACAGATGGGCAGACTGAGGCTGGACAGAGCCAATGGCAGGGCAGGGAGGGTTACCTGGTCTCCAGTCTTCCTGCCCCACCGGACCACCCCAGGGTTGAGGGCAGACTGGGGGAGGGGGCTCACCTTGATGTCACTGGCCACCCCCATGCTGCCCATGCTACTTCGGCGGCTGCCAGGCAAGGGTGTAGATGCGGGGCTGGGGGTGCGGCTCGGGACCCGGCTCGGGGTTCGGGAGCGGGACTGGCCATCCCAGTAGTCTGAGGGTGCTGTGGAGTTGCCTGGCCGGTCCAGGAGGTCATCAAGGCTGTGGCTGCCCCGGAGTGGGTAGGACCTGAGCCCAGAGAAAGGAGGGACGGGAAGGGGGTCAGGGGTCAGGCCCTGCTGCACCCCCCACCCCCACCCCATCTGCTGGGCCCCTGAGCACCCTACATCCTCCTCCCTTGCCCCTGGCTGAGAGGAGACTTGGCTTGAAGGCAGTCCTGAGAGGAGGCAGAGGGATGGACACATGACCTTCACACGTAGAGAGATGGGGGTGCCCTTTCTCCAGGAGCTGAAGGAGGTTGGGCTAACTCCGGACTGCAGCTCAGAGATGCCCTTCCTGGTGGCTGGGGCCACCCCCCACTGGAGTCCCCGCCCCTGCTCCATCTCTGACCACAGCGGTACCTGGAAGGCAGCTCATTCATAGGGCTCAGGGGGTTCATGGACGTCACTGGGTTCAAGGGGTTCGTGGGATTCATGGAGGTCACGGGGTTCAAGGCATTCAAGGGATTCATGGGCAGCTCCTCCAGAGGCTTCACATAGGCCTCGGGGAACCAGCCGCTCCTGTGGGGTGGAAGCAAAAAGCCCGACAATGGTGGTCAAATACCGTTTCTAAGAGGAGCAGATGATTACTGGGCACTGCTGTGTGCCAGGCCTGGCTCTAAGAGTAACTCATTTCATCCTCTGAAGGAGGTCTTTCCTGACATTCAAAGTCACTCATCCAGCCTCATGTCCCACCAGGGGCTGGGGCGCCTTAGCGAGGAGGAACTGGAGATCCGAGAAGGAAAGCATTGTATCCAAGGACATGTGGTGACAGCTTCATTCCCTACTTGCTGAGTACCCACCACACGAGGGCCCACGGAGAGCCAGATGCAGTCCCTGTTCCCCAGGGGCTCCCAGCCAGCCGGGGTGGGGGGGGCAGACAGACCCACAGATGATTACAAGGGTGAGGAAAAGGGGACCGGTTGGGGGGACCAAAGGCAGCTGTAGGAGCCCAGAGGATGGGGAACCAGAGCCGGGGATGCCTGGCTACCAACCCTCCACCATAGGCCCTCTGGTCCCGGTGACCCCAGCCACCCTGTCTTGGAGTCTTTGTCTGGCTGGAGGCTCATTACTGCATCTTCAGAGCAGCCAGGGTTGAGGGAGAGGCACTATGATCCATGTTCCTTAGCCTTTTCAGACTCCACGGAACCCATTAGATTCTTCCAGAACATCTGGGAAAGTGTTCTCCAAACAGCCACCTTAGATCCCCAAACCCGCTCAATAACGTTCTCACCTGTAGGTAACTGGAAGCTATTTCAAGTCAAACTGACAGAGTAAAACCATTTCAGATCGTCTTACTTCTGTCTTCACTGTAAGTGCCTACTGATGAAACTTGCCATTGTTTTCCCTAACCTGAGTCACAGAAAGAATAACGATGTCCCAGGAACGCGGTTTGAGAGCTCAGATCTGGGTGGTTTTATAATCAGGTCCCCAGGAGGTTTGCTACACACCTGTTTTGGGGACTTTCAGGGAGGCACCTTGCTGCCCTCTGATGTGGGTCTGCAAAGCTGGTGTTTTTTCCACTACTCGTGTTCTTAGTCGCGTCTCTACCCACCGGCTCCTCTTTCCATTCCTGATCCATGTGGTCACCTGCCATCCACCCATCTATCTACACGTCATCCCATCCATGCATCACCCATCCATGATCCATGTGGGCAACCACCCAGGGACCACCAATCCACTAACCCATCCATCAGCACTTGCCCACCTGCCCGCCTCTCTATCATGCACCCCACATTGTGCATCCTCCCATGCCCCCTTCCATCTACCCATCTGCTTACAGGAGCATGCATCCACCTGCTCACCCCATTACGCCCTCATCCATCCTCCACCTGTCCATCTACTAATCACATGACCATCTCGGCAAGCGCCCTCACATGCACTTGCTGACTCCCCTGTCGACGCTCCATTCATTCATCCCCTCTTCTTGTCCTCATTCATTCCTCTCTCCTTAGCGTGAGTGGGCGTGGGCACCACACAGTCTCTTGCCCATAAAGCCCTGTGGGGGGCATTGCCCGGCTCCAGCAAGCTCCCACCTTCCCCTTTTTCTTTGGCAGAAAGAGTGATCCCTGCTTTCCTCCAGGCTTACCGCGACTGCAGTGTACTCCCTAGCCTCCCCGTTCTACTCATGGTGTCAAAAGCAGCCCGTTTATGTTCTTTAAGGATTTCCACTGCGCCTGACTGCAAGGAGGTGAGCACACTCAGCTTGCAAGGTCCCAGCACCGCCCCTGCGCCTGGCCCCCCTCTCTGTCCATTCCCTCCGTCAGACCTTGGCGGACTCCCTCAGGGTAGAAGGCAAGCTGCCCCCTCTCTTAGTGTAAAGCGCAAAGTAAGTGCTCAAGCAATAGGGTTTCTGTATTGTTCCCACTTGTGAGAGAACCTTCCCATTCCCCATCCTCTACCACCCTCTCAAGGAACACCACCCTGAACTTGATAAAGAGACTCTTCCTACCCTCGTTGAATGGATGAGGAAACTGGTGTGGGACGAGGAGGGGATGGGGGATGGGGGATGGGTTGTTCGAAGGCCCAGGGACAGCCTCCATCCTGGAAGACTCAGTTGCAGCTGAAGTCCAGGCTTTCCGGTCCTCCTTCCAACCCACCCTGCGCCCCGAGGCTCCTACTCACGTGGATGAGCCCTCCAGCTTGCCATAGAGCCAGCCGTTCTGGGCCTCCGGTACCAGCACCTCCACAACGTCTCCGGCCGAGAAACGCAGCAGCGTGTGGTTGGCGCCCTCCGAATGGGAGACCAGGGCGCGGACTCGCCGGGCGCCGCCGCCGCCCCTGCAGCCCGGGCGCTCGCCGAAAGAGTTGGAGCGCGAGCGCTCAGTGCTGATGCTGTAGAGCGAGGCTGCCGAGGGGCAGGAGAGCGCCGCGGCACGTGGGTGGGAAGTTCTCCCTGGCGTCTACCCTCGATCCCTCCTGCTGCAGCGCAATCTCGGTTCCTCTTCCCGGCCCCGGGTCCCCAACCTGGGTACCTGGCCCTCCCTCTGCGCTTCGGGCGCCGGGGGTACTCACAGGCGGACGGCGTCCGGGGCAGGGACCGGCGGTCTGGCTCCAGCTGGGACGCGTATCTCGCCTCAGTGGGCTCGGGGCCGTGGGAGCCGGAGCCGTGCCGGCTGCGTGGGGAGCCGAACTCTCCCAGAGGCCTCTGGGGCTGCGAGGGGAGACGGGCAGGGGAGGGTGGGGCGGGGAGGGGCGGGGCCGCGGCGCCCTAGTCCAGCCCCCGCCCCCAGTCCCAGGCGTCGGCGGCGTAGGGGTTCTCTGGCCTGCGGCCGAGGAACCACGGGGGCGCCGAGGTCACGCTGGGGCGGAAGGGCCGGCCGAGGGGCGCTTCGAAGGACGAGACCCTCGGGGGGAGGAGGCTCCAGGCGGAGGGCCTCAGGCCCCAGTGCCCCGCGGAGGGTGCCGGGGGCGGCGGGGGCGCGAACGGCGGCGGCGGGGGCGCCCAGGGCCTCACCATGTCCAGGCGGGTGGGCGTCAGGCGGCCCGAGGGGTAGGGCGGCCCCAGCAAGGGGCCCAGCAGGCCCGGGGAGTGGGCGCGCGACGGACTGCGGCTGGCCTCTGACTGCTCCTTCCACAGCAGCACGCGGTTCTGCAGCATCCCCCGGGCCTGGCCGGGTGGGGACACGGGGGTCAGCGAGATCCAAGCAGACCCCAGAATCCCGGGGACTCAAAACTGGCATCCTAGACCCGGGAACTCGGGCCCTGCAAGCTGAGGATGACCGGACTTTCCAGCTGGAAGGAACCAAAGATCGCTGTGGTCACTTTGGGTTCACCCACTGGCCAGCCCTCCCGGTCTTTTGTCAAAGGCCCCTCACTTTTCCTGGAGGAGTTTCCCCTGACCCGTCTCTCAGTCTTGTGCTTTGACGGGGGCTCTCCCACTGTCTGATGCAGGGGTAAGGGTGCAGTCCAGGCTTGGCTACAGAGATGGAGTCAGGTATGTGCACCTACCCAAAAACTGTTACCAAAGAACCCAGTCCCGGAACTTACCCTGGAACAATCTGGAAAAATATATTCTCTCACCTCACGGGGTTTGCTAAATGGATAGAGCGAAGCCGGCATAGGACACTTCAACTAAGCAACAGACAGTGGCAAATTTCTGATGACATCTTGTGTGCTCCTGGATCCAACTGTACCTGAAACCCTTGAACTTCCCAGTGACTAAAATAATAAACACCTTTTCTGTTTAAGCCAGTTTGAGTAGTTTTCTAAAAGAAGACATCCAAATAGTTTTTCCAGTCTATCCGTTTAGTTTACATAAGCATCCCTTTTCTAGTATCCCCAATACACGGGCATCTAACTCTGCCTGAATACGTTCAAGGACAGGAAACTCAGCCGCTGACCACATAGTCCATAACAACTTAGGGTGGGAAGGTTTTAAATGTTAGACCTGCTGTGTGTATTAATCATGTTTTTAATTTTCTGGACTTTATGATGCTTTGACATTGTGAGGCCTTGTCAATCTGAAAAGACTGCACCTCACAGGGCCAGATAATTCCTAGAGATAGTAAACAGTTTGCTTGGAGCACACCTTTCATATGCAAACCAACCAACCCAAAACCCATATCCCCAATCACCTCCTTCTAATTCACACACCAAACCAAAGTTTCCCCTGCCCTAAATCACCCAAGCCAGGTACCAGACAATTAGCCCAGAGCCCACTGAAATTATTCAAACCATCCAATCCTCAACTTACTTAAACTTGCTTACCCTTCTTTGCCCATCCCTTCCCATGGAAACCATAACAAAGGTTCTGGGCCGTGCTTTCCCCTGGCTCCTTCTGCCTCTTGACCAACCCCCAGTACTACTCCCATGTGGCCCTGCGTAGTGTGTCATGACCCTTTCTCTTGGGAAGTGTGATATGTAATAAAACTCCTTTCAGTGGCATTGACCTCTCTGTGTTGTCGCTCAGGTCATCCTAGGTACAATCAAAACACTCTGCTCTCCAGTTATCAGTGTCTCTCCATTTTCTACTCCAATACTCGATCCCTCAAGGCCAAGTTCAGGACTGTCACCTTAGGAATAATAAAAGCTTCCCTTTGCTGAGCATTTACTCTGTGCCAGGCCCAGTGTTAAAGACTTTACCTCCATAATCCTATTCGATTCTCCCAGTAGCCCTGCGAGGTAGGTGCCATTATTATCTCCATTTCATAGAAGAAGATGCTGAGGGTCAGAGCAGTTAATGACTGGCTCGAGGTCTCTCATCCAGTAAGCAATGGAGTGGCCTGTACTCGTCTGTCTTGAGGAAGCTTCCTGTGACTACATTTCCATGATTTTTCCCTTCAGTCTGGCCCAGCTGCTGAAAATTTGATCTCAGGCAGCAAAACAGAAAGCCTCAGTGCCTCAAGTCGCAGGAGCAACTAGTCCAGTTGGTGGCTAGGTGGCCGCCCCCTCTGTTGCCTCGCATAGTTAATTAGCAAAACAGCACAAAGACAAAACTCCAAAGGCCTTCGTGCGCTTGTTTCAGAGGCAGTAAGCAAAGTGAGACCATTAAGTTTTGCTTATCGTATTTAAAAAAGGGTTTTTGTCCAATTTGAAAGTGCCTGCCAGGGTGCTAGGGGGTTCTCGGAGTAATGGCCTCAGCACTGAGTCTTGGCCTGGGCGGCACTCAACTTCACTGGCTCCCCTCAGCCCTGCCTTTAGGCAGTTTAGCCAGTGGTTGGGAAGAAACATAGAGGAGACCAGGGGAGAATGTTAAAAATATTTACAGAGTGGAAAAGCCATTCTGGGACTTCCCTGGTGGCTCAGTGGTTAAAAACCTGCCTACTAATGCAGGGGACACGGGTTTGATCCCTGGTCTGGGTAGATCCCACGTGCCGTGGAGCAACTAAGCCTGTGCACCACAACTACTGAGCCTGCGCTCTAGAGCCCGTGAGCCACAACTACTGAGCCTGCGTGCCGCAACTACTGAAGCCTATGCGCCTAGAGCCCGTGCTCTGCAACAAGAGAAACCACCGCAACGAGAAGCCCGCGCACCGCAACGAAGAGTAGCCCCTGCTCGGCGCAACTAGAGAAAGCCTGCATGCAGCAATGAAGACCCAACGCAGTCAAAAATTAAAAAATTAAATTAATCGTGTAAGAAAAATATTAAAAAAAAGAAAAGCCATTCTAAGTATGGTACAAACCCCCTAAACTATAAAAGACTGCTAAATTTGACTAAATAAAAATAATTTTTTTTACCACGGCAAAACTCACAATAAGCAAAATCAAGTGACAAAGAACAAACTGGGAAAATAATCTGCAACTCATCACTATGAAAGGGCTAATTTCAGTAACATATAAAGAGCTCGTACAAATTCATAAGAAAAACGGAGGAAAAGATACTGACCTGTCACAGTAAAGAAAATCAAATGGCTCCGAAACACGAAAAGATGTCAATCTCACTTATAAGACAAGCGTAACAAGTGTAAAACTACACTGAGATACCATTTTTATCTTTCTGATTACCAAAAATCAAAGTTTGCTTGCATACTGTTGTCAAGGAAACAGGGAATCTCCGCCATTGCTGGTGAAAGTGTAAATTGGTACAGCCAATGCTTATATCCCTGGACTCACCAATCCCATTTCTAGGCATTTATCCTAGAGGTATACTTACACAACCGCGATAAACCCAGAGAAGCTGACGGTGAGGTAGAAAGGCGTGTTAATTGACTAGACTTGGACTAAGCAAGGACCGATTATTGGAGGCAGATGAGAAAGACACCTTCCTGTGCTCAGGCACGTAAGAGTTCTTTAAATCTTGTGCATTCTGCGTACAGATATACTTAACAGGTAAATATTTATGCTTCACTGTCTTAGGAGTTAGATCGTGTATGTCCTAAAGCCCAGCCGGGTCAGACAACATGCTACCTATTCCCCTGTACCTAGGGGAAGTCTGGTTCATTCAATCCACAGCTCCCTCCTGAGGGGGCGATCACTCAGCAGGAGGCAGCCAACGGAGGAGTCAGCTGTCCTCTTAATGTTGGAGGCTAACTGTTCAAGACACAGGCGGAAAGGAGTTTCCTTCCAAAGAAGATGTACACACGGCCAGTGAGTACAGGAAAAGATACTCAGCATCAACAGCCATCAGGGAAATGCAAATCAAAACCATAATGAGATACCACTCCACACTCACTCGGATGGCTAGAACCAAAAAGACAGACAGTCACAAGTATTGGCAAGGATGTGGAGAAATTGGAAACCTCATAAACTGGTAGTAGGAATGTAAAATGGTGAAAGAGTGTGGAAGTTCCTCAAACAGTTAAACATAGAGTTACCATACAATCCGGCAATTCCACTCCTATATACCCATGAGAAATGAAAACACACGTCCACGGAAAAACTTTTACGTGGATATCCATAGCAGCACCATTCGTAATAGCCAAACGGTAGAAACAAGCCAGGTGTCCATCAGCTGATGAATGGGTAAGTACATGTGGCACATCCCGATGATGGAATCCTATTTGGCAATAAAAAGGAATGGTGTATGGATACATGCTCCAACACTGATGAACTTGAAAAACATGACGTTCAGTGAAAGAAACCAGTCACAAAGGACCACATATTGTATGATTCCTTTCATATGAAATTGCCAGAAGAGGCAAATCTATAGAGACAGAAAGTAGATTAGTGGTGGCTTAGAGCAAGGGGGAATGGGAGGATCAAGGAATGACCGCTAAGGAGTACTGATTTTTTTTTTTAGCAGTAATGAAATGTTCTAAAGTTGACTTGAGGCAATGGATGTGAATATACTATACCACTTTTTAAAAAATATTTATTTATTTTGGCTGTGCCAGGTTTTACTTGCAGCATGTGGGATCTTTTAGTTGCAGCATGTGGGATCTAGTTCCCTGACCAGGAATGGAACACGGGCCCCCTGCATTGGGAGAATGGAGTCTTACCCACCGGACCACCACGGAAGTTCCTATACTACACTGTTGAATTGCACACTTTAAATGGGTGAATTTCATGGTGTGTGAATTATATCTCAATATAACTGTTTAAAGGAAGAAGCAGCAGCTCCTCCCTGAAGGATCACTCAGTGGGGGTGGGGTAGGGTGGGAGAAGGCAGAGCCCTGAGCCCGGGGCTGGGTGCGGCGGTGAGAGTGGGAGAATGTCAGCTGGGGCTGGGATCAGTCACTGGATCCAGCCACGTCTCCCACCTCTGCTCAGCACCAGAGGGTCCCTGGGATCAGAAACAGAGACTCAGGGAGGACCTGGCAAGGTAAGGACCCCGAGGTGGGGAGGCGGGAGTCGGCTGCCGGCTGTTGGGGGCAGCTGACTGCAAGCACTCGGGTCTCCTGAATGGGAGCCTTTGTTTTCATCTTTGGAGGGGAGAGAGCAGGGGCAGGAGGACCTAATCCCGCTGGGCTCCCGCATAGGCCAGGCTCCACCATCGCACCAACCTTCTGCTGGGGCGATTATTTCCCTCCTTTTCCAGATAAGAAAACGAGACTCAGAAATGAAATCACTTGCCAGAATTTGCAGCCAGGGCACAGTATTTGGGAAACTGAACAAGAAGACAAAGAAATAGAAAGTAATGGAAAGAGCAATGAGGCTGGGGGAGGGGCAGTGGAGCCCATGTTTGTGGCATCAGGAAAGAGAGGCTGGCTGGCTGGCTGGGTCTCTCTCAGATACCAAATAGAACCAGAGCCTGATATGTCATCTGGGCTCAAAGACTATGTGTTCAATAAATGAATGAATGAACAAATGACATTGGAAAAATGCAAGGATTTTTAGGGAAGGATGGTTTCCCAACAGCCCTGGCCCCTCCCCTCCTGCAGATTCCATCATCCCCCTCCCCAGAGGTGTCAACAGCTGGGCCAGGCCAGGGAGGTGGGCACGTCCACATGCAAGAAGGGTGACTGGGAGGCTGTGGCCCCTGTTGGACTTTCACAGAAGGCAGGACAGAACTTTGACCACCAGTGGGCTGGCCGGGGCCTGAGGATCTGCAAGTGAGAGGCCAGGCAACAGGGCTCAGGGGCCTGAGCAGTGCAGTCACAGAGACACTTGGGTAGGGCAACATCAAGTGTCCCTCCTGAGTGTGCGCTGAGAGGGGCTGCTGGCTTTCCTGAGTTCCAGCCATCCATAGGCTTGGGCAGCTGCTAGCCCCTAAGGTACTTCTTTGTAATTTAGAAACAGATGTTCTGTCTGGATGGACACAGCCTGGTGGGTACACATTTGGTGAGAGAATGCCTCTTTTTGTTTTTAATTTTCTTGATTTTTTTTTTTTTTTTTTTGCGGTGCGCGGGCCTCTCACTGTTGTGGCCTCTCCTGTTGCGGAGCACAGGCTCCGGACGCACAGGCTCAGCGGCCATGGCTCATGGGCCCAGCCGCTCCGCGGCATGTGGGATCTTCCCGGACCAGGGCACGAACCCGTGTCCCCTGAATCGGCAGGCGGACTCTCAACCACTGCGCTACCAGGGAAGCCCTTCTTGATAAATTTTTAAAAATTGAAGTATAGTTAATTTACAATGTTGTGTTAGCAAAGTGATTCACACACATACACACACACGCGCGCACACACACACACACACACACACACACACATATACATTCTTTTTCAGATTCTTTTCCATTATAGGTTATTACAAGATATTGAGTATAGTTCCCTGTGCTATACATTAGGTCCTTGTTGTTTCCCTTTTTTATATAGAGCAGTGTGCATATGTTAATCTCAAACTCCTAATTTAACTCTCCCCCCACCCTCTGCTATCGCCTTTGGTAACTATTAAGTTTGTTTCTATGTCTGTGAGTTTATTTCTGTTTTGTAAATAAGTTCATTTGTATCATTTTTTAGATTCCACATATATGATATGACATATATCATATATCATATGACATATATATGTGGAATCTAAAAAATGATACAAACGAACATATGATATTTGTCTTTGACTTATTTCACTTAATATAATAATCTCTAGGTCCATCCATGTTGCTGCAAATGGCATTATTTCATTTTTTATGGCTGAGTAATATTCCATTGTGTGTGTGTGTGTGTGTGTGTGTGTGTGTGTGTGTGTGTGTGTATCACATCTTCTTTAGAGGATGGCTTCTTTAGAGGATGGCAAAGGTAATGATGCTCCTTTCTTCAGGCAAACACAGTCTGCACCAGAATGTTCAGCTTGGAGAGCAGAGCATAGCTCTAGTCTCAGCCAGGCTTCCTTGTGCAGTACACAACCTGTACAACCTTCCCTAGAAGCCCTGTCTGCTGTGGTTCTCCACATGAGAGGCTGAGTGACAGCTGATGCTTGCAAAAGGAAGACCTGAGGCAGAGTGGGGTCCCACTGGGTAGAGATTGCTCCATTCTCTTGCCCCCCCCCACATTTGCCAGCACCACTGCCTGAGCCCTCGCAGTTCAGCTCAACCCAGAGTGGGAACAGGACCATGCGGAGGCAAAGGAAAGAAACAAGGCACCTAGTGGAGGACCCAGTGGTCAGCGAGGAGAACACAGCAAACCACCCTGGCAGCTGAGAGGAGGGAGTGACAAGCTTAACAAGGACTTGATAAGGGTACTTACTGCAAAACAAAGACCTTCTTACCCAGACAAAGCATGATGTTAAGATTTAAAATTGAACAGATGAACAGTCCGGGGTGGGATAGGGAGGGTGGGAAGGAGACGCAAGAGGGAGGAGATGTGGGGATTCACTTTGTTATAAAGCAGAACCTAACACACCATTGTAAAGCAATTATACGCCAATAAAGATGTTAAAAAAAGAGAGAAAGAGAGGACAGTCCTGTTGAGAACAGAATCAGTCGCTTGCAGATCAAGGAGGAGAAATATCTCAAAATACTGAGCAAGAAGAAATGAAATAGACATAGTGGGGGAGAAGATGGTCATAGATGTGGAGGCTCAAGTGATTGGAGTTCCAGCAAGAGAAAAGGTAATGATGGCAGAGAGATAATAATTAAAGAAACAGAAGAGGAAATAGCTCCCCAGACCTGAAGAAAGACTTGAGCCTGCAGGCTGAAGGGCCACTGACAGGCACTCATCTAGGTGGTACCGGGACAAGTTCCGAGTTGCAAGGACACAAAGAAAATCTCCAAGCATCCACAGAGAAAGAGCCTGTTACTTAAAAGGGAAAGGAGACAGACCAGCACCTGACTTAGCACCTACAACACCGAGCACTAGAAAACAGGGGCAAATCATCTTGGACCATGAGAAAAAAAAAGGCTGCCGCTCCTTCAACCAGCCAATATGCCCTCACCAGCAGGGTAAAAGTGAGACATTTGCAGAGATGCAAGGATTCCGACAGTGTATATGCAGAAAATACTCATGCAAGTTCTCCAGCCATGCCAATTAATCAAAACAGAAACCTCAAGACAGTGGGAGGTGAAAAGGATTGAAAACAGTGGTAAGCATTGTATCTGATCCTATGTGTGGTGAAATGTTAGTGGACGATGGTGGTGCACTGGCCATGGTAATATATGTAATCTAAGTACAGATTCTTGAAATAGAAGGGCCATGCTGCAAAGAAATGACTAGTGAGGGTCTGGAACTAAAAGTCCTGAAGTTTCTTGGCAAAACCAAGAGGTGGTGGTTTGGAAGGATTAGAAGAGGAGTACAGACCTTACAAGCCTCGTCTTAGAGCATCAGGGAGGGCAGGAAAATCCTTCGCAAGGTCTCCCCTTATGGGGTGAGGGGAGCAAAGGACCAAGTAGTGTGTTTGGGGGGGTGGGCATTATTTTTTGAAAAACATAATAGACAAATATATATGATTATGAGGGTCACAGAGTGAGGTCATCATGAGCAGAGATGAAAAGAACAATAGGCTTTCCAAAATAATAAAGGGGAGAGGGATGTGGAATTAAATAAATTAAATGACTCTCAGTTAAAATTGGGGTAGGGGCAGGCCTGTAGGGGGAGCTCACATACCCTGCTACGTAGCCTCAATTATTCCAAGCAGGAAGAGAAGCAAGCCCACATCTCCCACAGGAAGTTGGTGCCTACTTTGTTATCCAGCAGCAGAAGAAAACTTCTCCCCCAACCCCCACCCCTGTGACAGCCCAGCCAATCAGACTGTAGCAGCCCAACCAATGAGAAACCTCCATACTTTGGACTCCCAGCTTCCTCCAATGGACTCTTTGGTTATTACAGCCCCTCCCAACTCCTCTCTTTTCCCCATAAAACAAGCTGTCAGTCCCTGTTCTCTGGATTTGCGCGTGGTCTGCCATACTTCACATAACGTGAATTGCAGTTCCTCTGACTGTTCCTGAATAAGCTTGCTTTTGCTGGTAAAATAACTGGCTATTATATTGTTAAAGTTGACAGAGGAATGTATATTTTATCAAACTGACGAGAACAAGAATGGGAGAAAAAGAGGAAACGACAAAGTAAATACAGTTAACTCAAGTTATCCAGAAAGAATAGGGCAGGTATACCAGTTGTTCGGTTACACGGGAATGAACTGAATTCTCCTACTGGAAGACATAGACAGTCAGACTGGTCAAAAGTCAAAACTGAGCTATATCTTTGTAACATAAAACACTTAAAGATAAGAAAAGAGAAAGTAGGAAGGGCAATATTAATGTCAAAGTGGAATTAAAAGTATCAGACTGGATTATGAGATATATTATATACATAAATGGCAATATTTACAGAGAAGGTATAATAGTCAAGTCATAAACCCCACAGCACTAAACAACATGGCAGGTAAATGCAGAAAGCAAAATCCACTAGAAATACAATAGTCTAGCAGATCAGACAAAGCAAGACCATAGATTTAAATACCATGAGAAAATTCATAGACAGTAATTGAATAAACCTATAAGTTAATGATTTTGTGAATAGTGAGTGTATGTAAACAGGAATGAAAAAAATAAATGGTCCATACATGAATGAATAAATGCAGGAATTAGTTACTGAATGTGAGAATTTTAAAAAATCATGACAATAAATGAATGAATATGTGATGATACGAATAAAGAAATAGATGGAGAGAGTAAATAAAATAAATATCTCCAGGGTGGAAGGAAAGAAGGGAATGGGGAGGAAGGGAGGGGAATTCCCATGCACAGCCAGCTCACAGAGTGCACAGCCCCCAGAAGGCTTCATGTAGCTGTCCCCCAGCCCCAGCTCACCCGGCCAAAAAACTGCAGGAAGGTGTTGGAAAGCAGAAGGTGCTTCTCAGCCAGGAAGCGGTAGCGCCGCTTCTCTTCCAGTTCAGCTGCCCGCTGACTCTCAGACACGAAGGCCTGCATCTGCGCATGCAGCCGGTTCACGCTCTCCTGGGGGAAAAGGGGATTCTGGCTGGAGGCAGGGGGTGTGTCCCTCATCCCACTCCCACGAGTGCCAGCTGTCTGAAGCCTCTCTCTCCTTCCTGAACCAGCCACCTCCTCTCGGAAGCCTCCCCTGAGCACCCAGCCTGCCCTCGCTTCTGGGCCTGCCCTCTCAGGTGTATCCTCATCCTCACGAGCCTGGGTTCTGCCTGCCCTCTGGCCCGGGCACTTCTCCCAGGTAGGACTGGTGTCTGAGCCATCCTTCTGGCACAGGGCCAAGCACAGAAGTGAGAGAGTTGGTTTAATGAAAATGCAAATTAATTGATTAATAACCCCCTACTTGGGAGCGAAGATTTCAAAGAGGAGAGATATGAGCTTATTAAAGGAGCCAGAAGAGGAGGCAGGAAAGGAGATAGAGGTCTTGAAGGCAGAGGCCAAGGATGGGGCCCTGAGCTCGGGAGGAGGGGCTGGCCTTAGCCAGGGGGCAGGAGGGAGGGGGAGGGTGGCGGGGCTGCTGGTGGATTCTGCCTTTGCTACCTTGATCAGGAGCAGCGTGCTGAGGGCCTCAGGTTTTCTCAATGAAGTAGGAGAAGCAAGGAGGCCAGGGGAGTGTGGGGAGGGCCAGGCAGCGACAGGACAAGGAGCGGCGCTGAGGGTGTCCCTGAGACAGTGATGCCCACCCGCCAGGGGCTGGCTGACCTCTCCAGCTATGCTTGCCACACAGGGTGGGGCGGGACACGCTCCTGGAGGTGGGCCAGTGCTGGGTGGGAGAGCTCCAGCGGGTGTTGGGGGTCCCCTCGGAGCCCCGTGTCGCCCCCAGCCCCTGCACCTTCATCTCCCGCGCATTCTTGTCCCTCTTGCGCTCCATACGCCACAGCTGGGACATGCACTTCTCCAGGTTGGCGGCTCGGTGGCGGTACTCCATCTCGTAGTGCTGGCGGCTGTCCTTGGATGGGGTGGAGAGAGGAGGGAGACCCCCGTGTCAAAGAGCTCAAGGCACCTGGCTTATGGGCCAGAGTACTGGACAGGGGCAGGGACTCAGCTGGGAACATGTATAACCTGGGGCCAGTCAATGCCCAGCGCTGGCCTCAGTGTGCCCATCCCTCAAAAGGGGAGAGACGGTCCTGCTGGTGATGGGCTGTGGGGCCAGGATGCGTGGCCAGACTCACTTTGATGAACTGCATGTCCAGCTTGGTGTTCTTCTCCATGTGCTGCAGCAGGTCTCCATGGAATGTCTGCACCTGTGTGGAGTGCAGGGTGGGGGTGATCAGGGCGGCCCTATCATCCCCAGGTCCCAGAGTTCCTTGCACTGCTCACTCCAATACATTGCCCACTGCATTCCTAACACACCAGGCACCTCGTCAATCATCAGAGAAATGGGTAAAACAAGAGCACCTATTTGGATGGAGGATTAAATGGTTAAACATACAAAACATTTAGTGCAGTCCCTGGCTTGAAACACATCCTCCGTAAATGTGTCGACATCTTCCGGTTCTTAGTCTCAGTCTGTGCCTTGATTATGCCTGGAATTTCCTACCAGTCTTCAAATACCAGCTTCACTGCCCCCTCTGCTGGGAGGCCCCCCGACTCCTCAGGCAGAATTCATCACTCTCTCATTTTGTTTCTGGCATGTGTACAACTTGTTTGTTCATTGTTCGCTCCTCCAGCCATAAGATGGAATTTCTTGCTGGGCCCCTGGTCATAGCCTGTTTGTATGGGCAGCATGAACAAGATCTGTCCCATCTCTGTGGCCCCAGCACCGTGGGCTGGGCCTGGCCCAGCAAAAGAGCTCACAACTGTTGAGGGCTTCACTGGGGTGGCAGGTTCCCGTGACAGGTGAGAAGGAGGTGGCTGACCACTTGGGTGACCAGGAGGACCAGGAAGGCTTTTGGGCTCAGGCTCAGAAAAGCTTTGTTCTAGCCGTTTTGGTTCTGCCTCCAATTTGCCCTGTAACTTTGGATGAGTTGCTGCCCCTCCCTGGGCCTCAGTTTCCCCATCTGTAATAGGAAAGTTTTGCCCAGATGGTCCCTAAGGTCCAGCCCTAGAACCCAATGAGCTTGATTCTGTGGGCCTTGGTGGCCAGCTGGCATGTTCCCCTGTGTCCCCCATCAGTGCTCCCTGGGTCACTCCGTGTTGTTAGGACATCAGACCTAAATCCTTCCATCTGTACTCTTTGCAAAGAGGAGCATCTCCCATCCTGCTGCCGCCTCTGGGGACACTTCCAACTCTGCTCAGTCTTCTCTGTCTGCCTGGCCTTTCCCCTCAGGAGTCCCGGCTCAAGAACCCTCGGTGGGGGACTTCCCTGGCCGTCCAGTCGTTAAGACTTCGCCTTCCAATGCAGGGTGTGCAGGTTCGGTCCCTGGTCGGGGAGCTAAGATCCCACATGCCTCGCAGCCAAAAACCAAAGCATAAAACAGAAGCAATATTGTAACAAATTCAATAAAGACTTTAAAAACAAAAAAAAGAACCCTGGATGGATCCTGCCTCCTGCCAGGGGCGTCCCCAAGCTGTGCTGTGGGAGCTCTGTCCCTCAGGAAAAGGAATGCTGGTCGTCAGGAAAGACCAATAAGTTCTCAGTTTTTCTTCCACAGTTGTTTCTGAAACCTTGCTAACTGCTGGTCTATAAGGGAGCTTGGGTGTGGCCCCCTCAGGACGAGCCGGGCCTTAAACCCCTGAGTGGCTGCCAGTGTGTGTTTTGGGGGCTGGCACGGGATCAGTGTTACACGCCTCTCTGAGTCCCCATTTCTGCCCCATGGGGGCCCTTTTCTGCTGGATCCAGGCAGTAAGGAAGTGAGCCTTCCTGACCTATACCTGCGGGACCTCCCGGTTCAAGGTTCTGCTCCAACACAGGACGTATGTTCCTGAAAACTGCCACATCCTGCCAGATCACCCAATTAAACAACAGGGCTTATGGAAGATGCAGGGTTGGGACTGATGCTCAAAACCCAGGCAACGTGGCAACCAGAGCATTAATAGAGACGGTGAATGGTACCTGGAGACATGAACTTGAACCACGCCTAAGGCCGTGGAAAATATTAAAAATGCACAAAACCTATAGAATGGACACACTGGCAACACCTGAATTACTGCAGAGCTGGCTTGTTGAGGTGATTCAGGAGGAGGTGGGGCTGTCATGATGGTGGAAATGGGAGGCTGCGACACCCAACCCCAGCTGAGAGACCCGGGAGGCTGGGGGGTGCTTGTCCTCCCCAGGGAGGCCTGGGTGCAGGAGCTCTTTTAAAATGTTCTTAAAATACAGCCTGGGGCTTCCCAGGTGGCGCAGTGGTTGAGAGTCCGTCTGCCGATGCAGAGGACGCGGGTTCGTGCCCTGGTCCGGGAGGATTCCACATGCCGCGGAGTGGCTGGGCCCGTGAACCATGGCCGCTGAGGCTGCGTGTCCGGAGCCTGTGCTCCGCAACGGGAGAGGCCACAACGGTGAGAGGCCCGTGTAAAAAAAAAAAAAAAAAAAAAGCCTGAAGGGCTATTTCTCTCAGTGCAGCAGACAAGCTGGGGGCTTTACCCTTCTTCCTAATTCCTAACTTTCCCCTCCCCTTGCCTAGGAAACCTCACTTATGAACAAGCCACCTTCCACGTCATAGGGTATGACTCCTGCTTCTAGTCGCGTAGGGACTATGTCACGCCACGGAAACATGCATTAGAGCAGGACAGGATTAAAGCAGGTGGATTGTAATTCTTCTCGTTACCAGGGCTTGGCTGTGATCGCCAACAGCATAGAGGACACAGACCCAGGATGCCCCAATCAGACGGGGCCCAGGCATCAGTGGTTTAATGGAAAGTCATTGTCAAGCTCTCGAAGAAATCGATCTAATAAGATGTTAATACTTGAAGAGAACTTTGAACTCTTGCTGTGGGGGAACCACAGGACTGCCTATAATTCGCCGGTGGCTTCTGAAACAACAAAGTCACCAAACCCAGGGCAGGCTGAGGAATTCCCAGCAAGTCAGAACAGAGGCTGCCGTGCCCTGCTCCCCTCCCCCTGGGACACGCTCCATTAGCGGGGTCCTGTGAGCCCCTCAGTACAGAAGCTGAGAGCAGACCCACTGCTGAGAACATGCACTGTAAGTTCTATGTATCGAGTTTTTCCAGTAACTTGAGAAATCCTTTTGCTTTTGATTCAGGAAAATCCCTTTGAAAGAATTGTCTCTGTGGGCTGACCCCAGCTCCTTTCTTCCCATTTGCTCTTGAACACCCTCCATCAGGCTCCTGCCCCACCACGCCAGAAAGAGTGTTGTTCTCAAAATCACCGAGACGGCACCTCGCTAAGCCCCATGATCAATTCTCAGGACTCACCCAACTTGGACACAGTTGGCCACTCGCTCCTCCTGAGACAAGTTCCTCCCTCAGCTTCCAGCCCACCACCCTCTCCTTGTCTTCCTCACACGCCCCAGCTGCCTCTTCTCTGTCCTTTGCTCAGTGTCCCTCATCTCCCTGGTCCCCGAAGGTTGAGTTGCCCCGGGGCTCAGCCATGGGCCTCTTCCCTTCTCTATCTACACCACTCCCTTGGTGAGCTCATGCAGTCCACTGGCTGATGCCTCCCAGATGTATGTCCCAGCCCAGATCCTCCCCCAAACTCCAGTCTCATCCATATGACAATATGGGGTCCATTCAGCCAAGAGGAAGAGACAAATACTGAAGACAGGCTATGAAGGTCTAACACACAGATAATAGGAGTCCCTGAAGAAGAAACGCAGAGAAAGAGAACCAAAAAAAAGTCTAAAAATCGTAATTCCAGACAAGTTTCCTGAAATTAAAAAAAAAAGAAAGATTTCAAACTACATATTGAAAGAGTATACCACATAACTAAGAATATTGTCCCAGACTGACCAATATCAAGAAATAGTCTGGAAAAGTTACTAGATTTCAGAAAAAGAAAAAAATTGGGCATCTAAGGCAAAAAAAGCAAGTGATTTACAATGGAAGAAATAGATTATCAGACTTTTCAACAGCAACATTCAAGATGAAAGAAAAAGAAAGAAAAAAGAGAAAGAAAGAAAGAAAAAGAAAGAAAGAAAGAAAGAAAGAAAGAAAGAAAGAAAGAAAGAAAGAGAAAGAAGGAAGGAAGGAAGAGAGGGAGGAAGGAATGAAATGTGAGCCAAGAATTTTATATCCAGCAAATCTGACTTTCAAGTATCAGGAGAACAAGCTGTTATCTTGGTGTCAGAACTCAGAGAACATTGTTCACACGAGCCCTTCCTGTGCGGACAGTCAGAACAAGGCCAAAACGACGAGCAAGACATGGACACGTGGTTTGAGGTGAACATTAAATATGTAGTTACTTGTAAACAAAGATCAATGAGGGTGAAAGGGGAGCAAGCAAGGCGCAGCAGCTCTGGGTCCTGACAGTGTAGACAAGCGCAGCTGCACATACTGCGTTTTTCACACATTGAAGATTTGTGGCAACTTTCGAGCAAGTCTATCGGTGCCATTTTTCCAACAGCATTTGCTTACTTTGTGTCTGTGTCACATTGTAGTAATTCTCGCAGTAGCTCAGACTTTTTTATTATTGTCATAATCTGTTACGGTGATCTGTGATCAGTGATCTTTGATGTTACTATTGCAAAACATTACGACCTGCTGATGGCTTATATGATGGTTAGCATTTTTGGGCAATAAAGTACTTTTAAATTAAGGTGTGAACATTGTTTTTTTGACATAATGTTATTGTACACTTAATAGACTACAGTATAGTGTAGACATAACTTATATGCACAGGGAAACCAAAAAATTTGTGTGACTCTCTTTATTGTGATATTTGCTTTTTTGCAATGGTCTGGAACAGAACCCACGATATCTCCAAAGCATGCCTGTATTTTGAAAGTGGGGAGATGCTGGGGAGAGCAAATGCAAAACAGATTTTAACAGTTCTCAGAAATCATATTGGTGGTGGTAGAATTACTGTCATTATTCAGAGACTGTTGTGTATATGTAACATGAGATAAAGCAAACGGTAACTATGGGATATTCTTATTCTTTCATTCTCTGTATCCTTAAGAATCAGGACTTTTTTTTTTTTTTTTTGGGCTGTGCCGCACGGCTTGCAGGATCTTAGTTCCCCGACCAGGGATTGAACCCGCACCCTTGGCAGTGAAAGCATGGAGTCCTAACCATTGGACCACTAGGGAATTCCCAAGAATCAGGATTCTTGATGTGAAACAAAGGAGATACTGGTGGAATAGGGAAGAGGTTAAGTAAAAATCTAGTGCTGAATCTGAATTGGAAGTATCAGTACGAATTTATGAAGTGTTCTATCTTTAACTATATATATTGTCACGTATGTATGTGTATATATATGTTTGTACAAATGTATGTATGTATCTATGTGTGTATGTATCTAGGTATGTATCTAGGCATATATCTCTGTATCTAGGCATCTGTAGCATATCTATTATATGCACATGTGTATGTATGTATGTCTGTATAGCACTGGCCACTGAAAAAGCCTAGGAGCAACGATCAACCCAATGGACACCCCTAGTGCCCAGATTATGGTCTTGAAATACCACTTTCCACTAAAAGCAAAAAATAAAAACAGGGCTTCATGGAGAGATGGCTGATTCTACGTGTAGATCAGCAAAGTACCAGATGAGGGCAGAACATCTCGTCAGGCTGGATAGCAAGGAGACTGTCCGAACCATGAGAGTGATGCCAAAGGGCTCGTGCGCCAGACTGAAGAGGCTTCTGCTGGTCGAAGCGGGGACATGTTCAACTTCAGTGAAATAATGATTGCAAAGGAGTAAAACACAACAAATATGTTTAGATCTATGAGACTGACTAGATACTAAAAAAAATGATACTAAAAAATATTATAATGATGGTACTAGTAAAAAAATAAAGCTAACTGGTCACCTTCAGAGGATGACAGGGAGAAAATTCATGATCTTGGAAGCTGACAAGGCGGGAATAAGCCTTTATCCTGTCTTTCCCATAAGAAGCGTGCCACTGGGTAAAAAATAGCACATAAGAAGAAACGTCTCTTTAGAGAAATATTCCAGTTCATAAGTGAAAGAGCAGAATAGCAGCATCTCGTAACTCCCACGTATGAGTGGGTGCGGACACACAGCCTCCATTGCTGTTACCGTCACAAGGCAGCAGGAGCCACATGCCTCCTGATGGAAGAAGCCAGCACCCACTCTAGTCTTGCCAAACGGATGGAACCTGAGTCTGATCAAGCTTCTGGGTCCAGAGGACAGAGGAACAAGCTGAGCTGCATGAGGAGTGTTTGGAAAACCAACAGGTCAAAAGGTCCCAGGCCCTTCAACAGATAAATGGTAAGGAAAAGAAAGGGATGGAGGGGGAGCCAGTAGATTAAAAGAGACTCAAAGACATATTTAAAACAAGAGAGCAAGACAAATTCTAGCATCCAGGGACATACAACTGGGTGATCAATTACGAAGAAACACAAGGCAGTGTCGGACCAGTGGTCCCTTCTGGAGGAAGAGGGGGTCTGTGATTTGATGGGGGCATGTAGAAGGGCTCCAGGAAAGGCTGGCAAAGCTCCTGACCGGGGTGGGAGTTTCAAAGGTGGTTTGCCTTATAATGATTCATTAAGCTCGAATTTGTTCAGTGACACTTTCTATGCCTGTATTTTAGTTTACAATAAAAAAGGTTTGGTTTTGGAAAACCAAACTTGAGTCAGATCCTGTCATTCCTTTGCTCAACACACTCAGAGGCATGGCTAGAGTTCCGACAATGCCCTCAAGGCCCGGCCCCTTTAGCGGCTGGTCATCTCCACGCTGGCCTTCGCTGCCTCCACTCCGGCCACGTGGGCCTCCTCAAGCCTTCCCACGTGCCGATCCCTCTGCCCAGGACACTCTTTTTGCAGGTGTCTCCCACTCACTCCCCACCTCCATCAGGCCTCTTCTCAATGTCACCTTTCTAGTGCCTTTCATCTCGAGCATCTGTTAAAAATTGCATCCCTCCAATACTTGCTACTCCCCTTCCCTGGTCTATTTTTCTCCATAGCTTATTTTGCATCTAACCCTTCACATCTGTACTCACTTACTTGTCCTGGGTTTTGTCTGGTTCCCCCTTGGGGAGAGCAGGGGGTTTTGTCTGCTGTATCCCCTGTACCCATAGCAGTACCTGGCACAGGGCAGTAAATAGTTGTCGAATGAATGAGCCCAAGGGGGAGGTGGCCTCTGGTGTGTTCGGCCCAGTATGGCTCTGGCCAAGGGCCCTGCCCTGTTGTCACAGCCAAGACGCTGGTACCCAAAGAAGGCGGCTCTCCTTACAGAGTAGGCCTGGGTGACACTCGTCCGCGTCCAGCCCAGGTGTGCCACAGGTGACATGGAGAGCCATCAGACACAAGGACAGGAAGTTGCAGGCTGCCAGCGTGACCCATGCTCTGTAACTCCCCGCCCAAGCCCCAGGAGGTGGCACGGGCTTAGCGCTAAGCCTCAAAGTGCCTAGGAGAGGGACCAAGGGTCCTGGTTTTATCAAGTGTAGTGGATGCATGTTTTCTGCTGGTGAATTTGTTCCCCATTTCAACATGGTTACCAAACTGATGAGTATTTTATGGTGTCCCCAAAGACTATCCAGACCTCCAGTGGTTTCCCACACACACGTTTGAGAACCGTGCACTTCCACGATTAGTTGAAATTTCCTTCCGAACTTTCCAAGGTTCCTCACACCCAGCCCCGCCCACCTTTCCCTCTCTGCCTGCCTCCCATCCCCAGCTCTCTTCTGCCCAATGCCATGCTCTGCACCTGCTCAGCCCCCGGCAACCTCTGGAAGGCCCTCTCCCTCTGGCCCAGCCCCGCTCCCTTTTCAAAGCTTATTCTTTCCTTCCCAGTCAGTGAAGCCCTGCTTGGTCCCAGGTCCCTGTCCCAGGCCCTGGAGTTACAGAGAAGACCGCATCCCAGCCCTGGCACAGCTTCCAGTCTTGGCAGGGATAGAGATGGGGGTAAATTCTGCTTCTAATGATCATAGCTAAGGTACATAGCCAAGGTCAATAGTTTATACTTATTAATACAATTAATGCTCACAAGAATCCTGCAAGGCAGTTATTATGATTATGTCCATTTCACAGACAGATACACTGAGCCATAGAGGTTAAGTAGCTTGTCCAAGGTCACAAAGCCAGTAACTGGTGGAGCTTGGCTTTGAACCCAGGTGCTCTGGCTGCAGAGCTGGTTTTCTTCACCACACACTTGCTAAGAATGGATAGAAGCATCTGTTGAAGTCCAGAGGGAGGAGAGACTGAACTTGCCCAGGAGTCAGGGGAGGCTTCCTGGAGGAGGGGGTGACTGTGCTGGCCAGCAGGGGTGGGGGTGGGTGGGTCCTAGGCTGAGAGAACAGCGTGACAGCAGCCCATGGTGGGGACGCCAGGCGTGTCTGCAGAGGGCAGCCCTTCCGGCTGGTTGGGCTGTGACTGGAGGTGCCAGGGAGGCTGCTGGCTCAGCAGGACCTGGAACCCCTTACCGAGGGGCTGGGTTTAGTTCTGCAGGTGGCAGGGCCGTGGAAGGGTTTTCTCCTAGGTGTGTAAGGTCAGATCACTGGCTGCTCCCTGGGGAGGCAGGTAGGGGCAGGGCCTGATGCACGTGGGTGACGGTCCTTTCGCTTCCTGGCTCCTCCACTCACTCTGGAATCTTGGGCGAGTGGCTAGATCCCTGAGACTCAGTTTCCTCCTCTGTCAAATGGGGATAGAAATGGCACCTGCCTCCCAGGTTGCTGGAGCTTGAACAAGATGTGCAGGTAAATGTGCCCAGCAGAGCTGGGCCCTGGCAGGTGCCCAAAAGGGCAGCCGCAGTTGTCATGTCACCAAAGTCCTCTCTGAGGAAGGGTGTGGAGGCCCTCATCCCCCATAGAACGCAGCCCACTCTCCCAAGTGACCCCTCCAGGCTGTGGGGTCTGGGACTCACCACCACTTCCAGGTCAGAGTTCAAGTGCCGCTGGGTGTCGGACATCTGCACCAAGATCTCACCTGGAGGCACGGAGAGCAGCAGCTTCAGTGCGGGGACCTACCCTGCCCACCCTCTTCCCACCAGCAGCTGTCAGAAGGGCCTGCCCAAGGCTGGATTTGGGGACCAAATTCCAGGGGTTCCCCATACGACTCAGGGCCTCTGGCAGCACCTGTCCTAGCCATGGCAAAGTCCTGCAGGGAGGGGAGCGGAGGGGCCCTGGCTCCAGACGAGAGTCTGGGCTCTGGGCCTTGGGCTGCAAGACCTGTGTCTTTGGGGGGGACTTCCTGGAAGGGCCAGACTGTAAAAGGAACCCTCTGTGGGACCTGAGAATGGGGGGCAAGGCCGGTCCCGGGCCTGAGGGGAGGCACCAGGGAGGCAGGCAGAGGCGGGCCCGGAGCCTGGAACACAGGAGGAGGCCGGTGGGGGAGGGGGGCTAGGAGGAGTGTCCCCCAGGCCTAAGAAGATGAGTGGGGGCGATGGAGGGGAAGAGGCGTGCCTCACCCAGAATCTGCGAGGTGGAGCTCTGCAGGGCCTGCTCCCCGATCTTCTGGATGGCGTTGAAGTACACTTCTGCCGCCTCAGACAGAGCTGCGTGGAGAGAGGGATGCGTCCAGCCCCAGAGCCCTCCTCCATGAGCCCTCCCCACTTCTGGAGGCCTCTCCTTCTGGCGGGAGAGGGTGTGGAGGGGATGCCTCGGGCTCTGGCGTAGGTGTGTGTGACAGGGATGGGGGGCCCTGGGCAGCGTGTGTGGAGAGGGGGCATCGGCCAGAGGAGGGGGGGTGAAAAAGCGGGGGATGGGCTCTCCCTGCGGGGCAGGGCGCAGGGCCTCGGCCTGTTTCTGTCTGGGAGGGGGCAGGGTGCAGGCATCTGTGTGTGCCCGGGAGGGCGTGGGTGGGTGTGTTGTGAGGCATCAAGTGGGTCTGGGGGTGGCATGGGCTGAGGTCACTGCCGTGAGGACTCTGAAGTCCTAAAGGGCGGGGAGGGATTGGGTGACACTCAGCTCTGGGTGTGTCCCTGGCTTGTCCACCCGGCAGGTGGCTCACAACCCTCTGCTGATTAGCTCTGGGGGTGGGGCAGTTGCTGGGAAATGGGGGAGACGGGAGCTGTTTGCACAGGCGCTGAGCGAGTGGTGAGGTCTGGCTGTAGGTGGCTGGAAGTGGGGCAGGTCAGGGTGCCAGGCTGGGGGTGCAGAGGTGGCCTGGGAATGGCAGTGGGCTCAGTGGCAGCATCAGGGTGACATAGAGAAGTGTGTGTCGTTGGGGTTTTGAGAGCCTGCAGGGCCTGGCACTCACCGTGGAAGGCCCGGAGGTAGTTGTTCCCCAGGTACACCAGGTTCTCCAGGGCGGGGTTGAACTGCTCCATGATGCTCTGGAGTCCAAGGGTGGTGGGAGGGTAGAGATGGGGAGAGGAAGACGGAATGATGGGCCTCAGGATCAGGGCACCCCCAACCCCAGTGAGAAGCCTGACTCAGGGGAGCCCGCCTAGAAACCTGGAGTCACCCAGAATTCTGGCTCTCGGCTGCAAGGACCTCAGAGGCCAGGATCCAGACCGGGGTCCCCTTGGCCGGCTCCAGATCACCACCTGCCCAGCAGGAACTCGTGCCTGGAAGGTTCTCCTCCCACTGGCTGCAGCCTGTGGTCTGTCACAGCGCCCAGCTGGGCGTGGCTCAGCGCTGCCTTGAGTTCAGCCACCTCAGGGGCAAGGGCAGACCTTGCCCTGCTCCAAGAAGAGCCCCTGGGGAGCAAGGCTGTGGCCGAGTCCCTTGGGCCGCCGCAGGCCATGGCCAGCTGGAGAGCACCCTGTGTAGAGGACTTAGACTTGATTCAAATCTCAGCAGCCCCTCTTCTTTCCTTGGTGACTTTGAACTAGCTGTTTAGCCTCTCTGGCCTCAGTTTTCTTATCTATCAAATGGGGTGATTATTTTCTACCTCAAAGATAGGGTGTTGTGAGGTTTACATGTTGAAAGTGTCCTGCACACAGTAGGTGCTCAGTAAATGTCTATGGAGATGGCAGCAACCCCCCTGGAGTCGAGTAGGAAGTTTGAGTGAGGGGCTCAGAAACCAGAGAGAGACAGACAGGGAGACACAGAGAGAAAGAGACAAAGAGAGACTCCCCTACCCTGGGGCGGCCAGGTGGCTCTTTGGGCGGGCCCCCTGCTCCCAGCTAAGGCCACCCTGGGCGCTGTCCTGCCTCATCCAGTGTTTGGGAGTCTGTCTCAGCAGTCCTGTCACTCACTGGCTGAACCCGTGCTCTGGGAGCCTCAGGTTGGGGCTGGAGTGGCCGACTGCCCCCAGGGACCCCCACCCCCATGCCCACTGCTCAGCCCAGCCTGGTTCTAGGCCTTCTTTCCTGGAACACGCTGCTGCTATGCTCACTCTCTGTCCTCCAGAGCTGGCCGACCTTCAAGCCCTGGGAGCGGGGGCGGCAGCCGGGGCCTGGGCCACGCACACACTCACCTTGTAGATGGCCATGGTGGACCTGTAGAACTGGTCCATCTCGGGGGCCATGGAGTGGGCGCACCCGGGCACTGAGTAGAAGGCTGGTGGCACTAGCAGGCCTGGGAGCACCGGGGGTCGGTACCCTCCAATGCCCACTGCTCAGCGGGCTGTGAAGGAGGCTGCAGAGTGGGACCCGGAGATGGAGGGCTGGCCAAGGAGGAGGTGGCAGCTTAATTATTCACCAGCCAGGGATGTCAGAATGCGATCTGGGGCGTAACCAGACCCGGCGGGGAAGGCATTCTGTGACGCGGGCGGGTTCGTGTGACCTGCGCTTCAATTATTTACCCCTCTGAGCCGCGGACCGGTGGGCACGCGTGGATGGCCACTCTCCTGGGTCACCTCCTCTTCAAGGAAGAGCCTTTCCCAGGCCAGCAGGGACCCCTAGCTCTGGGGGACCCCTGCCCTCCCACCTGCCTACACTGGACAGTGCCCACCCTGTTGGGCTCGAGCTGTGCAGTGACCACCCCCGGACCCTCCCTGGAAGTCCGTCCCTTCAGGCGGAAGTCACCCATGGCTCGTCACTGTTCTCAGGCCCCCTCTCTACCCTGAGCCCCTCAGACCTGCAGCCCAGGGGCTGAGGCTCCTCCGCCCACTGCCGCCCACCCAGAGACGGGACAGCACAAACCCTGGAGTCGCACAGACCTGCGGGCACGCTTTGGCCCTGGTCGCTTGCTGTGTGACGGTGCCCGAGCCCCCTGCCCTCTCTGGGTCTCATCCCCTCTTCTGGCAAGTGGGGCTCTCCCTCGCCCTCCACCGTGGGGCAGGTGGGCCTGGCGGCCGCCTCTGCACACCCTCAGGCCCTGATTTGGGGAGGCCTGAAGAGGAGAGGTGTCCCTGGCCCGCGGAGCCTGGGAACCAGAGCTTCCATCCGTCTGCGTGGGCACAGGCAGGTGACAGCCAAGGCTGAAGGTCAAGGCTGAGGGGGGCTGGCGGGTGGGGGGCACTCACACCACAGTGCACACAACACAGGCAAACCAGAATTGGACCATTTATTTCACAGTTTGGGGCAGTCCCTGGAGCCCCTCTCCAGTCATAAACCACTTTCTGTCGGGAAGAATAACTTAAGTCACAGGAGCGACCTTTGAGAGCTGAGGAGAGCTCGTGGGCGGGCGGCTGGGGTGCGCGGAGGGGCAAAGTCGAATGGGACACCCCACTCCTAGGTTTTCCCTCCCGATGGCGTGGTGATGGCCCGCTTCTCTGGCTCCACCCCCAGCGGAGAGGGCAGAGGGTAGAAGGGGTCTCTGCAGCTCCAGGGGCCCGGGAAGAACCTGGGGCCCTCTGGGAGGCCTTAGTGTTTGAGCCACCTTGGGGGTCAGGGAGCAGCCTGAGTGAGGCCTGAGGCTTCCTAAGCTGGAAAGACACAAAGAGCCAGCAGGCGGGGACAGAGCGGGAGAGAGGCCTGAGGACCAGCCTTACGCAGGAAGCCCCGTGCCCCGCTAGGCCGGGGCTGTGGACACAGAGCCGCCTGGGCCTGGCTCTGCCCCGCCTCCCAGCTGGGCCTGGGGACAGCTGGGGGCCCGGCGGCCTCACGGGGACAGCAGCAGCTGGATGAGCTCCTGGAACTGCTCCCGGTGCTCATAGATGTAGACCTCAGTCTGCCAGAGGGCGTTGACCAGCACCGTGTCATTGACCTCGTCCAGCATGATGTCTGTCCCCAGCTGGGGACTCAGTCTGTCCGGATCAAGGAGGAGGGGTCACCCCCAGGACACTCGGCCTGGGTAGGGGACAAGGGCTAGGACTGGCGCGGACTCGGGACACACAGCACCTCCTTGGGGAAAGGGAAAGTCCAGGCTGGGGACTGGGGCCAGCAGAGCCCTCACCTGAAGTACTGGATGCCAACCATCTCGCACCAGGCCCGGGCCCGGTCCACGGCCCGCCCGTCCGGATCTGTGCACTGGTGAGAAGCAGCCTCTGTGAGCGCCCAGCGCACACCACACACACAGCCCCTGCCTGGGGTCCCCAGGTTCCAGGTTGGCTTAGCCCCTATCAGCAGAGTGACCTAAGGCAAATCCCCCTTCCTGGGCTGCAGTGACCGTCCCAGCCATGCTGAGGGGCACGGCCTGTGGCTTTGACGGGTGGCTCGGCAGCGTTCAGGGTCAGTGAGCGTGGAGGGGCTGAGTGGACAGGCCTCCAGCTCCCTGCCCCCTTAGCTTTTGTCTATCTGACATTCTGGGCTTCCACATGGGCTGTGTTTGAAGGAAGAAATCCACAGCTAAAAATGCTTGAAAATCCCACTGGAGGTGGTCACCGAAGGTCCCTGCCAGCATTGAGACGCTACAGGGGAAGGGGAACGCCCCTGCCCCGAGCTGGCTGAGGAGGGTCAACAGAGCCCTGCCATCCCCATGACACCCAGGGTCCCACGGGAAGCCTCATCCTGGGGCTGAGATCCCGAGGGAAGCGGGCCTGGGGAGGGGCCCATACTCACACATTCCACCACCATCTTGCCCAGTTCCTTGGCCCCAAAAACAGTCTTGGCCAGTTCCCAGGGGCTGCTGGGACGGAAGACGTCCACACAGGTCACAGGCACCTGCGGGGACCTCCCTGTCCCCAAGGAGACGACAACGGAGAGTTTCTTCACCTTGTTGCCCTGACCCTGTTGGGACAGGACAGGTGAGAGGAGGCCTGCCCCACAGATCGGGGGCACCCAGGGGTAAGAGAGAGGCTCCCTGGGGGATTGTGAAGAGGAGTACAGGCCTCCTGCGGCAGAAGCACAGCCTGTGCTGCCTCTCTTTTGCTTCAGAACAAGTTCTCCTGCCAATCTTCTGGGCGACCTTGGCAACCCACCTACCCAGGCTCCCCATGCACTCAGACGAGTGATGTTTGAGCACCCTTCCCCATCCCACAGTCTCTCACTGATTCCTTCTTCCTCCAGGAAGCCTGCCCTTCCACATCTGGCCCCTAGAGAGCGCTCACCTCCCTGCCACCTGCGGTTTCACCAGGGGCTTGGTGATGACCGCAGTGACAGCTACAGCCAACAAGGATGCGGCACACTCAAGGTCAGGCGCTGTTCTGAATACTTCACAGATAAGAGGCCACAGAAGCCTCACGACAGTCCCCAGGCAGGTACTATCAACAGTCCTAGGCAGTGGTTGAAGTGAAGCACGGGCAGAGACAGGCCCCAGACCCAGAGGCCCCCACACCACACTGCTTCTCCTAACCTGAGTGGGCCTCGCCCACCTCTGCAGGAAGCTCCTCGGGCTGAGGGCCGCTTCTCTTCCTCACGGTCACTGACTCTGCACTGCCCCATCCCCAAAGGCCTCAGCATGGGCTCCCCTCCTCTGTGAGCCCTTTCTGAGCCCTCATGTCTCTCAGCAGGGGTGATGATCCTGGGCCCCTGCACAGTTCTCTGTCACGGCACCTAAAACACTCGGATGGATGTGTCCTTGTTTGTGGACTGTCTCCCCTGAATGTGAGCTCCCCAAGCGTGTGTCTTCAGGCCGGGCAGCGTGGCTAGGCCTGTAAACTGGCACATACTGGTATGCATGCTGTCCTCCCCACAAACAGCAGATGCTGTTAATTGATCATAACACCCTTCACCACCTAGTCCGGAATGGGCCTCAGAATCCCTCTTAGCACAGTGCTTTGGGCAGACACCACCAATCAGGCAGGTTCGAGTGTGACATAAAATTGCTGTTAAGTGCACAAATGAATGAATGCATGAAGAAAAGCCATTTGCTCTCCCAGGAGTCAGCCCAGAGTACAGTCAAGGTTTGCAGAAACAGGAGAGGCCGCTGTGGGCGGTCAGTTCCAGCCCCTCCAACCCGAGGTGGCTCTCACCTTGCGGATCAAGTCCTGGTTGTACTCATGGATCTCCGTCATGGCGTCCAGCGTGGGGTTGTTGGCCAGCAGCCCGCCATCCAGGAAGCGCCCGTTGGGCCGGAAGTAGGTGGGGGCTGCCCCACTGCTCCGGGCTGCCCGCCACACCAGCTGCTCTGCGGGTGGGGGAGGAGGGGGCCCAGTGGCACAAGAGATGTGCGTTTCGGATCTAAGGGTGTGTGTGTGTGTGTGTGCACATGGCACTGTGGGAAGAGGGTGAGGCTGGGGACTCTTCAGAAGCAGGACCGACAGGCCATGCTGTCTGGCCCCGCCATCCTAGTGGAAGGCAGGGTGCAGCCTGCCCGAGGCCTGATGGCTCCCTGGCTCTGCCGACCCTCAGCTGATACCCTTGGGAGGGAAGACCAGGGCAATGGGTGGGATGGTGGTGGGCTGGGGGTGCCTGGCAGCAAGCTTGCGACTCCCACCCACCAACCTGCAGCCTCTCGGGCCAATCGCTTCCCACAGATGCACCAAACATGGTTTTAACCTGAGGGTTGAGGTGGAGGCTTTAGGTTAACGTTCTGGCCAACACGAGGCTCCCGTACACACTCCGGAGCCTCATAATTCCGGAAGAGGTGGAGCTCAGCCGGCTGCCGGTCGGACAGTGTCCCTGTCAGCATCACCCTGGAGAGAAACAAGGAGCAGGACACTGAAGCCACTGACCCATCCGCCCTGGACAATCCACCTTTGGCAATTTTTGTCCAAACCACCGACGCACTAATTCTTAAACTCAGCATTCCTACTTCTGGGAACCCATCCTAAGACACTCCCACATGTGCAGGGAGATAGGCACACACTAGGCTATTAATGGCATTAAATCAAACGACTGGAAACAACTAATGTCCACCAGTGGGACGGTTCATGCTCCGTGGCTCCTCTGCGCCGCGGGGTCTGTGTCGCTAGAGAACGGCTGAGGTATTGCTTCACGTACTGATGGATGGTGAGCGCCAAGATTTATATTTAAGTGGAAAAAGCAAGGTTCAGGACAGTGTGTATAATATGCCACCATTTATTTAAAAAGAAACCCCCAAAGACCCTATGTACCTATTTGCTTGGTCAGAGGGTAACTCTGGAAGGACCCATGTGCAGAACCTGGCAACAGTGAGCTGCCTCTGGGACAGGGGACTGCTTGGGGGCTGCAGCTCCAGGACAGGAGTCGGGGGAGACTTTTCCGCATGTCATCTCTGATACCTAATCAGTGTTCTACCATGTGAGTCTAAAACCTATTAAAGAAGACTCCTAACTGTCTCAAGAGACTCAGACATCCTTAAATACTGAGGGGAGTGTAGACTGACACAGCCCCCTTGGAAACTAATATGTATTCAGACCTTTACAAATGTCCTGGCTCTTTTTTAAAAAATTTATTTTCTTTCTTTATTTTTGGCTGTGTTGGGTCTTTGTTGCTGCATGAGGGCTTTCTCTATTTGCGGCGAGTGGGGGCTACTCTTCGTTGAGGTGCGCAGGCTTCTCATTGCGGTGGCTTCTCTTGTTCCGGAGCATGGGCTCTAGGCACGCGCGGGCTTCAGTAGTTGTGGCACGTGGGTTCAGTAGTTGTGGCTTGTGGGCTCTAGAGCACAGGCTCAGTAGTTGTGGCGCACAGTCCCAGCCGCTCTGCGGCATGTGCGATCTTCCTGGACCAGGGCTCGAACCCGTGTCCCCTGCACTGGCAGGCAGATTCTTAACCACTACGCTACCAGGGAAGACCTGTCCTGGCTCTTTGATCTGGGAATTCCGTTTTGGAAAGTCCAGCCTAAGGGAATAATCTTGGTTACAATGAAAGCTTTTTGTTTAAGGCTATTCATGCAGTGTAATTTATTACAGTGAAAAGTGAATGCTCTACATGGAAATAATAGGAGGGAGTGCCTAAACAATGGAATGTTTTGCAGCCATTTCAAATTACACTAGCAAGGAGCTGAGACTAACACAGAAAGGTGTTTGTTACAATGAAAAATATAAAGAAAAGGGAACAAAAACTATGCATGGGAAAAAAAGATTAGTTTTCCACCTCTAAGAATCTTGTGGAAAGGTTATTTGAACATACCTCTCAATGAACAAAAAACTAAATGCTGGAAAAAAAATTATTTTTGATCTTCAAAGCACAGAAGGGGCTTCCCTGGTGGCACAGTGGTTGAAAGTCTGCCTGCCGATGCAGGGGACGCGGGTTCGTGCCCCGGTCCGGGAAGATCCCACATGCCGTGGAGCGGCTGGGCCCGTGAGCCATGGCCGCTGAGCCTGCGCGTCCGGAGCCTGTGCTCCGCAACGGGAGAGGCCACAGCAGTGAGAGGCCCGTGTACCGCAAAAAAAATTTTTTAAAAAGCACAGAAGATTGGGTGATTGGGATTGACATGTATACACTGATGTGTATAAAATTGATGACTAATAAGAACGTGCTGTATAAAAAAATAAATTAAATAAAATTCAAAAAAAAAAGCACAGAAGATCTGATAAGATAGAAAGGAAAGATGAGGGTAAACTCTAAGGATAAGCAAGAACTCACAGAGGTAAATGGAGCACAGACTCATCTCTGACCTGAAGGCAGACACCAAACTATCCATTTGAACTTCCATGCTGATGGCCTCATGGGGCCAGAGGGACAGAAGTCAAAGCCCAGGGTTCACTGAAGGTTAGGGATCTAATGGGAGACCCTCCCCACATTAGATTGTAATCCCAAAGGGCTACCCTCTTGGATAAGGGTTAAACCAGAAATAAACCTGCCCCTGTCCCACGCCTGGAGGCTGTGAGTAAAGTTGGCTGGCATTAAACAAAGAAAGGAGAAAAAAAAAATCCCTGAAAATGTATAACCACAAACTAACCCTCCTGCAGATCTGTAGTCTAAATTCTCATCACCTGGGGGGAAGTTCCAAAACCTTCATGCCAAGAATTTAGTTACAGTGACCCTAGATGCTACTGTACATGGGTACCTGGAGGATACAACATAAGACACTCTGGAGAAGATACCCTCACTCTAGGCTTCACAGAATCTGCACATATTTCTCAACACTAAGGAGTACTACACAGTTCCAAAAAAGGTGGGGGGGGACGTCAAGAAATAAAACACCATGAATAAAAATAAGCATAAACAACACATACCTACATAGACAGCAGTTATTTGAATCCTCAAACAAAGACTGTAAAACAGCTATGCTTGGGACTTCCCTGGTGGCACAGTGGTTAAGAATCCGCCTGCCAATGCAGGGGACACGGGTTTGAGCCCTGGTCCAGGAAGATCCCACATGCTGTGGAGCAATTAAGCCCATGCACTGCAACGAAGAGTAGCCCCCGCTCGCAGCAACTAGAGAACACCCACGTGCAGCAATGAAGACCCAATGCAGCCAAAAATAAATAAATAAAATAAAATTATATAAAAAAAAACCCAGCTATGCTTACAATGTTGAAAGACATCAAACACAAGCTTGATAATATTTTCAGGGAATAGAAAACTATAAGTAATGACCTAGAAGATCTGAAGAAAAAAACAAAGAGTACTTCTAGAAATTTAAATAAATAAATAAATAAAAACTCAATGAATAGGTTAAATGGAAAATCAGATAAAGTTAAAGACAGAATTAGTGAATTGGAAAATAGGTAAGAAGAAATTATCCAGAATGCAATGCAGAGAGATAAAATGAAAGAATATACAGGAGAAGTTAAAAGACATGAAAGACAGAAAAGCTCTAACATTTTCAACCGGAGTTCCAGAAGGAGAGGCAAGAGAAAATCAGGCAGAGGCAAGGTTGAACCGATAATGACACAGGCTTCCAGAACTGAAGAAAGACATGAATCCAAAGATTTAAGAAGGCCAACAAATCCCATGCAGGATAAATTAGAAGGAATTCATAACTAGATATATCTTAGTGCAGCTGCAGAGCACCAAAAACAAATAAACCAACACATAAATAAAAGCAGCCAGAGGAAAAAAGACTACTTACTTTCAAAGGAGTAAGAGTTAAATTGAAATTGACTGCAAGTGTAACAATGGATGCTAAAAGGCATAGAATGATATCTTTCTTGTTCTACAAGAAAATCACCAGCCTAGAGTTCTATACTCAACAAGAATAAGAGAGAAATAAAAGAATGTTCAACTGATAAGGGTGAGATACAACTAGTTTCAAATGATGAGAGTGAAATAAACTTATTTTCAAACAACTCTGCTAGTGGAGAATTCACTACCAGCAGACCATCTCTATGGGAAAGGCAAAAGAAGGTACTTTAGGCAGGAGGAAGGTGGTCACAGGAAAGACTGTAAAGCAAAGAAGTGATACACATGTATACACACACACACACACGCGCATACTCATACACACACACACATGCACGAGCTGGAGCCAGCTCACACTGGCTTGTGAGAACCTATTGCTAAATCTCATGAGCTGGTTGTTAAACTGTTGGTAGCTTGAAATCAGCCACGGTGGGGGTATTTACGCCATGGGAATTGGCAAACACTAAAAACCAGGATTTTATCCCCCTAGAGATCTGGTTTCCCAGCTCACCACTAGATAAATATAAATAAACATCAACTTCAAAAAACAATATCTTGTGAGGTTTTAAAAAAACAAGATAGATTTAAAATTCAGAAAAGTAATTATTGGGTTGGCCAAAAAGTTCGTTTGGGTTTTCCCATAAGATGGCATGGACCTAGAGACTGTCATACAAGTGAAGTAACTCAGAAAGAGGAAAACAAATAACGTATATTAACGCATATATGTGGAATCTAGAAAAATGGTACAGATGAACCGGTTTGCAAAGCAGAATATAGATACAGATGTAGAGAACAAATGTATGTACACCAAGGGGGGAAAGCGGGGGGTGGGGGGTGGTGGTGGGATGAACTGGGAGATTGGGATTGACAATCACTGATATGTATAAAATGGATAACTAATAAGAACCTGCAGTATAAATAAATAAAATAAAATTCAAAAAATAAAAAGAATGATTTGTGCCGTCCAAATTCTTCTGCAATTTTCTTTAAAAAAAAAAATCCTTGATTATCTGAGGGGGGATAATGGTATCAGTTAAATTTAGACTTCTATAATATGCACTAAAAAAAAAGACAACAGAAATGAGTGCATAAATTTCAAACTATTGGGTTGGGGCTGGAATGTAATGATTAAAACTATTTAGTAAATCCCAAAGAAGGCAAGAAACACGGAACAAAATAGGATCGCATATGTCGTCCCCCAAATATGAGTAATTATGTAAGTATAAATGGACCAGCCACATAAACTATTAGATTAACTATATGAAGGCTCTGATAACCAAACCAGTCAGCTAAAACAGACTTAACTAATTAAATAACTTAAATATATTACTATGCCATAAAAATCTATAAATACACTAAATGCACAGATCAGATAAAGAACAAGTCCAACTATAGGCTATTTACAAGAGAGACATGTAAAACATAGGGATCAAGAAGGCTGAATTAAAGCACGAGCACAGACACACCACATGCAGATATAACCAGTGAAGGCTAGGATAACTATATTAATATCAGACAAAGTCAAGGCAAAAAGTATTCTGAGAGGGCTTCCCTGGTGGCGCAGCGGTTGAGAGTCCGCCTGCCGATGCAGGGGACACGGGTTCGTGCCCCGGTCCGGGAAGATCCCACATGCCGCGGAGCGGCTGGGCCCGTGAGCCATGGCCGCTGAGCCTGCGCGTCCGGAGCCTGTGCTCCGCAGCGGGAGAGGCCACAACAGTGAGAGGCCCGTGTAGAGCAAAAAAAAAAAAAAAAAAAAAAGAATAAAAATAACAGGTATGTAAGACTGCTATAGATAAAATTATCAAACTGTACTGACAAACTTTCAACAAATGGAATGTTTTGCTATGTTCCCTAATTGGAAGACTTGGTGTTTTAAGATGTCAATTCTCCCCTAAATAAGCTCACAGAAAACTCCTATATATATAATAGATAAACAACAAGGTCCTACTGTAGAGCACAAGGAACTATATTCAATATCCTATAATCAACCGTAATGGAAAAGAGTATGAAAAAGAATACATGTGTGTGTGTATAACTGAATCACTTTGCTGTACACCAGAAACACAATATTGTGAATCAAGTATACTTCAATAAGAAAAAAATAAAGCAGCAGATTCAATACAATCACAACCAAAATCCCAACAGGATTTGCTTTTCTGTAGAATCTGACAGCCTGATTCTACAATCTCTATGGAAGCGCAAATAGCAACAAGTAACCCACATCTTATGCGGCACTTCTACGTGCTAGGTGCTTTTTACGTGCTTTATAAACACAACTTTTTTACTTCTCGTGTAAGCCCCAGGAAGCAGGCAGTATATTATTCCCATTTTCGAGAAAAGGAAACTTCAGGGTACATGCTCTTTACTACTTCTCTAAAGGGCCTCCAACAATAGTCCTGAAGAAGGACAAGGTGGGAAGCCCTGCTATAAACTTGCTATGAACACTGCAGAATAAGGGCTCCGTGGTCAAAAACAGACCCAAGAAGGACCCTGGACCCACTAGGAAGCAAGGGCTGCGATGTGGAGGGAAAGACAGACTTTTAACAGATGAGGCTGGGGAAACTGGTTATTCATGGGGAAAACAGGAAATTGGATTTCTCCTGATACAAAAATCAACTCCAGGTTGATAAAAGACCTAAACGTGATAGGCAGATGGAGGGAGCTTCCCGACCTGAGACCCAGGAAAGCAGCTCTGTGCCTCCAGTTACGGAAGCACAAATCATAATAAGGAAAACATTTCTAAATTCTGCTGCATTAAGAACATCCGCTCGGGCTTCCCTGGTGGCGCAGTGGTTGAGAGTCCGCCTGCCGATGCAGGGGACGTGGGTTCGTGCCCCGGTCCGGGAACCTGTGCTCCGCAACGGGAGAGGCCACAGCAGTGAGAGGCCCGTGTACCGGGAAAAAAAAAAAAAAGAACATCTGCTCATCAACAAAACACCATAAGGAGAGTGAAGACAAGCCTAGAGTGGGAGAAGAAATCCATCAAAGGACTAGTTTTCAAAATATAAAAAAGAGAATTAAGAAGCCTCATAACCCCCAACACACAACCCAATTGTGCCCAAAATGGGTAAAACACTTGAATAGGAACTTTATAAAAGAGGAAATGCAGATGGTCTCTAAACATATGAAAAGGTGTTCAACCTCACTAGTAATCAGGAAGATGAAAATTCCAATCAACAGAGACAGTATCTTTCACCCCAGATTTATAAAGACAAAAACGTTATAAAGCTAAATTGGTTTGACAATAACCAATGTTAGCAAGAATGCAGAGTGCCAGGAACTCTCAAACATGGCTAATGGGAGTGGAAATAGAAACCACCACTTTGGAAAACAGCTGGGCAGAATCTAAGGGTTGAGGCCAAGCAGACTTGGCAGCTCTACTCCTACGCATGTGCCCCACGGGGTCTTCTGATAAGTCCCAAGATGTCCACTGCAGACTCAAGAGGCCCAAACGGAACGACCCAAGTGCCCGTTGAAGGTATCTGGAGAAATAAGCCATTGGGGGCATAGTCATATGAGCCGTGAGAATGAACGAAGTACAGCTTCACCCAACAGTAGGGACCATGCTGACTAATGCGGCATTGACAGAAGGAAGGATAACACACAAAAGGATTCCGTCCAAGCCCAGAGACAGGCAGGACCGGAACCGTGCTCAGGGCTGCATTCAGGTGCCCAAACCAGACAGAAAGTCCAGGAAATCCGGGTTGCAGGAGAATGGTTACCTCCGTGGGAGGTGGAGGAAAGCAGGAGCTATGACGGGGGCCGGCACACACTCAAGGGGCTTTTGGACTTGGCTGGTGGTCATATCTGGGTGTCTGCTTTAGAATTATTCATGGAACTGTTTAATGTCCTTTTCTAAATGTATGTTCTATTTCACCACAGAAAAGAAAAAAAATGTCTAGGATAAAATATACAAAAAATGTTTTTCAAAACATTAACTTTTGGTTAATAAATCATGGATATTTTCCTCTTCTTTTTACTTTCCAAAACTTCCAAATTTTCTTAAAAGACTATGTGTTATTATTAAATGGAAAAAAAAAAAAAGCTTTACTATGAAAAGAAATCATCCCAACTCTCCAGGGCTCGCTTACACCTCACTTCCTCCAGGAAGCCCTCCCTGACCACCTTGTTCTCAGTCCTTTCTCCCCCTTGCTTCCACGGATAGTCAGTTGCTGAACACTTTTCAGGGGTCTGCTCTGGGGCAGGCACTGTGCTAGATGGCGGGGCAACAGAAAAACAAGGCAGTCACGTTCCTGCTTCACGGAGCTCACAGTCTGGCAGGCAAGCCAGGCATTAGGCAGACAATAATGTAATTCCAGGATGGGAAATAAATACTACAAAGAAGTGGTGGTGCTGAAGGTTCTTCTGGGACCTCTTAATAAGCACATGCTGCCTTGTGTGGCTGCCATTTTTTTAGGTCACTTATCTCCTAACCAGATCGTAAGCCTTCCCACCTGATGGTTGCATCACCCCATCACACACACACACAGGCAGTGCGGGGGGCAGAGCTGTGCTCAGCAAGTGTGTGTGTGAGGGACGAGAACCAACCCCCTTTGACCCAGGGATGTGCTGTCTGGGTGGAAAAACATCAGACATGGGTCGAGGGTGTTCTGCACCTGTGTTCCCCAGCCGCCCCCCCCCCCCCATTCAGCTTTAATCAGACCAGGGCAGGGAGTCCTCTGCTCCAAGGAAGAGCTGACAGGGTGCATGGCTGGGGCCAAAGCCGCTGTGCTCCCGAAAAGGAGGGGGAGGAGGCTTACTTGGGTTTCTTGACATCCGTCATCTTGGTGTGCTCTCCAAACTCCCGCTTCAGGAACTCCTCCAGGGGTCCTGACTCGTAGGGCCGAGAGCCCTGGAACACCTCATCCTTCATGCGAAAGTACACACCACGCATGTAGGCCATGGACTTGCCTAGGAACAAGGGGGTCGGAGGTGGGGAGAGATGCGAGGGCTGCCCTGACAGGGGGCCTGAGCACAGGAACCAGCGGGGTGCGGGGGGGAAGATTTACCAAAGCACCAACCAAGCTGGGGCTCCTGGGACCATCCTCGCAACTTCCCCCACAGGCAGAAACCCCCTTCAGCAGCTCCAAGGCTCGGCACTTAACCTTGTACTCGTAATTTGCATGTTTTCTTTAAAGAAGGGGTCCTGAACGTGTAAAAGCTTATAAATCTAGATCCACCCCATTTGCCGTGGAGTAGAAAGACCAGCCCTGTCCCGCGAGAACAGACAGCTTCCAAGGGGCAGGCTGCACCTCACAGTATGGAGAAGCTGCCCAGCACGCCCCAGTCGGCCCAGGGGTGTGCAAGCGGGGGGCTGTGGAGGGGAGGGCTTCTCAGATCCCTTCCATAGCCCCCGGGCGCCTGAAGACCCTGCATGGGGGATAAATGTCCCCTGAAGAAGGAAGTGACCCTTTCTGGAGGAGAAACTAGAACCTCCGCCCACTCTGCTCCACGCCCAGATCTCATGCCCAGCCGGGCGGAAGCCAGCCCTGAGCTGGCCCTTCTCTCAGGGAAGACCAGAGAGGGGACACGGGGCCCCAGAGGCCAGGGGACAGAAGTCCCAGCAGCTTTGCCGACATAATCCTCCTCCTCCCAGGGCCCCACGGGACGCTGCTCTAGGTCACCTCCTGGGCTGGCTGTGCCCCATGTCCCTCCCACACACACCCTGGGTGCTGGGCCATGGCCTCCTCACACTGGGAACACCCGGATGCCTACGCCTCCCCCATGGGACCCGGGGCTCCTTGAGGTGGGGCGTGCACCTGACTCAGCCCTGCCCGCCTAGCACCCAGCACAGGCCTGGCCCGAAGGCCTTGATGTCCTGGAGGGGGAGAGTCCTCTCCTGGTGCCTTCAGATCTGCAGGACGAGTTGGAGGGCATGGAACCCAACCCAGGCAGGGATCCCCACTCAGGGATTCTGAGACAATTCCCGCCGGGTGGTAGCTCGGTCGGAGGGGGCCCCCCACACGCAGCATCACGCAGCCCAGACAGCTCCATAAAGGAGACGCTGCTCGAGCCGAGACAAGGCCTACCCGGCAGTCTGTCCGGTAAGCAAAATGCCCCGTCACCTCTGGGAGGTTGTAGTGACAGCAAACTGCGTGGGTTTTCTGTGTCGCTGGGGAGTGCTGGGATGGGCGTCCTTGGGACTCCTAGCCCCAGCAAGCCCTCCAGTGGGCCGTGGGACTTGGGGTCACCTCTCCCCCCAGGGCCTCCATTACCCTGTGTGGGTAAAATGAAGTGTGCAGACTAGGGCCCTGGCATTTGTGACCCCACCAAGTCACATTCCTCATTCCTGAGGCCACCAACTCCACCCACCCTCAGAATGCTTTTCCTCATTTCCAGCAGTTCTGAGGCCCTTCTGTGTCTGCCTTGCAGGGGCATGGCAACCGGTATAAAAATGCTCCCAACGCTGAGAGTGAAACCAGTTCTGTCCTCTGTGGCTGGGTGGGCATCACCCTAGCCCACCCCCCAGCCCTTCCTCCTTCCAGCCTCGGACCCCAACACCCCAGCCACCCCCCGAAGGGCCTATGGGCCCTCCCCTCCCCCATGACGTTCTCCGCAAAGCTCGGAGAACAAACTCAGCCCCATTTGAGGGCAGGTCTCAGCCCCAACCCGTCCTGCCTCAGCAGCCCAGGGGTTGCCCTCACCGTGCAGGATGGCCAGGGCCAGGATGCCCCCCGTGCTGGTCCCCGCCACCCAGTCAAAGAGGTCCTTGGTGGCGACGCCCGAGGCCTTCTCAATGGCAATGAGGAGCTGGATGATGACGAGGCCTTTCACGCCCCCTCCGTCCAGGCAGAGCAGGTGGTCGCGGCTGTGGTGGGGACAGCAGTGGGAGAGAAGAGGGTCCCATTACAGCCGGCACTTTGCATGCCGTGTCCCTGAGCACCTGCCCCGTGGTAGCCGCTTGAGCGCGTGGAGACCAAGCCCTGCAGAGCTCGTGTGCTACCGGGGCTTTGGGGAGGCGGTAGCGAAGTCAGTACAGGAATAAACACAGGACTTCAGGAGGCGAAAGGTGCAATAGAGAGACAGACACAGGAAGGTGAGGGCAGCAGGGGGCAGGGAAGACTACCCTGGCCATGTGCCACCTCGGCAGACGCCTGGGTCTGTCTCCCACACTTTGAACAGGGGCTCCCCAAGGCCACTTGGTTTTGGTCAGATCCAGATCCCCAGTCCCGGACCTGACCCGAAGCAGGTGCCTGATAAAAGTGTTTGAATTAAACAAGGCTGGGGGAAGGGCTGCTCTCCCGCGGCCACAAGGAACAGGCGTCCAAGAAGGTCAGGCCCCTCCAGTCAGGTGGGAGCAGCACGGGGGAAGGACCGTCTGTGCGTCAGGAGCCATAAGGAGCTTCCACCAGCATGAACTCACTTAAATGCTCCAAACCCCTTCCAGGTGCATACTCCCTGTCACCCTGTGCATATCTGTGAGGACACGAAGCTCGGAGTCACACAGGTGGATCTGGACCGGGGTCTGTGGACTCCCAGGTCACACACTCTCCAACACATCCTGACCCGTCTCCCTACGGCCCGCCACGCCCAGCCCCTGCCCTGGGGAAGAAGGCCTCTATCCTCTGTGCTCAGACCTGGAACCTTCCTTCCGGTCTCCTCCTCTTCTTTCTATCCCAGCTTAAATGTCACCACTGAGAGAAGCCTGCCCGATGCCGTTGGGACGCTCCCGCTCAGCCCGCCCCTGCCCCACCCACTTCTGTGGTGCAGAGCCCTTCTCGCTTCCATCCGCAATTGCTTTTGGTCACTTGTTTGCTGCCTTTCTTCCCCCCATGAGGGCAAGGCCCGGCTCTGCGGGTGGGAGGCGTCCCACGGACGCACAGCTGGTAGATGAAGGAGCCTGCGCCGCCCGCCTGCGGGGTCCCTCGTCTTTTCCTGGACAAGCTGCCCAGCCCTGCAGCAAGCCCAGAGCGTGTCAGAGGAGGCGGTGCTGTCGCCGGAGGCCTGCAGGGTCCCTGGCCAGGGAGGCTGGAGCAAAGAGGCAAGAGACCTTTCTGAAGATGTGGGGCTGACAATGGAGGGAGCAGGGCTGAGCTGTGTGGCTCAGAGACCTGCGTGGGGAGGTCCTCACACACCTGCGTGGGGAGGTCCTCACAGGGGTATCCTGACTCTTGTCTCTGCCCCACCTCTAGGGAGGGCGCTCAGGCTGTGCAGACTCCCCAGCCCTGCTGGAGAATCTGCCGCCTCCTTCCTCTTACTGGTGGGGACCTGTCAGTCCTCCCTCTGGTACCCTGCTCGGCCCCTGCGCAGGGGTGTGTGTGGGAGGGGGGGCACAGTGGGAGGGAGGGGGGGAGACGGCCAATAGGGCAGGTGCACCCTCAGGGCACATGGCACAGGGTGGCCGAGGAAACGAGTGGGCTACAGCAAGGGGAGGCCGAGCCTTCTGACGAGGAGAGGCCCAGCCACCGATGTGGCTGCCTGGTCCTGGGAGCTGCTTCTGGGAGAAGAGAGCTTTCCCTGCAGGGGAGGGCACTAGGGGTGCAGCCAGGAGAGAGCCTGCAGGAGCAGAAAGGGCATGGACTCGGAAGCCCTGGGCTGAGTCTGCTCTGACCTTAAACAAGTCACTTAACCTCAAGTTCTGCATTTGCAAAACAAGGTTACTAATGCCTCCCTAGGAAGGCTGTTAGGCACACAGGATAGTAAAAAACAGAGAACTGATAAACCACCTCCAGCATTACAGGGAAGGGTGGAGAGAGCACAGCTGACAGGAAACACGTTTGTCCTGGTAACTCTTCGAGCTGGTGGGCACTGATTCTGACAACCACTGTCACCAGGGACTGTCCTCAGGGACAGGGCTTGGGTTTCTTCCCTTTGTGCCCATCACCCCAGCCTGCCTCCTAGAATGGGCCTGGGTATACGGCAGATACTTGGGGAACCAACCCACCCACTAGCTCTTGGAGGGAGGCAATGTCAGCATCAGGGCAGCTGGGGGCTCCCTCCAGAGGAGAGCGGGGCCATCTCCCCCGACAGTCCATGACAGGGTCGGAGAGAGAAGGGACAGGGCCGCAGCCAGCTCCACTGTGTGGCCCGGAGCCGGCACAGTGATTGACGGAGAAGCAGGCCCAGCCTCCCTAAAGACTCAGTCTCTTTGCTGTGAACTACAGAGAGTGCGAGCTACCCTGCAGAGCCAGAGACAGACTAGAAAAAGTCCCACACCTGCTGCATGGCACCCGGCAGAGGCCCTGCCCATGAGCCTGCCCCCGACACTTACGTCCGCTTCTCGTCCCTCATGGAGCTCAGGATGAAGGCCGGCTTCCGGGCCCGGGAGATGTGCATGAGGTCCTGCAGTTCTGTGAGGCACAGGGCAGGGGGGGCTGGGGCCAGGCACGTGCCGCTCCCCGCCCCCCCATGGGTCCTGAGGGCAAATCTGGAGCTGTGCCCTTACCCCACTGTCCCTAGCAGGAGCATCCGCCTCCCACCCCCTGGAAGGGCTCTTCATCCCAGGATACAGCAGGGCCAGAGGCCACAGGCCCCTCAGGGAGCGATGGGCTGGAATGCAGAGGGGAGCCCGCTGCTCTGGGAATGGCGCCCTGCTCTGCCTGGCCAGCTCCCGATTTCCTGTGTCTTCCTCGCAAAGCCCCGAAGCACAAGCGCCCCCCACGTGCCCTGCGTGTGCAGTTCACAAAGCACTTCTTCCTGCACAGGAGCCGGTGCTGCTGACAGCCACCGTCACAGAATCATGGCCCCCAATTTACAGATGAGACTCAAAGAGGTTATACAGCTCGTCCAAGGTCATTTAGCCAAAAGGGCAGAGTTAGGACACTCCTCGGGGTTTAACTCCATGAAGGAATGGAGATATCCCAACCATCTTCCAGATGCCTCTTGCCCTGATCCCAGGTCTGGAAACTTCCTCAGCGGCCTCAGATCGGATGCACCCACCCGTAGCATCCACGTTTGCCCCTGTGCCCAAGGCCCATCCCACGCCCACCAAATGGATTAGCTGCCCTCCGGACAAGCAGCCCGGCCCCAGGTCGCCTGGCCCAGCAGTGTCACGTCATCCCGATTCTGACGGGCCCTTCCCACAGCTGTGCATGGAGTCTAGAAGCAGCAAAGCAGGACGGCAGGCTGGCAGGCAGTGTGTCTCCCCCTCACCAGGGCAAGTGGCCAGAGGGGACAAGGTAAGTGGGAGACTGGCCAGGAGAGGCGAGGACAGAGCACCAGGGAGAGGGGCGTGCAGCTGAGAGAAAGGAGCAGCGGGGACTAGAGCCGCAGCTAACCTGGGGCACAGCGGGCTCTGCGGCCCCTCTAGGCCCAGGGCATTACCCATCTGACGCCGCGCCCCAGGCCCACCATCCAGCCTGGCTTAGGTGGCTGATTGCCTGTAAAATCGAGAGATAACGATGGGGGGCAGGTCCTGGGTGGGGAGGGGCAGGGGGAGGAGAGAGGCGGAGCCAGAAGGACTAACTGTGGCTGCCAGCTCTGCCCGTCCTGAGCTCCAGGGCTGGCCGGGGTATCCTGGCTGAAGATGCTGGCGTCTGATTCGCCAAGAGTTAAAAAAAAAAAAAGCGCCAGCGTGCCAAGGGTCGGTCTCTGACTGCCCTGTTCGGGGAAGCCCACTCCCAAACAATCCGGGGCCCTGGGTGGGCCAGCCCACAGAGGCCCAGAGAAGGTCTCCGCCTCCTCAGGGGCTGTCTCCACGGACACCAAGGATGCACGGGGCAGATCCTGGTTGCCTGGCCAGTAGGTCACCAAAGGGGCCGGAAGAGGAGCACACAGAGATCTGACAGAGATTCAGCAGCGTGGCCGAAATGCTCCCGGTCACAGCCAGAGGGCCGAGGGCTCTGAGCCACCACCAGCACCCCTCACTGCCCACCCGAGCTCCCAGGGCACAGAGAGGCCAAGAAAGTACCCACCTCATGGGTGTCCAGGGCACCCTCTGGGGGAAATGGACCGAAGGCCATCAGCCAGGGACCCCAGCAGCCTCTGGGCGCTACGGGTTGCTGGCTGCACCCGAGGCTAACAAGTGCTGCCCACCCTCCTTTGCTTCCTTCAACAACTTCTCCCATGGGGCCCCGTTTCCTTCCCACAGGGACTGCTCTGATCCAAGGGCCTGGGAGCCAGGTAGAGAGGAGGGGAGCTGCCTACCTAGGTTGTTGAAGTTGATCGGTGGGGGCGGAGATCTTTCCAGGGAGAAGGAGCGCGCTGCTGGGGAGCACTGCTCCGCCGAGACCCCCTGGACGAGTGGGGAGCGGTAGTCGGCCCCCACGGTTCTCAGCAGAGTTAGGAGCGCCTTCCTGGTGACGACTTGTCATGTTTGGGGAGGGGGAGATCGCACAGGATCAGAAACTGTCGATGCGCAAGTGAGAGGTCCCTCCCTTCCACACACGGTCCCCTCTCCCAGGCCCCCTGGGTACGTGGGGGGTCGGGGGTGCCCCAGGGCGTGCTGGCTCTAGTCTGTTATATCCAAAGCAGCTGCTGGGGGCTGGGGCGGGTCCTGGGAGTCGGACTCGGAACATGGAAGGAGGAGGTCGGTGTTGCCCGGCCCGAGTATTTGAGGAACCCCCGCTTTCCCTTCTACACCAGTCAAGAAAGCAGGACTCCCACCTCCACGTTCAGCAATTCTTGAGGCTTTCAGAACTCAGCAGGAATGAACCAGCCAGTGGGCATTTACTCCCATCTAACGGATGGGATAACTGAAAACACACATGCATGCACATGCGCACACGCTTGCTTGCAAACGCTATCAGGTACACACCCACAGCAACCTCCACAGTTCCCCGGAACCTTCCAGAGGGCGCCAGCCTTCTGGTGAGGAGGATCTGCTCTTTCCAGCCCTGAAGCCAAGGCTTACCGAGCCAGCGTGCAGCACATGCACGGTGCCCGTGTGCACGAGGGGTGCACGCGTGTCATGTAGCACATGCCTGTGTGCACCGGGGGTAACGTGTCATGCAGCACATGCATCGGCTAGAATGCATTGGCTGTTCTTGCAAGTGGTTCCGTCAGTGAGTTCCCCAAGAGTGGGGAAGAGGGCTGCTGCCGCTGCCTACCCTGCCCCCCACCCCCCAGAGTCCTGGCACCCTGAGGCAGGATGGTGGCCGCACAGAAGAGGACACTGCTGTGGCAACCCCCTGGGCCCCCATCTAGTGGTCAGGGGCCCTGTTCTCGGGAAAAGGAAACTTCCCCTCTGGGCCTCCCACTGCTCTAGCCACTCTGTGCAGGGAGCAACTGGGGGCGGGTATGGACGGGACGTGGGCAACTGATGGCTGGGACTTCCCTGCTCCCCAGTCCCTGCACCCCGCACCCACCCCTGCCCAACTCTGGTCCCAGAGTGTAGAGCACATACGTTTGCTATTCTTGGAGGCTATGAACGCAGGAGTTTCTCCAAAGTCATTCGGGATGTCCACTTCTGCCCCAAACACAATGAGGGCCTTGACCATCTCCATGTTGTCTTTCTGTAGGTGATGGAGTGAGGGGGAAATATGCAACAGCTCAGGGAAATGAAGACAGAAAGGACCCCAGCCTCTTCCCCTCCAATCCATCAACTTGGCAGACCTCTCATCAGCATGGGGAGAGACACTGGAACCCCTCTGACCCCCACCCGCAGTCAATCCCATATTGCCACTGCCCTGACAAACAGGCTTACAAGTATCCCCAGGTGAGAATTTAATAACCCAGCCCCCAGCCCCACCAGCTCCTTCTCTAAAGAAGCAAAACATCTGTGACCCCCGACCCAGGAGCCGTGGGGCCACTGAAGAGTCAGCTGCTGGTCGCTCGCAAGACCAGCAGGAGAGGGTAAGTGAGGAAAGGCCCCCATCAAGTCCAGGGCCCCGGTTCTGAGGGGGAAACCGAGCACACATCCTCCCTGACGGCAACCCCCTCCCCAGAGAATGCGCAGTGAACGTCTGGAGGCTGGGCAGCGGGGCCGGGCTGGGTGTGTTTTCCCAGCACAAACCAACAGACTGGCTGCCAGGAGACCTGAGTGCTGGGCTTATCACCTCCCTCTCTCGGGGCCTCATTTCCTTGCCTAGAGAATGAAGAGGTGTGTCTAGAAAGCCGTTTTCCAAACTGCTGTTCGTGTACCATTAGGATGTATATGGGCTCAGGTAAACGTGTGTTTTAACCATTAGTTATGTATTTCTTCTTTGGTTACCTTTTATTTGTGGCACTGGTTTACCAGTGGAATATAACAGTTCCTTCAAAATAAATTTAAGCTTAAAAGCAAGCCAAATTAAAGCAATGATTCAGTACAAAATTGTAAAAGTGGTTCGTGAGTCCGCCAAAAACTGCACACATGGTACGCAGGTGACTGCAGTATGGAAGCAATGGCCTACGTCAGCAGTTCTCAAAGTAAGCACTGTGGACCCCTCTGAATACGGAGACCCCTTGGAGGGTTCAAGAGGTTAGAACCATATTCATGAAAACATCAAGGTGTTGTTTGCATTTGCACTGTGTTAACTTTTGCACCGATGGTGTACAAACAACTGTGGATAAAACTGCTGGTGCCTTAGCATGAAGCAAGGCACTGGCACCAAACTAACAGTCATCATGCTTTTCTCCTCTGCCACGCACTCATCGTAAAAAGTAAATTCATTCATTAAACAGCCAGCTTCACTTAAGAAGGCGCTTGATGAAGCCGTAGGAAACGTTAATCTCAGTAAGTTTCGACACTGGTGTATTCGTTGTCATAAAATACACAGTATGCACAAGGCATTTCTGTGGCCTAACCACGTACGATGGTTGTCTCGGGAAAAGCACTGCGTGACTGTTTCAGCTGCAAGCAGAACGAGCTGCTTTTTTTGCAAGAGAAACTGTTTTTAGTCGAGAAACAACTGGCAGACAAACTACAGTTATTCAGCGTTGGGTATCTAGGAGGTATTTTCTCAAAAATGAATGCGGTGAGCCTATCACTTCAAGAAAAACAGCTGGCAGTATTTTGTGCCAGTGATAGAACTCAAGCTTTCAGACAATAACTGGAATTCTGTGGGCTTCCCTGGTGGCGCAGTGGTTGAGAGTCCGCCTGCCGATGCAGGGGACACGGGTTCGTGCCCCGGTCCGGGAAGATCCCACATGCCGCGGAGCGGCTGGGCCCGTGAGCCATGGCCGCTGGGTCTGCGCGTCCGGAGACTGTGCTCCGCAACGGGAGAGGCCACAACAGTGAGAGGCCTGCGTACCGAAAAAAAAAAGAACTGGAATTCTACAACACTGCTCTATGTCATGATGGGCTTGACAGCTTCCCCAAATTTAAAGACTTTTCTGATGAAATTGTGGTGATATTTACAACTGTGGGGTTTTGAGACTATATAACAAAATGGGTCAACATTTGGTAGCTAGGCACACTCAGCAAACCAATGTTTTCCAAGAATGACACGAAGCCGTGCAGGGGTAAAGATCCAGGCAAAGTGCAAAAGATGCCAATGGTTTTCACGGTAACAGAGTGAAAAGTCCGAGGAGATGATTTCAGAGTGTCCACTGCAACCAACTTGTCAGAAACTACCCTTTGTCAGTTTTGGTGCAATACGAAAGAATATCCAGGGGGAATTCCCTGGCAGTCCGGTGGTTAGGACTCCACGCTTTCACTGCCAGGGCCCGGGTTCAATCCCTGGTTGCGGAACTAAGATTCAATCCCTGGTTGGGGAACTAAGATCTCGAGAGCCACGCAGCGTGGCCAAAAAAACAAAAAAGAAAGAAAAAGAAAAAAGAAAGAAAGAAAGAATACCCACAATTATCTGCAAAGGTACAACTACATATCTTTTCCAACTATGTACATATCTATGTGAGGCCAGAGTTTCTTCATATTTTTAACATATGCAACAACATACTGAATAAATGTAGCAGAAGATAGGAAAATCCATGCCTTCTCTGAAGCCAGGCATTAAAAAGATTCACAAAAATGTAAAACGATGCCAACTCTTTTCAATTATTTTTTGTTCTGGAAAGTAAAGTCGATCTTCCATAAAAATGTTACTTATGTTAGCATGGGCTTGGTAAATTATTGTTTTTTTAAATGAATTAATAAGTACCTTGAAAATCCCTCACTTCTAATTTCTAATATGGTAAATATGGATAGATAACATTCAAATAAACAGTCTTTGAGATTCTCAATAATTTTGAAAAGCATAAAAGGATCAAACAGACCAAAAAGTTTAAGAACTGTTCAACTACATAATTCAAAGGGCCCATTCGGTGCTAAAAATGTCCACAGTTTTATTTATAGTTTCAGTCTCTTGGGCAACATCCCCTCTACAATTATGACCTTTGGTATAAAACAGGATGTCTTTTACTTTGTCCTAAATCTCCTTCTTTTAGAGTTCCAGGGGAATCTCCTATTCTATCACTCCGAGACATGTTGAACAGAATTATGGGTACATATGGTTTGCTACAGTTATACACACACACACACACACACACACACACACATCTGTAACAAATAACACTCCCTCCCCTGCATTTAGTATGTTCATGCTGTAGTTGTCTAACCAGACTGTAGGGGCTTTAAGGGCAGGAACTGTGCTCTTTAATGAACCAGCAAAGGTGACCAGCAGCTACCATGGGCCACCAAGATGTGTAAGCAGGCCCGGCCTTCCAGGAGCTTGGTGTCTACCAGGGAGATAAGGGCAACATGCAGATGAATGGTTTTCCCTGATGATGCAGGGAAGGAGAACAAACGTCTCGGGGATGCTTACTCCATGCCAGGTCTTACATGTGCTACTTAGACATCCCTCATAGAGTTACCGGATGTCTATCACTGAATCCACTCAACCACTCTGTCAGGTGGGTACCAACACCTCCATTCTCCAGATGGAAGTCAAGGCTGGCAGAGGTGATGTGAGTTGCCCAAGGCCACGGTCAGTAGCCAGAGCTGTATTTTCCCCTCTCACAGCATCCAGATGTCACATGGGGGCATGGGAATGAGAGGCCCTGGAGAGCAGAGGAAGGGGCTCGTATTCTGGGCTCAGAGCGGCACATGCCCCAGCCCTGCTGGTCGCCTGCACCCCTGCCGAGTAGGCAGTAAGCCCGGGGCTCACCGACACGGCCAAGTGCAGCGGCGTGTTGCCGTGCTCGCCGCGGGCTTCGGCGTTGGCCCCGTGGGTCAGCAGCACCATGACGCAGTCGAAGCGGTTGCGCATGACGGCCACGTGCAGGGCTGTGTTCCCCACGGAGCTGGTGCTGTTCACGTCACAGCCCCGTTTCAGCAGCAGGCGGGCCATCTGCGGAGACAGGGTTCCGGCCCGAGTCAGCAGGGTGCTCAGAGCAGCTGCGGCCTGTGGCACCTGGTGGCACCTGGGCAGGGCCGCTTCCTTCAGGTCTCGGGCCTCTGGAAAGCTCCAGCAATGGGAGGAGCCAAGGTGGTAGGCCCCAGTTCTGGGGGTGGCCCCAGATCTTGCCTCCCACACCGGCCACACCTCAGGAACTAGGGGACAAAAAGCTGAAGCTGTGGTGACTTTTTCAAAGGGCTTCAGGGTCCTTTCCTGGAGCTCACAGGACCCCATCCCTCCCTGCAAAGGTTCCTCTGGGCCCTGCCCCAGAAATGCCCCACTCCCTGCCACCCTGTCCAGGACCCTGCCAAGGTATGACCCCATCTGGGCCTTGGCAACACACACACTTGCTCACCCAACAGCCCCGGAGAGCCTGGACTTTGGACCCTGACAGACCTGAGCCCAAAGCTGAGCCCCACTTCATCCCCATTGTCTGAGCTTGGAAGGGTCACTGTACCCCTGTGCACCTCAGTTTTCTCTGCTGTGAAAATGGGAATGCAAGTGCCCACGTCACAGAGTGTGCTGACAAGGAACATGAAAACATACAGGAGGGCCTGACTTGGTGGCTAGCTCCTGGTGGGAAGGTATCCACAGTGGTTGTCAGTCTCTTCCCTCCTGGCCTGTCACATTTACGAGTATCCCAACATCTTTGAGGGCATCCAGCGCACTGATAGCTGTGCTTCCTGGAGATAAGTGATCAGAGAGCTCCATCCTCCCAGGGGCTCAGAGCTTAGCTCAGGGAGAGGCCTCAGAGGAAATGCCGGCCAGGCTCTCTACAGACGAAACCAGAGCCACCATCTTCACCACCATCGGCATCATCACCATCCGTCACCTTCTATTTGCGATGAGGTGCTTGACAATTTGTGAATAATTTTCTCACGCACTGCTTTGCTGACTTCACGATACCTCCACAGGCGGGCCACAGATCCCCAATTCACACATGAGGAAACCACAGAGGGGACACTCACCTGCAATGCCAGGACACCATCCCTCCTTGGGCTTATCTCCTGGGCCCCCAAGTGCCACCTGCAGAGACCTCTCAGGAACCTCCTTCCCATAGGTAGCTAAGGAACAAAGGGCTCTGGGACCCTCCCCCTGCCCCGACGCACCCTCAGACCTGCCTACCTCTGCGGTCTTGGCCCAGTGGAGGGGGCTGGCTCCGTAGCGAGGGTCTTTGCTGTGGATCTGGCTGCTGTCCATGCTGACAATCATCTCAGCACACCTGGGGAGAGAGAAGCCACGTGGGAGTGAGGAAGGCTGGCGGGGGCAGCCTGACACTGGAAGAGGCCACGAATCAAGGCTTCATCTACTGGTGAGGGAGAGCTCCTGCAGATACAGTTGCGACAAAGCCAACCAGCATGCACACGGTGATACGGCAACGGTATCCTGAGCCCCTCAAGTCCCATCTCAAGCCCCCTCCTCCAGGAAGCCTTCCTTGCTGACTTCGGTCAGCAATGATCACGCTCACTGGTGCTGGCTGCAGCGTCAGACAGGCTTGAGGTTAAGCCCCAGCTTCCCACTGGTGATCTCTGGAAAGTGGCTGGGCCTGTCTGTAACATGGGTGCCTGTGACTAGCACACAGCCACCCTCTATCCTCCCCTGCTTCCCAAACGACTGGTGTTGCAAGTAGTGACTGCGTCCTGTAGGAGGCAGTAGGCAGGGTGGTTACAAGTGCAGTTGCTTTCCACTCCTAGATCGACAACCAAAAGAACTGAAAGCAGGGGCTCAAGAAGATATTTGTATGCCAGTGTTTACTGCAGCATTACCCACAATAGCCAAAAGATGGAAACAACCTAAGTCTCCACGGACATATGAATGGATAAGCAGAGTGTGGTATATAAAATGGAGTAATTCTGCCCTAAAAGGGAAGGACCTTTCGATACAGGCTACGGCACAAACGAACCTTGAAGACATTATGCTAAGTCAAAGCGGGGTCCTGGGCCCAACCCAGCTCTCGGTGAAGCTCGGCTGAGCCAATACCAACAGCAGAGGGGCCCCCAGATTGGGGCTGGGATGGAACCGGTCCCAGTAACCCTAACACTTGTGATCCTTGGAGTATGAATGCGCGGGCTGCCACGTGGTGACAGAGAGATGTGCCCCCTTGGAGCCCTGAGAGGAGCGTGGCTGTGTGCAGGGCACACCCGAGGTATGAGACGACTCGTGTTGTCTCATCTGCAACGATCCACACGGGAGGCCTGGGATGTGGTTGCAGGTGTCTGAGGAGGGAGCAACCTGGGCCACATCGGGATCTTGGAAGTAACCTGTACAAGAAGGTGACTGAAGCCAGTAGGGTGGCTGGAGCCAAGCTGGAGCAGGGCCACCGTGCCAGCCCTTGGGTATGGGAGAGCATCGCTCATCACGTGTGTCCATTCAGGTTGCAACCTGCAACTCAGTAACTGGGGGTGACTGGGGGTGGGAGCGCTGGGATTGTCTCCAACCATTTGGTCAAATCTTCCCGAAAGTTCTAGTTCATCTTGGCTGTACGAGGAAGAATCAAGGAAAGGAGGGTTTGTCCAAGCTTGGACCAGACCTTCAAGGGGACATCAATGCCCTCCAGGGGCTGAAAGGTGGGTGCAGACCCCAGAGGAAGGAAAACCCTGAGGGAGGGGGAGCGTGCCTGCCCTCAACCCGAGGGCAGCCCCTCTGAGCTCATTTCTTGCTGCCCGTCTACCACATGGCTCTGGAAAGTACTGGGCGACTTCTGTATCCCCTGTTCCGGGCTTTCTCTCAACCACCTCTGTAAGGCACAGTGCCCGGGACTGAGGGACCACCTGACTCATTCACTCACTCATTCATTCTAGTTACTGTACCTGCTGGGCAGTATTTTGGGATAGTCATCTCTTTTATCCCTCCTACATACACACACACACACACACACACACACACACACGCACGCACGCACGCACGCACGTGCACACACTGCACATGGAGAAGAATTATCCTGAGACCAGGTTTCCCAGCGCTGGGGAGAAAGGAAGAAATGAGTGGTCTAGAGCTCCCCAGGACATGGGCCTGGCACCTGAGTCCCAGCAGGGCCACCCCCCAGGAATGAGGGATGCCTCAGGCGGATGGGGCCCTGGGCCACCTTGCTAAGCATTCCTAGGTTTCGAGATGGGCACAGAAGCTGCACCAGCACAGCAGCCATGAAGGGGCTGTTCAGCTCAGATGTGGTGGGAAGTTTAAGATTGTTTATCTCCAGTTTGGTAGAGGGAGGCTCACGGTCAGAAATTAAGGTGCATGACTGAGCAACTTTCAAAGTTCTATTCTCTGCACAGCAGAGCTCATGGACCGAGATTGACACTCCCACACATTTATCAAATACTTTCTTTGTACCAGGGCAGCCCTTGGCACCAGGATCTGACACGCACCTAATGAGCCTGTGGAGGCCACCGCTCGCCTGGGCAGGGGGACTGGCCGCGCAGACGGGAGGTCCCTCGGATCACGTGGGGCAGGGTAGGGTCTTACCCCTTCTGGGAGAACTTCATGGCCACGTGGATGGGGTAGCCGCTGGGTCCCATGATGTTGCAGCGAGCGTTGCACAGCAGCAGCACACGGACCATCTCCTGCTTCCCCAGCTGGCAGGCCAGGTGCAGCGGGGTCAGCCCTCGGTTATTCACCTGGTTCACACCAGCCGATGCGTTCTTCCCTAGGAGCTGACAGCAAGACCTCGGGGTGGGCAGGCGCCAAACACAGCGAGGCCCCTGGCCTGTCCCTCTGCTAACATCCACCGCTGTGGCCGTCCCTCTCTGGGGCCTCAGGGGAAGGGAAGCTGGACTCCACGAGAACACTGACAAGAACTTCAAGAGAAGTCACCAGGAAAGGAGGCTTTGGGGAGAGAGAGAAGATGACTGTGCCAGTATTGGCTGGGCCGCTGGTCTGGCATGACTGTGGCGTGTGTGATAAATTTCTCAATCAGGAAATGTAAAAGAGGTTGTACCTAGGATGGGCACTGGGGGTCTGGGTGGGAATGAGACTTGCTTTCCATTGCATACCCTTCTGTCCTGCCTGAATTTTTCAGCTACGTGTAGGTATTATTTTTTCATTAAACAAAACAAAACAAAACACCAGTATTAATAAAACAGCCATGAGGATTTTATTTCCTCGACTGTGGTTGAAAGCTGTTTCCCTGAGGTTAATTATGACCCCTGTGCACCCCCGTGACCGGCTGGGTCTGTGGACAGGCTAGGGACACAGCAGGTGCTGGCCGAGGTGCTGGCATCCAGGCCCGATTCAAGGGCCAGCCCCACCGCTCACAGCTCCGTGGCACCCCTCCCCGGGCACAAAACTTCGCTGAACCTCCGTCTCTTTGGCGAAGAGAAGATAACGGCCCCCAGCCACAGAGGTTATCTTGAGAATTAACTAGAACAATAAAACACTGAGTACAGGGTCAGGCACGGGCCCAGCGGTAAAGGACAGCTACTGATAAGAGTGTGTACCCGCCCTCTGAATCGAGGCAGGTTCTACGTGCTGCTGTGCTGAGCACACAGTGGGGTCTCAGTAAGGGCAGAGTTCAACAGTGGGTATAGAATTCTCTTCCCTGAGAGCATTAATCATGAGACAGGAATCCAAATGTTCTGGAATAATGTGGTCCCATTCTGATGCCAAGGCACAGAGAAGGATAGAACCTTTAGAAGAATCTTCTAATTCTAGGCAGTAAAATACTGCCCAGTATTCTGTCTTTTCTATCTGATAAATAAGGTAGCCTTTTCATCATTTGATCTACGTGCCTACAATTTTTATTTTTTATTTTTCTGCCCAGCTAATCAAAAATTTAACGGAAGGAGTGCCTTTGGTGCAAATGCCTACAGGAGCCAGATGGAGTTTTGTTTGTTTTGAGTTACTGTAAAAAGTTAAGCTCAGGTCCTGCTGGACCACAGGCGCCTCCGGGCAGGGGCTGAAATTCACCCGGCCCAGGGGCCAGCCTACAGTGAGTGATCAGGAGAAGCTGAACTAAACTGACTGACGGGACTAGACCTTGAGCTCAGTTTGCTGGGTTGGAGGACTTTCCCAGGGTTGTAGGAGCAAAGTGGCCGAGGATGTGTCTCCTTGACAAGCATGGGGAGGCAAGTGCCAGGTGGGGCTACACCCTCCACGAAGGGGCTCAGGCCTCAAGGATCAAGGTGGGGACAGTGAGAGGCCCGGAGGGACACCTGAGCCCAGAGGCCCAAAGACAGCTGCGGCCGTGGTAAGGAGCGGCCAGAGTCAGTCGCCCTGTCTCCACCCCTGCTCACCTGCAGCACTTGGGAATTGTCACTCTGGATAGCGTAATGGAAGGCGGTCTCTCCGTTGTTGTCGGCGACGTCCATCTGGGCGTGGCAGTACTGCACCAGCTCCACCAGGATCTCCCAGTCGCCCTTGCGGCAGGCCAGGTGCAGGGGAGTGCAACCCTCCTCATTCTCCCTGTTGTTGGCGCAGCTGCAGGGGAGGGCCGGGGAGGTGAGGGGTGTGGCACGAGGTGGGCGGGGCACTGAGAAAGCCAAGTGCAGACGCAGGGGAGGTGGGGGAGGAGCCCAAGAGCATTTGTGCCCTGCTCAAGCTGGCTGGTTCAAACTCAGGGCTGAGTCACAATTTACCTGTAACTGATGTGATCTGTACCGGTTTTTAGTTCAGTTTGCACCCTGTATGAGGGATGTGCCCTAGGGCCACACCAGCCTTAAGTGGGCAGTGGGCTGGCACAGAAAGAATCGCAGAAGGCAGAAATCTCACCAACCTCGGGCAATTCACTGAACTTTTCTAGGGTGCAATATCCTTGTCTACAAAAAAATAAAAATAATACCTGCCACGCCTGCCCTAGGAAATCGATAGAACTATTGTGAGATCGAACACCATTATGTCCAAGATCATGCCGGTAAACTGTAAAAGGCAGCGAAGAGTTCTGAGCTTTGGGCCCGGGAGCTGCACCAAGCTGTCTGAAGCAGAGAACTGGAGGCGTGGCTACCTCAGGGCAGGATGGTGAGCTCGAGTCCTCTGGCTGGCACGGGGCCCTCCCCAGGGGCACGTTGGCCGAATAGACATACGAGACTAAGCGTTCCGGCTTCCAGAAGGGCAACCAGGCCTTTGGAAGGAGACACCAGGGATCTGAAGCCTCTTCGGCCCTCTGCAGCTGAGTGACCTTGCACAAGTCACATAACCTCTCACTGGGATGACACTACTTCATGGGCATGTTGAGAGGATTCAAGTTCATGGTGGGTATAAAACAGCTACCAGGGGCCTGGCACCTGGCAGGCACCCCAGAAATGTTACATTGTTCCTTCTGACTTTAGTCAGCATTCCCCTGCTCTAACCCAGAGGCAATGCTGCCCCTTTTGAAGTCAAACGTTCTGGGCAACCTTTGAGTTTATGGAGGGGAACTGAGGCTGGACTGAGACTCCCCATCCACACCCAGTATCCCCAGGGTCCTGCCCTCCTGCCCCACCTGGCCAAGCCCCCCGCCCACCTGATGATGCGGCTGTGATGGAAGCACTCTCGGATCCCCAACTCCACCGCCAGGTGGGCCACCGACCAGCTGGGGTGGTTGCGGATGAGGTCGGTCAGCTGCTGCAGGACCTCAACATGCAGGATGTGGTTGGAGCTCTCGTAGAAGGGCGGCAACTGGGAAGAATACTGCTGGAAGTTCACCAGGGCATCGGCCTCTGTCTCCAGCTGGAAGAGCCTGAGGAGCCAGGACAGAGGAGGAAGACACAGAAGTGAGCCGGGAGGAACCCTTGGCCTGTGCCCTTGATGGAATCTGAAGACTTGTGTCCCTGCAAACAGGTGCCTGCCTGCTTCCTGCTGTGGACTGACCTGCTCCAGTTGGACTCCCTTCCCCCACCACACACACACACACACACACACACACACACACACACCCCTAAATGGAGTTGGGGCTTTCTTTTTATTTGAAAAGATTTCCTTTCCTTTCTTTCTTTTTCAAAAAATATCATCTCGTATATTTCCACAAGCATTGTTGCAAATCCATGGTCCAGCATGAAAGCAAAACTCCCCAGGCACATGAAGAGATAAGAAAACATGAAAGATGGGACTTCCTTGGTGGTCCAATGGTTAAGAATCCGCCTTCCAATGCAGGGGACGCAGGTTCGATCACCGGTCGAGGAACTAAGATCCCACATGCCGCAGGGCAACTAAGCCCACGTGCCGCAACTACTGAGCCTGCACGCCACAACTAGACAGCTTGTGCGCTGGAACTACTGAGCCCCCGCACTCTGGAGACTGCACACCACAACTAGAGAGGAGCCAGCGTGCCACAACTAGAGAGAAGCCCGCACACCACAACGAAGAGCCCGTGCGCCGCGACGGAAGATCACACATGCCGCAACTAAGACCCAGTGCAGCCATAAATAAATAAATATTTTAAAAAAAGAAAATATGAAAGAAAACCAACAGAGACAATATACAAGAGAAACAGATCTATAACTGGGGGGTCTACAAATACTGAAGTTACCTGACACAGACTTTAAAATAACTATGACAATATTAGGATAAAATAGAAGATTTACAATTTTGGCAAAACACTTTAAACTATATAAAAAAAAAGAACCAAGTGGATATTGCAGAATTTAAAGACACAATTGCCAAAATTAAGAGCTCAGTGGTTAGGTATAATAGCAGATTGGACAACGCTGAATAGAAAATTGTGAAAAGGAAGATAGGTAAGAAAAAAGTAAACAGAATTAAGCATGGAGAGACGAAAGCTTGGAAAATACAGGAAACTAGATAAAAGACATAGAATATATAATGAAAAGATCTAACATACATATAAGTGGAGATACAAAAACAGAATAGAAAAAGAATTGTACAGAAGCCATATTTGAAGAGTTAATGACTATGAACTTTCCAAAATTGATGGAAAACACTATTCCATTAATTTAAAATATTCTATAAATCCTCCTCTACCCCCTCCCGCCAAATCCACACTTACATTCCTCCCACTGAGCCACTGAGCAGTGGGAATTTATGTGTCTTTACCCTTTAACCTGGCTTTGTAACTGCTTTACCAAGAATATGGCAGAAGTGATGCCGTCCTAGTTTCTAGAGCAAGGATTTAAGAGACTGGAAGCCTCTATCTCTTTTTTCTTGGGACCCGGCCATCATACCACAGGGAAGCTGAAGCATCATGGAGATGACTCTTGGACCCTTAACCCTGGATAAACTTAGCTCCTGGACCCTTAACCCTGGATAAACTCCCAGCCAACAGCCAGTACCAACTTGCCAGTTTTGAGTCATCTTAAAAGTGGATCGTGCAGTCAAGCCACCCCAGCTAATACTATGTAGAATCAAACTGAGTCTTTCCCACTAAGCTCTGCTCAAATGGCAGATTTGTGGGCTAAATAACTGATACTGTTTTAAGCCACTAAATTTTGGGAGAGTTTGTTGCATAGCAACAACTGAAAATGACACATGTTGGTCAACATATTGTAACGTAGCAATAACTGACACATGTGCCATGTAACAACTGCTGAAAACAAAACGCAAAGAGAAAACATTAAAAATAGCAAAGAGAGGGCTTCCCTGGTGGCGCAGTGGTTGGGAGTCCGCCTGCCGATGCAGGGGACGCGGGTTCGTGCCCCGGTCCGGGAAGATCCCACAGGCCGCGGAGCGGCTGGGCCCGTGAGCCATGGCCGCTGAGCCTGCGCGTCCGGAGCCTGTGCTCCGCAACGGGAGAGGCCACGACAGTGAGAGGCCAGCGTACTACAAAAAAAAAAAAAAGCAAAGAGAAAAAATGTTTTCAGAGGGCAACCATCAGGCTCAACAATGAAACTCAACAATGGAAGCCAGAGATAATGAGATGACATCCTTAAAGGGCTAAAAGAAAATAAATGCCATGGAGAATTCTACACCCAGAAAAAGTATGACGTTGAAATTAAAATATTTCACTAGTCAAACAAACAAATGCACCAGAGAGACAGACTGACTGACTGTGACATTAGCAGACCCAAATAAAAGGAAATACAAAAGAATTTTCTTCTGATAGAAGAAAGTTGATCCTAGATGGATGGTCAAAGATGCAGGAAAAAAATTAAGCACCATGAAAATGGTAAATATGTGAGTGAATCTAAATAAATATTGACAGTATAATGCCTTATTGGGTTTAAAATAAAAATATTAATAAAAAACAATATATGGCATAGAAGTCTGGAGTGGGATAAATGGAGTTAAAGGGTTCTAAGACCCTTGTATTGTTCTGGAAGAGGCCAAAGTACCAATTATACTTCAGTAAGGCCAAGGATGTGTGTTACAATCTCTAGGGTTCTATCAAGAACTGTGAAGGGTACCATATGACCCAGCAATCCCACTACTGGGCATATACCCTGAGAAAACCATAATTCAAAAAGAGTCATGTATCACAATGTTCATTGCAGGTCTATTTACAATAGCCAGGGCATGGAAGCAACCTAAGTGTCCATCAAGAGATGAATGGATAAAGAAGATGTGGCACATATATACAATGGAATATTACTCAGCCATAAAAAGAAACGAAATTGAGTTATTTGTAGTGAGGTGGATGGACCTAGAGTCTGTCATACAGAGTGAAGAAAGTCAGAAAGAGAAAAACAAATACCGTATGCTAACACATATATGTGGAATCTAAGGAAAAAAAAAAAAGGTCATGAAGAACCTAGGGGTAAGACGGGAATAAAGACACAGAACTACTAGAGAATGGACTTGAGGATATGGGAAGGGGGAAGGGTAAGCTGTGACAAAGTGAGAGAGTGGCATCGGCATATATACACTAACAAACATAAAATAGATAGCTAGTGGGAAGCAGCCACATAGCACAGGGAGATCAGCTCGGTGCTTTGTGACCACCTAGAGGGGTGGGATAGGGAGGGTGGGAGGGAGGGATACGCAAGAGGGAAGAGATACGGGAACATATGTATATGTATAACTGATTCACTTTGTTATAAAGCAGAAACTAACACACCATTGTAAAGCAATTATACTCCAATAAAGATGTTAAATAAATAAATAAATAAAAGAACTGTGAAGGGTTTCAGATTTTACCCTACTTGCAAACTAACAAGTTAGCCTGACACAGTTTCATGGATGCTGGCAGAAGACACAAGGTTCCTGGATGAAGGACAAAGGGCAATTTATTACTCACAGCAGTAGCATTTGTGCCAGAGTATCAGCATTTGCGCCTATTCCCTGGGATCCATTTCCCAGAGGGTGACATGAAGAGGGTCAGGTGACACCTGCTCATGTTGCATTAGAAGACAGAAACCCTGAGTGTAGGGAACTTGAATCTGTTATAATCATCAGTGAGAAAATCTGTCTAATCTTTGCTCTGGAGGAAAATATTATCTTTATTATATAGAAGAGTAAGCAAACCTACCCTTTGCTCTAGAGATAGACTCTACCTCTATCTTCCAAGGCTGTTCACAATACAAACATGCTTGTAAAGACAGTACGAAACAAAACTAGTCAGAGCCTCTGCTTGTAAGATGTACAGAAACACAAGAGACCCAAGGAGAACTACCTCCCAAAAGCTATCATTAAAAGATAATAATAGAGTATAATAAAATATATATATATTAAAAAAATAATAGAGTATAAATTTCCAAGCTAATAGAGACGGAAAAATAGAATAATAAGAAAACATTTAATCATAAATTGCAAAAGCATTATGCCAAGGGAAAAAACTCTGATTCATAAGACTACATGCTGTATGATTAAAAGATAAAACTATAGGGGTAGAAAGTAGATCAGTGTTGGGGCTTCCTTGGTGGCAAAGTGGTTGGGAATCCGCCTGCCAATGCAGGGGACACGGGTTCAAGCCCTGGTCCGGGAAGATTCCACATGCCGTGGAGCAACTAAGCCCATGCGCCACGACTACCGAGCCTGTGCTCTGGAGCCCGTGAGCCACAATTACTGAGGCCCACGTGCCTAGAGCCTGTGCTCCACAAGAAGAGAAGCCACCGCAGTGAGAAACCCACGCACCGCAACTAAGAGTAGCACCCATTCGCTACAACTAGAGAAGGCCTGTGCACAGCAATGAAGACACAACACAGCCAAAAATAAAAATAAATAAAATAAATAAATTTATTAAAAAAAAAAAAGTAGATCAGTGTTTGCTAAGGGCTGTGGTGGGTGCAGAGGCATTACTACAAAGGAGCACGGAGGAAATTTGGGGGATAACAAAGAAGTTGTGCATCTGTATTGTGGTGATGGTTACATGAGTGTGTACCTTTATCAAAATCCATTGAATGATACACTTAAAATTGGTAAATTTTATTTTTTGTAAATTGCATCTCAATAAAGCTAAAACAAAACAAAACAAAAACCAAAAAATAAAAAGAAGACAAGAAAGAAAGGAATAAAGAAAAGAAAATAGGTGGAAGAATAACAAAAAAAAAGGCAAACAAAAAAAAAAAAAAAAAAAAAAAGGCAAACAGTAAGACAGTAGATTTAAACCCAAATATATCAGAATTACATGAAGTATAAATAGACTAAATGTTCCAAATAAATATAAGAAATAACAGACTGGATAACAGGGAAAAGAAAAGACAACTACATATGCTTTACAAGATTAAAATTATAAGGAAATATATAAATACTAACCAAGAGAAACCTGGTGAAGCTATATTAATATTAGAAAAAGTAAAGCTTAAGGTAAAAAGCATTGCTGGACACAAAGAGGGACCATTTGTAATGATAACAATTTCAATTCACTAGGAAAATATGATAATTATGTATCTAATAATAAAACTCCAAAATAAAGTCAAACTTGACAGAATTAAGAGAACTAGACAAATCCACAGTCACACTGATAGATTTTAACATATTCTACTAGTTTCTTACACAAAAAGCAGAGCAAAAAAAAAAAATCCCTATTGGATATAGAACAATTAATAAACTTGACCTAACAGACATATATAAAGCACTATTCCCATCAAGTACAGAATACACATGCTTCTGAAACACACACACAAAATTATAAATATTGGTCCCATGCTGGGCCATAAAGCAAATCTAAACAAATTTCAAAGACCTGAAAATATTTAGACTATGTTCTCCAACCATGATGCAATTAAGCTAGAAATCGCTAACAAAAAGATAACGAAAAATTTCCCATATGTTTACAAATTAACCAAGATACATACAGATTATCTACGGTTCAAACAAGAAGTCACGGTAAAATTTGGGAACTAGCTTGACTCGATGACAATGCAAACATCACATATCAACTTTGTGAGATGAACTTCCACTTCTGGCTATGACAGAGGAGTTTGTACCAGACTAGCCTTCCTGGTGAAAACAAATATAGAGGCAGGATTAAATTCAAACAAATATTTGAAGGTTCTGGAGAGAACCAAACGCAGGCAAGGCGTAGCGGGCCAGGATTTAGAGAAAAGGGAAGCACACTGAGGTATGCCCCACATTTTTACTCAGGGAACTGAGGTAAGCCCCACGTTTTTATTCAGTTTAAAATAAAAGAATAAAGGTAAAATATAGTCATTTTTAGAGACAGAAAAACAGAGAATCCACTGTCAGCAGACTTGCACTAAGAGACTTAAGCAGAAAGAAAACTATCTCAGATGGAAGCAACATAATGCAGGAAAGAATAAAGAACACTGGAAAAGGTATTATGTGGGCAAATCTAAACTGACTGTGTTTTGGGTTTTTTTTTTTGGCCATGCCACACAGCTGTGGGATCTTAGTTCCCTGACCAGGGATTGAACCTGGGCCCTCAGCAGTGAAAGCATGGAGTCCTATCCAGTGGACGGCCAGGGAATTCCCTGAATTGACTGTTTCTAAGAACAATAAAAATGTTTGGGGGTATACAGATAGAAATATTTACATATATATTTAATTAAAATGAAAATACATCACAAAAAGTTGATGAGATGGATAAATGGAATTGAAATATTCAAAGGTTTCTGCATTGTCAGGGAAGTGTCAAAGTACCAATTTAAGGTAGACTGTGGGACTTCCTTGGTGGTCCAGGGCTAAGACTCTGCGTTCCCAGTGCAGGGGGGCTGGGTTCCATCCCTGGTCAGGGAACTAGATCCCACATGCTGCAACTAAGAGTTCACATGCCGCAGCTAAAGATCCCTCGTGCCGCAACTAAAAAAAAAAAAGATCCCACACAGGGCAACGAAGATTCCACAGGCTGCAACCAAGACCCAAAGCAGCCAAATAAATAAATTAAATTAAAATATTTTTTAAAAAGGTTAGACTGTCATAAGTCAAGGGTGCATGTTGCAATTTTTAACTACTTAAACATGAATAAAACAGCTCATGGACAGGGGAAATGGCATTAGTATACATACAGCAGCATTTGGCTTAAACATGGTCAAAAGTTGGTTCTTTGAAAAGACTTTAAAAAATCAATAAACCCCTAACAAAACTCAATGAGAAATACAGAAAACCCGAAGTACCATCTTTTCAGATTCTTCAGATGTTAAAAAGAATAAAAGAGGACATTATGAACAACTTTATGTCAATGAATTTGACATTTCTTGAAAACACAACATACCAAAACTGACACAAGAAGAAGGAGAAAATCTGGTAGTCTGGTATCTATTAAAGAATTGAATACATATTGAAAAGCTTCACACAAAGGAAACTCCAGGCTCAGATGGCTTCACCCATGAATTCTTCCAGACATTTAAGAAAGTAGTAATATCAATCTTAAACAATTTTCAGAAAATAGGAGAAGGATTACTTCTCAACTTTTTTTATCAGCCAGTTAAAGCTGACACCAAAACCTGAGAAGAATGTTTTTTAAAAAGAAAATTACAGGATAATATCTCTCATAAACATAGTGCTGAAAATCCTAAACAAATATTTGATTTGATCTAGCAATATACAAAAGGGATGCTACATCGTGACAAGGAGAGATTTATTCCCAGAATGTATGGCTGCATTAACGTTTCAAAACCAACCAATCACCCACTCAATGTATAATTCACCACACTGACAAAATAAAGGAGAAACTAATGAGCTAATACATGCAAATCTCAATTGTTTCAGTATGAGCATTTGATAATATACAACACCCATTCATGAATTTTTAAAAAAGGAAGCTCTTAGAAAACCGAGAATAAAAAGGAATATCCTGAATGCAACAGACAGTATCTGCAAAAAACTTAGAACAAACATCATGCTTAATGGTATGATGTTGAAGCTTTCCCTCTTGAGACAGGAATGAGATAAGGATGCTTGCTTCACCATTTTACTCATCATTCTTACCAGTGCAGCATGGCAAGAAAAATAAATAATAAGTATAAGGATTGGAAAGGAAGAAGCAAAAACTGTCATTATGTTCATGATGATATGATTATGTTCTCAGAAAACCCAAAAAGTCCTACAGATAAATTATTAGAACTAATAAATGAGTTTAGCAAGGTTGCTGAACACAAGATGAATGTACAAAAGATCAACTGCCTGGCTATACAACAACAAACAGGTAGAAAATTAAACTTTAATAAATATCATTTATTAGAACATCAAAACATGTCAAACACTAGGAATAAATCTAACAAAATATGTCCAAAACGAATGTGCAGAAAACTACAAAGAATTATTGAGAGAAATTAAAGAAAACCTAAATAAGTGGGAGGGTATTTCAGGTTTTATAGTCTGGAAGACTAGACAGTATTAAGTTGTCAATTTTTTTTTTTTTTTTTTTGCAGTACGCAGGCCTCTCACTGTTGTGGCCTCTCCCGTTGTGGAGTAAAGGCTCCGGACGCACAGGCTCAGCGGCCATGTTTCACGGGCCCAGCCCCTCCACGGCATGTGGGATCTTCCCGGACCGGGGCACGAACCCATGTCCCCAGCATTGGCAGGCGGACTCTCAACCACTGCGCCACCAAGTTGTCAATTCTTACTGAACTGATCTATAGAGTCAGTGCAACACCAATCTTAACTCTCAAGAGCAGAGGCTTTGTTTCTTCCTTTCTTTGCTTGTTTTGTGGGTGGAACTTCTTTGTCCCATAAAAATGCAAAGAGTTGAGAATAGCCAAGATAATCTTGAAGAAGAAGGAAATGAGAACTTGTTCTACCAGATATCAAGATTTATTATGAAGTTACAAGGCAGCATTGTATTGGTGCAAGAAAAGAAAAATAGAACAGTGACTAGAAACGAATTCATTCCTACAGGGAGGGACGCCTGGATTTATGTCCAATGGCATTCTAGAGCAGTGGAAAAGAACAGTTTGTGATAAAAGGTCCTGGGAAAACTGAATGTCCAGCTGAAAAACAAGAAAAAGAAACTTGAGTCCTATTTCACACCATACATTAAAAAATATATATATTCCAGGTAGATTATCAACCTAGTTGTAAAAGCAAAACAATAAAGCTTCTAGAAGATAATATAGAAAAATATCCGACTTCCCTGGTGGCACAGTGGTTAAGAATCCGCCTGCTAATGCAGGGGACACGGGTTCGAGCCCTGGTCCGGGAAGATCCCACATGCCACATGCAACTAAGCCTGTGCGCCACAACTACTGAGCCTGCACTCTAGAGCCCGCGAGCCACAACTACTGAGCCCATGCACCTAGAGCCCATGCTCCGCAACAAGAGAAGCCACTGCAACGAGAAGCCTGCACACCACAAGGAAGAGTAGCCCCCGCTTGCTGCAACTAGAGAAAGCCCATGCGCAGCAAGAAAGACCCAACACAGCCAAATAAATAAATAAGTAAGTAAGTAAATAAAAAGATACATGCACCCCAATGTTCATGGCAACATTATTTACAATTGCTAAGATATGGAAGCAACCTAAGCGTCCATCAACAGATGAATGGATGAAGAAGATGTGGTACATTCCATACAATGGAATACTGACTCAGACCCAGGCCCTGTCCTTCCAGAGCTCTGTGGTCTGGTGGGGGAGACAGATGTGCAAACAGACACGTGGCAATCCGTGGCAAGAGGGGCGGACAAAGGTACAGACACTGCTGAGGGAGAACAGAGGGGTGAGCACAGGCTCACAGAGCAGGGACACATGAGTCGCAGGCCAAGGAGTGCAGGAAGAGCATTCTTAGCAGATGGAAAAACAAAGGCAAAGAAAACGTGTAAAGAGTGCAGGTCTGTCCGGGGAACATGAGTCTGACACAAGCCCATGTACCCCACATTGACCCCACTGAATGCCAGGTCCTGATCCACCTTTTCTGGCTACTGCCTGAGCCCCTCGAGGGCAGAGACCTGCCACTGGTGGAGATGGGCTGTGGGCTGGATAAACAGTGAACGGGCAAACCTTAGGGTGTGTGTCCAGGCAAAGTCCCAGCACAGAGGGCCTCAACAGTCAGTCGCCTTTCGAGAAGTAAAGATCACGTGTCACACACGCTTTGATCATTCCTCCCAGGATTCCTGGGAAGTGCAGCCCTGCTTCTGCTGAGATACCAGCGAGGGGCTGGCGGGCTTCATCAAACAGCATATGTCACAAATCAATGTCAGCAGTAAATGATTAACTCGTACCAGGAAGAGAAGTATGGACGTTATCACAATGTACACGGCGGTGCTACAAGTGACCACCACGGGGCTCACCCCAGAAGAGCCAGGCGCCTGGACCATATGTCAGGCTGGGGGCCCAGGACGGGCCCAGTTCATCACACTGCAAAGCGGCCCGCCTGGAGGAAAAGGAAGAGGTGGGCTCTGGAGCCAGGATGTCTGTACCCCAGCTCTGCTATGAGTGGCTTTGTGACCTCAGGCAAGTTACTTAACTTCTTTGAGCTTTGTTTCCTCCTCTGTAAGAAGGGGTCAATAATAGCCCTACCTCTGGGGACTGTGGTGAGGACAGAGGGAGCTAACAGTTAGACCAGCACCTCACACATGCACTAATATAACGCGATACTATCATTGATGCCGTCTGTATCAGCCGGCGTCCAACTCTCCACCCACAGGGGTGTTGTGGGACTCCCAGGCCTTAGGGAATAAAACCTGAGGATTCGGAAGACCCTGATCCCCTCCCCCAGCCGGAAGCTCTGCAGTTACAGGACAGGAGCACCTCTACCTGGAGGCTGGAAGCAGGACCCTCACACCTCCGTCCAACACACTTAAGTACTTTGGGGACAAAGCCCTCCAGGCAAGTAAAGGAGGAGACTTAAAAGACAGAACCTCGGCCCCCTGAAGAGGAAGTCCAGTACACCAAGCCTTCTCTCCACAAAGCGCAGGGTGTTCGGAGCAGTGGAGAACCCCCCACGATGACTACCCCCAGTGAAAAGCCCAGGGCTCTGGCACAGTGCCCCCATCCCCCCAACAGCCCTCACTCCCAGCGACTCCCAGGCCTTGGCATCGCCATTTCTGCAGCTCTTCAGAACCTCTGCTCCAGCCTCCCACCCTCCATCCTCCCACCCTCCATCCTCCATCCGCACCTCCCAGCTCACTCCCTGGACGACAGGACAGCCAGATGGGTGAACGAATGAAGCAGGACCATCAGCCGTAGCCCAACTCAGCCCCGGTCTGCCAAGCTCCCTGGACCCTGCATTTGGGGTCCTTGGTCACTCCTCTCCCCTTTTCCCAACCGGCCCTGCAGCTGCTCAGTTTCCTCAGCCCTGTCCTGGATTCCTACACGTTCCTCTAGCCCACGGAGGGGGGCCCAGCATGCCCTGAGAAGAGCAGCTGTCCACCCCTTGCAGGCTCCCCTGAACAAACGTCGGCCAACCAGCCCCTACAAGGACAGTCACGCCTTAAGGACCCAGGGCTACAGGTGATCCCTGGGCCTTCCCCGACTTGACCTTCTCGGCTTCCCCATCCTTCCTCCCTCCCTCCATCTGTATGGGTCAAGCCTCGAGGGAGGCAACAGTCCTCCAGCCCCAGCCCCTGCTGCCGGGACCCTGATGGGCCGGAAGGTGTCGAGTCCAGGAAGCCCCTCCCTCCGTTTTAAAAGCAGCCCCACCCCCAACAGACCCCTCAGATGTCAACCTGAAGAAGCTGCTCTTGGCCAAGGGACCTCCAGGCTGAGACCTGGGAGGAGTCAAAGGACAGAAGTGTGTGTGGGGCAACGGACCATCACCCACCGGAATCCACTCTGGGGGTTCCTGGGGTTGAGCAGGATGCAGTCCCACGTGCGACTGGGAGCGTTCTGGAACAGACACAGCTGCCTTTCTTCCCGGACCCGGCCGCTCGAGCTGTAGTCCGCCACGTCCACCTCCTTCACCCGGAATGGGTTGGAGAACAAGTTGGTGACGCCGCTGAGGGTGCTGACCAGGCGGCCAAAGAACTGCATCCTCCGTGGGGCCGGCGGGGAGGCCCCGCCACCTTCCCCCTCAGTCTGGAAGAAAACGGGGTCTCTGGTCAGCCGGGCTCGGTCTCCCATGCGCACCTCACCTCACACGGCGGTTTCCTGCACGGGCACCCAGGTGGCTCCCCACCAGCGCTGCTCCCCAGATTCTGGGCCTGGAGGGACCTGGAAAGGAGGGGAAAGAGAGAGAAACAGCACTGAGTGGGAGGGAAGAAGGGTTGATGAGAAGTTCCAGGGCTGCCACTGTGCACAGGTGACCAGCACTGTCCTGCCCCCTGACGCAGTTTCCCCAAAAGAGACTCCATTTCCTCATCTGCAGTGCGGGGCTGCTGTGATCAAAGGAGATGGCAGACATGAACGCACGTGATGGGCGACACTGCCCTGTGCAAACGGGGTGTTCTCACTCTGTAAAGTATGGAGTTAACTTTTGGGAACTCAAAGAGCTTAGCACTGGTCATTTGAATTCCACAAACAAAACCAGTGTCCCCTCTCTACTGGACGCCACAAAGGGACCAGGGTCATCCCACACTCCATCGGGGGCATTTGTCTAAAACCTTTGGCGCCTGCTACCACGGGCTTCCCAAAGAGCTCTGAGAGAATGCCAGAGCAGCCCCTCGGAAATGAACATGAACGTAAAGACTTAGAAACACTGCCATAGGTTTGGGTGGAAATTTTGTTTCCTACCCACAGGGTCACAGTTTCTGCTATGGAAACTGTCCCCAGTTTGGGTAACAGAATCAGATGCCTTGTTATTTCCTGGGTTCCCAGAAAGCACACTACCTTCCTCAGGCAGTACCACCAGAGCTGCATGACAACTGGCTGGAGGCCACCCCTGCCTCGGTGCCAGGATGTCACCTGCCAAAAGAGCAGGTCAGCTGCAGGCCAGAGCGTGCGAGTGTGGGCACCGCGGGAGAGCGTGGACATGTGAGTGGATACTAGTCATACCCTGGCCTGTGGGTGGAGGGAGGAGCGACGTTAGGGATGAAAGGAAAGGCAAGAGGCCTACAAAGGATGATCTAAAAAGGCAGTCAGGGTCAACAGTCATCATCACACCAGGAGACGCTTACTAAGCACTCACTAGGCAGCAGACCCTGAGCTAAGCACTGCACGTAACTGTCTCATTTAATTCTCACAAACTGTAGGAGGCAGATGGCCAAAGCACACCATGCAGCTTGGGAGCAAAACTGCATTCAAGGGCTTCCCTGGTGGCGCAGTGGTTGCGAGTCCGTCTGCCAATGCAGGGGACAAGGGTTCGTGCCCCGGTCCGGGAAGATCCCACATGCCGCCTAGCAGCTGGACCCGTGAGCCATGGCTGCTGAGCCTGCGTGTCCGGAGCCTGTGCTCCGCAACGGGAGAAGCCACAACAGTGAGAGGCCCGCGTACAGCAAAAAAAAAAAAAAAACTGCATTCAAATCCCAGCCTCACCACTGACCAGCTGTGTGACCTTGGGCAAGTTACTTAACCTCTCTGAGTCAGTTTCCTCAACTGTAACATGGGGATCACAACAGTGCCTAGTAACAGTACCTGGCAGATAGTAACTTTCAACAAACATTAGCCCTCTTTAGTTCCATCACCCCCTTTTACAGATAAGGAAACTGAGGCTTAGAGACCATGATTGAAGAGCTTTGAAAACGCTGTGAAGCTTTGTAATGTCTTTCCTTTTTTGATGTGGTGTGAGCAGATTGTGACAGTCAGTCTCTCCTCCTTTAAAACGAGGACAACGCTCACCTCTCACGTGCGGTGAGGATTAAATGAGAACGTTCATGAGGATGCTTAGACCTATGTCAAGGTCCTTCTTTCTTCCACACTTGGGAGCTGAAAGGACAGAGGAGCTGGGTACCTGCGCCTTTCCCCACAGCCAGGGGAGAGGGGCTGGGTCCCCAAGAGAAGGCATGGGACTTGGTATCCGGAAAAGAATTCCCCCAAAACAGAACACATGGCATGCACGGCAATATGCTTTATAACAATTTCTGTTTCGACACAGAAATGGAAGCAGCTTCAATAGCCAGCATTAGGGGAATTGTAAGTTATGACATGTTACCCCCCAGACACCGTGTGCTCACTAAAGGCCACTGCTGAGAAGGCGGTAACAACTCAGGGAAAGCACGTGGCGTCGTTATAGGCTCGGTGGCAATGAGTCCATGATGCTCCCTGTGCTGTTCTGGGCTGAGAGCTCGGCCTGCAAAGCCACTGCAAAAAAAAAAAAAAACTGATAGAAAACATGCCAAAATACTAAGGGTAGATGAGAGTATTAGGTTTATGGGCAATTTCTTTTTCTTTCCCCTATTTTCCAAATGGTATAGAAAATTATTATATTTTTTATTTTATTTTTTTAATTTTTTGTGGTGCGCGGGGCTCTCACTGTTGTGGCCTCTTCCGTTGCGGAGCACAGGCTCCGGATGCGCAGGCCCAGCGGCCATGGCTCACAGGCCCAGCCGCTCCGCGGCATGTGGGATCTTCCTGGACCGGGGCACAAACCCTTGTCCCCTGCATCGGCAGGCGGACTCTCAACCACTGTGCCACCAGGGAAGCCCAAGCCCTATTATATTTTTTAAAGAAAGTGGGAGTGGGCTTCCCTGGTGGCGCAGTGGTTAAGAATCCGCCAGCCAACGCAGGGGACGCGGGTTTGAGCCCTGGTCCGGGAAGATCCCATATGCCGTGGAGCAACTAAGCCCGTGCACCACAACTACTGAGCCTGTGCTCTAGAGCCCACAAGCCACAACTACTGAGCCCAGGTGCCACAACTACTGAAACCCGAGCGCCTAGAGCCTGTGCTCCGCAGCAAAGAGAAGCCACCGCAATGAGAAGCCCGCGCACAGCAAGGAAGAGCATCCCCCGCTCGCTACAACTAGAGAAAGCTGCGCACAGCAGTGAAGACCCAATACAGCCAAAAATAAAAATAAATTGAAAAAAAGAAAACAAGAAAGTGGGAGTGTAGGCTGAGCCTCTGGGGCCTGCATGTGGGGAGTCAGGGGGCGTGGGCGGGTCAGGCCTGGCTTAGAAAAGCAGCACAGAGGCTTCCCAGAGGGCAGGCCGCAGCACCGGGAGAGGCGCTCACAGGGAGCTGGGGAGTCGGGAGCAACCAGCGCCCACGGCCCACCTGGGTTAAGGAGGAGAGTCACCGTGAGGGTCCAGCTGGATGGAAGGCAGATGCCCCGCCCCAGAGGAGAGCCTCCCTCCTCAGGGTCCCCAGGGCTGGTGGCGAGGGTGCCCTACACACACACCGACAGCAGCCTGGCCCCAGGAAGGACAGGCCTGGCCCTCCTCCAGCCTTCCAGGGTAGGCGTGAGGATGAATGATACAGTGGAGGGAAAGTGGGACGCTGGCCACTTTGGGCACACAAACAGTGGCCACTGTCATCACGAGGTGGAAGAAAGGAAATGAAAACCCTGGGCCACATCCTGGACCGACTGTAACAGGCTGGCCTCGTTTCTGTCCCCTTCCTCCTGTCCCCGCCACCTCTGACCCTGGAGCCCAAGTTCTTTCCGGCATAGCTGCAGGGATGGGCGCTGGGCTGGGGGGCAGCTGCCACTCGGAGCGTGGAGGGTCCCTGCGCACACGACCCCACCTGCACCCCTCCCCCCACCCCCTACCCATCCCCGTCCCCTGCCTGGACTGTCCTCCCTGCCGTCTTCACCTGCCCCAGAGCCTGCTTTCAAGAAAGGGCTGTCAGACAGATGAATAAACCCCTTCTCATCCTTCAGGACTCAGTTTACGTGCCAGCTCCTTCAAGAATCACACCCTGCGCCTCCCCTCCTCCCAGCCCCAGGCGCACGTGTGCCTTCCTCCGTGCCCCACCCCGCCCAGTGCACGCCCACTGACCACTTAGCCTGGGATGGTGATGCCGTACCTGCTGGCTGGGGGGAGGGGGGCCCATCCCCCCTTTATGGGTTTATCCAAGCACCTGGCATGCTGTTCCCGTCTCACAGTGGGCATAACGTAAATGTTTGGTGAATGAATGAGAACAAATGAATAAACCAACTGGAGGCCCCGGGGGGCCAGCACCTCTGAGGCACCCCTCCCTCCCTCCTCTCTTCACCCTGTGCGGTGGCAACACACCACATGTCCCATTCCTCAGCCACTCTGACCACAACAGAAATGCCCAGGAGCTCACCCCAGCACAGGTCAACCTTTACGGGGCACCTGCTGGGCTTTGATCTGGAAAATTCGGTGCTTGAAGCTGAGCTCATTCATACTCCAGACAGGGAACTCGTCAAGCTCGCTGCTGGACCAGAGGGGCAGGGTGGCCGCTCAGGAGGTGCGTGCCAGGACAGCCGGGCCAGGTGGCTGACCTCACGGGACGGGCCACATGGGGATTCTGGAAGCACACACAGAACTGCTTGAGTTGGAAATCAGGCTTTGTGAGCCCCAGCTGCTTATGACAGGATGTCCCATGATTGGAACGACTGGCACAGGACAGCCTCCGGTGCAGCCGACGTCACCCCCGTGCCCTGTCCTGGCAGGACAGGCTGAGAACACAGGGTCAGATCAGAGCACTCCGCCTCCCCTGACCCCCGCGGACTTCCTTCCTGCAGCGCTTGCCATCTGCCCCTCCCAGCCCACGGGCGCATCACTGCATGCTGGCCCACGGCACATCCTCTCACAAGGCCACCTCGCTTTATGGCTGGCAGGGGGTTTTCACGTCTGTCAGCTGCCTCAAAGCTCACAAATGCCCATGAGACAGGGACAGTGCGATCGCTATCCCTGTTTGGCATACGGGGCAACAAGGCCCAGAGAGAGGAAATGGGAGGTGTTGCCTGGCGACTGGACTCACGCCTTCTTCCTCAGACTCCTGACAGCGCTAGCAGAGAGCCTGCACGGAGCACGCAGGCGCTCAATTAGTGCACGAGGAAAGACAGGATGAATGTAGGCATCAGGTGAAACGGCATTTCTACCTCTCGTCCGAGCGTCTGGGCCTCCAAGGCTGCCTCCAAACAAAACATCCCTCCAAATGCTCACCCTGACCCCAGCTCTTCCCAGACTCTTCCCTAAGCCATCGAGGAATGGGGGAGGGCTGGCTCCTGTCACCTTGCACCCAACAACACTGCCCCATCCATCCAGTGCCCACTGAGCACCAGATGCCTCACCAAGTTTGGGGGTAACGATCATATTTATTCCTCAGAACACTCATAAGAGAAGGCATACTTCTTCCCATGTTCCACACAGGGAACTGAGGCACAGGAGGTGATGTAACTTGCCAGGATCTGAACCCAATTAGTTGGAATCCAGAGCCCCAGCTCGTAATCCCCAAGCGGCCTTCAGGAGGAATCCCGCATGGAATGTGGCTGAGTGAGGCCTGATGTGCAGACCCCTGTGGCCAAAAGCCAAGGCTCTCGTGGAACAGTGCACCGCCGTTCACATGGGCCAGAGCAAAACGGCCTTTCCGAAAAGGAAAAGGTGTCTCTTTCACCCACTTTGTTTAGCTGGACCACAGCTGGAAGCAAACTGCCCAGAGCTGCTGCTGGAGTTCCCCAGCACGGGAGACCCCAATGACTTTAGGACATTTGGGGGCTGGTGGCATGATACAGGGTGACCATTTTACGATTCACTCTAGAAATATTTACCAAGGACCAATCCTGTGGAAGGCACTGTTACAACTGCTGAGAACACACTAGTGAACAGAACAGATTAAATCCCTGCCCTCCTAGAACTTCTATTTTAGAGGGGGCTGTAACAAAGAAGACAAATAGGCAAAATAAAGACAGAGTTTCAGATTAGATGCCAAGGAGAAAAATAAATGAAAGAAGGGAGGAAGCCAGTAAGGTCAGAGAGGTAACAGGGAGCCAGGCAGGTACATTGAGAGGAGAAGCTATTACAGGGCTTAGAGCAAAGGAGTGATCTTAACTCTGGCTGGATGCGGGGTGTAGAGAGGCATCAAGGATAATCTCACAGGTCTTCCCTGGTGGCGCAGTGGTTAAGAATCCACCTGCCAATGCAGGGGACACGGGTTTGAGCCCTGTTCCGGGAAGATCCCACATGCCACGGAGCAACTGAGCCCGTGCGCCACGACTACTGAAGCCTGTATGCCTACAGCCCATGCTCTGCAACAAGAGAAGCCATCGCGATAAGTAGCCCCTGCTCGCCACAACTAGAGAAAGCCCACACGCAGCAACGAAGACCCAATGCAGCCATAACTAAATAAATAAATGTATTTTTTTAAAAAAGGATAATCTCACAGCTTGAGCCAGAGCAACCAAAAGAATACTGCCATTTCCTAAAGATGGGAAAGTGCGTGTGAGGGACAGATTTTGGTAGAGGGTGAGGGAAGGGATGAAGGGGATGGATACAGGTGCTTAAGTCTAAGTACTTTAAGTTTGAAATTCCTAAGTTTGAGATGTTGAGGGAGCAAATACGTGTGTGTCTATCATTCAGCGAAAATGTCTGGACTGGACTGGAGATATAAATTTGGAAGTTGGAGTCAGAGTAGAGATGGTACTTAAAGCTATGTCACTGGATGAGATCACCAAAAAAAATGAGGATGGACAAAAAAAGAGAAGAGGCATTTAAGGCACGGACCTATTAAAATGCTCTCCCAGGAGCCACATTCTATAAAGTGAAGCTTGTAACACAAGACCTCCCCTTCACTACAGCCCCTACCTCTTCCCACACACACCCAGTACATACGCGCAGACACACACACACACACCGCATTTAAATTTCTCCTTCCTTTATCTCTCGGTGATGTCATTCTGCTGAGTGAGAAGGAAATTCCCTTTTGAGGATACTGTCATTTAATAAGAAAGTAACCCACGGAAGGGAAAAAGTGCCCTGGGCACTTAGACAACCGTAGTGACCCTTACAGAGCAGAGCAATCCCACCACAGGCTCTGGTGTTATAAAGTACTCTCTTCAGATTCTAGCTCCAACCACATCAGTTGGTGTGAACTCAGGCAACTCAATTGCCCTCTCTTCCTTATTGATTTAAATGGGAGTAACATTGGCTATGAAGGTAGCCTAGAACATAGCAAACAGTCCACTAATATTTGTGAAATAAATGAGGAATGAATGAATAAACGGTAAGAATAACACAGAAAAGAGCCTGACTCATAGCAGATGGTCAATAAATCTGTACATGCTAAATGCAAGACTTGTCTTTCCCTCCTTGATTTTTCATTCTGTCCCTTTCCCTTTTCTGCCAATGACACAATAGCAAACCCATGCATTTGCACAGCGCCATGCTGGTTACAAAGCTTTGCCTTCTACATTTTCTCAAATTTTGAACCTCATGGCAGCCTGAGGAGGGCAGGAAATAACAATCCCCCTGTCACAGATGAGGAAACTGAGACTCAGACAGGAAATGGCCTACAAACTCCAGGAAAATTTTAAGGCAGAGACAATAACAAAAACACTGCATTCAGCCCAAGGGTGGAGCATCTGTGGTGCCAAACCAAACTTGCCTGACATCCTGTTGGGTGGGTAAGAGGGCAGGTGAAGGGAAAGACTCAGAAGTTTAGGGGAAGGGAAGGTATTTGAGGTCGTGTGAGTAGTCCATACAAAACATGTGCACAGGTCCCTGAGCCCTGTGCCCTCCCTGTCCCACACCCACCGGCCTGCCCGTTCCAGTCACATGGTCACAAGGGTCACACACTTCCTGTCACCAGCTTCCAGGTCATCGGTGGGAGCAGGAGGTGGACACAGGACTGGGGGATTGGGAGACTCTGGGGTGACTAGACTATGGGAGAGGAGGGAGCATGGGGGGCGTAGGCACAGATGAAATCTGGAGGCACCTGGGAGACAATAAGCAGGGAGAAGCAGGGAGTTAGAAATGGGGAAGAGTGATGGAGAACAGGGCAGACAGATGGAGGGACACAGAAGACAGAGATGCAGTGGGGGATCCGGTGGGAACACACAGAGGCGGAAAAATCGGGAGCACTTAGAAAGGCACAGAAAGCAAGCTGGGAACAATGATTGGGAACCAGACTGAAAGCTGGGGGCACTAAGAGGCACTGAGAGCTGGGGGACGACGGGAAGGGGTTGACTCAGAACGTGAGGCACGGGATAGAGAAGAGACGCACAGGGAAGAAAGAGGGGGAACCCAGGGTCGCAGCTGGGGTCCCTGAGGGAACACAAGTTAGAGATGAGACAAGAGCGGTCACAGGATGGGAGCTGGGGACGCTTGGGGATCAAAGGGTGGAAGCTGGGGGCATTTAGGGGTCAAAAAAGGGTTAATGGAGGACGTGCCTCGGAATCGGGGAACAAGAGGGAAGCCTGCGGGACGGTCGGGGTGAAGTCCAAGGAGTCTGGGACACGAAGGTTTGGGAAAGGCGCCCGCGGCCCCGCCTTCCCCGCGCCGTCACTCACCTCGGCTAACTCAGCACTTCTACTTCCTTCTACTTCCGCAAACAGACGCGCCCCGGGCCACGTGACAACCGGCCACGGCTCTCCGCCAGTCACCGAAGTCTGTGCTTCGCGAGAGGAAGGCAGGGGCGGGGCTCCGCCATCTTCTATAACTGCCCAATGGAAGGGGCTCCCATGGCCGAGGGAGGCCGGGCTTTGGGCTGAGCCAATCCTCGGCGGCGGGGCGCGGCCACGTCTGTGCGGGGCGGAAGGTTCGCGTTACCGCTCCTTGGCAGACATGTTAATGGGGGGCAGGGGTCTCACCGTTCTCCGCCCTCAGCCCACTAAAACGGTCAGAGGCCTGAAGTCTGAACCTGCCTTTTACGACGGCTCGTAAAGACAAAAACAAAACCAACAAAGATCTGTTAGGGCATAGCAAGCAGGAACCTGCTTTGATTTTGCCGGGTACCTCCAAGCTAAGGTTGCCAGATTTAGCAAATAAAAATACGGGATTAAATTTCGATTTCAGCTGAACAATGATTTTTTAGTATAAGCAAAAAATACTTAGTTATGGTAAAAAAAAAAAATTATTCCTTGGTTTCTGGCAGCCCTTCCCCAAGCCGATCTCAGGAAATATTGCAGCACTTTTAGTAGAAACTTGGGCAAATGACTTGGTCTCTGTGAACTCCTCATCTGAGAGTGAGCACAATAATACCTCACGGGGTTGTTATGATGACTAGAGAGATAAATTAGTCCCCCTGCCTGCACATAGTGGGATTTCAATAAATGACAGTTGTGGGACTTCCCTGGTGGTTGGTCCAGTGGTTAAGACTCAGCGTTCCCTGTGCAGGGGGCCTGGGTTGCATCCCTGATCAGGGATCTAGATCTCACATGCCACAACTAAGAGTTCGCATGCTGCAACTAAAGATCCCGCGTGAACAAAGACTGGAGACAGCCAAATAAATAAATAAAAATATTAAAAAATAAATGACAGTTGTTATCATTAGTAATGCTGAGAATGCATTAAATAGAAGGGAGGAGGCTGGGTTTTAGTCACAAATCTGCTTCTCCCTGAACAGATCATGTCCCCTGTCCAGCCTGCCAGGCTTGGTTAGACGCATTTTCTTCCCCCTAATCATTCCCCAGCCCTAGATCTAGATAAATTGTCCAAACTGCTCTCTGTTGGCATGGGAAGGGTAGTTTCTGTTTGTTATTCCTGTGAATAGAAGAATATTTCTGCCTGTCTGTCCCAAGATATTAGTGCCCAGACTGGGGGCAGCCGATGTAACTGGGACAAGATTTAGTTAAGAATCTAGACAAGTTAAGAAAACTAACCACAGTAAGTACTATTTGTACAGAGCTTTGCCAGTTACAAAGTAACTTGACTTCACATCCATCATCTGGGGATTGTAGTTACTCTTGTTCATATTTTACGGGTGAAGAAACTGTTCCTTTAAACTAAGATTAAAATTTTGTTCGGAGTTTCAGCTTTGAGTTGAGAGAATGGGAAGAAGACTCAGAATTCTCAGTGAAATGTATCTTGCCCTCCGCACCCCCAAACAATTGAAATTAGGGCAATGGTGATCAGGGAGCTTGCAAAAGGTCAGGTATTCCACCCACTGCTGAGCAATCTGACCTGGGAAACCTCAGAGGTTCAACAGGATGAGTCCCATTCTTCAGCAAATACTCTCCCATATTCAAGGTGAGTCTACAAGGCAGGTCTGGCAACACAGACACACAACTGAATCTGAAATGCAGAGAAGGCCAAGGAAGAGAGATCAATCATCTGGATCAATCTTTAGAAACACTAAAAGAACCATAGAGGAAATTAAAAAATAGAGTAGAAAGAAAGTAATAAATAGAAGAAAATAATACAATAGATTCAAGGCCTGATGAAGTTGAGTGCCCCTCCCTTGGGTGTTTCTGGTGAAAACTATTAAATGAGTGGGTAAAGCAAGAGAGGAAGAATCCGGAGTTGGTAGGAAGCACTGAATGAGCAAGCCCTGGAAAGGGAGGGGGCAAGTGAGCACCTCTCGAGAAGGTACTCCTTTCGGTTTCTGCTGGATTTCGCTTTGGAGCAGTTCAAGCCAAAGAGCTGCTCTTGAGGGGCTGTGCTCCCTGCAGCCACAATCATCCCAGAGCCCAAAGTCGACCCAAGTCCCCTCCTCAAAGAGTCAGATGGAAATTAACGAACATGCTCACGGTGAATTTTACACTTTTACCTTGTTTGATCCTCACGACGATCCTGAGAAGTAGTACTATTATCTCCACCTTAGCGATGGAGAAACCAAGATTCTGTCAGGGGAAATGATTCACAGAGTCACATGTCAGTGAGAGACAGAACCAGAATCAAGACCTGTCTTCACTTTTCTTTCCCTACACGGCAGGAGGACCTACTATGTGTCAGGCAGTGTTCTTGGTGCTGAGGAAACCACAGCAAAGAAAATAGACAAAATCCTTGTCGTCACAGTGTTCACAGTCTTGTTGGGAAAGACAGACAATAATCAAGACAGAGAGGTCAGACATAGAGTGTGTTTTGCTAAAGTCTTTGGGTGAAGTGTCATGATATTACCATCTTACTTTCAAAAAACCTAGTGTGTTGAATCTGGGGTTGTGTATATGAGTGCCTTTGTATTCATCCTTCCATTTTCTGTGTGTTTGAACATTTTTATAATTAAAAAGTTGGGAAGGGCTTCCCTGGTGGCGCAGTGGTTAAGAGTCTGCCTGCCGATGCAGGGGACATGGGTTCGTGCCCCGGTCCCGGAGGATCCCGCATGCCGCGGAGCGGCTGGGCCCGTGAGCCATGGCCGCTGAGCCTGCGTGTCCGGAGCCTGTGCTCCGTAGTTGGCAATGAGGCTGAAGGGAAATCAGGGCCTGTAGTACACTGTGGACAATTTCTAAACTTTAGCTTTCACTCTGAGGGAAATGGGGAGCCACGGGAAGTTTTTGAGCACAGGAGTGGCCTGTCAGAATTACCTTTTAACAAACTGTGTCTGTTCTGTAGGAATAGACTGTAAGGGCAAGGCAGAGGCTTGGGAGACCAATGAGGAGGCTCTTGCAGCAACCCAGGTGAGGTGAGAGATGATGGTGTGACCACCATCCCATTTAATCATCACAACTGTAGAATCATTACAATCGGGGTTTGTATTATGACAAAATGTGGAAGGTACAGAGGGCTTTGCGAGAAGGCATGGTTGAACTCTGTCTTCTGGGGAGATCTGTGAGATGACTCTTGAACAGGGGTGGGCAAACTATCCCACCTGCCACCTGTTCCTGGAAATAAAATTTTATTGGAACACAGCACCATTCGTTTATGTATGAACATACTTTCTACAGTGGCGGAGTTGAGTCATCATGACAGAAGCTGTATGGCCCACAAAGCCTGAAATATTTCTATTTGGACCTTTACAGAAAAAAAAAAAAACACCAACCCTTGATCTTAAGTTGGGTTTCAAAGGTTGAATGGGAGTTTGCCAGCTGGATTAGGAAAGTAGGAAAGCCCGGTGGAAAGAGCCGTATGGGCAAAGGGCAACATCGTGAGATTGTGTGGATTGTTTGGGGAACGGCAACAGGTCAGGTGTTGCTGGAACCTGCTGTGTGAGCAGGTGAATGGGCAGGTGAGCCCCAGAGGCAAGGCACGAAGGGTCACGAGTGCCAGGCTGAGCCTGAGGACGTTGCCCTACGGGCGATGGGGGCCCCAGAATGGTTACAGGCAGGGAAGTGACTAGAAAAAAAAATCATTCTGCTGCAGTGGAAGAGTTGACTGAAGGGCCCAGAGGCCACAAGGCAGCTGTGTAATGATTACAGTAACGAGGTGGCTCTGTTTTGAGGAGGGGGCCATCGGGGCTTGTGCCTTCCTCAGGGGGGAAACGAGCACAGGTGACCTTGAGCTGTGAGGCTGCGGCCACGTGTGCTCCCAGCCTAAGGGGGACAGCCAGTCCTGGCCAACAAAGGCAGGATTTCCCCACTTGGGGGTCCCTCAGCCCAGCTCAGGGGCTCACAGGACAGACTGTGGGCTGAGGGGAGGCTGGTTCTCAGGGCCAGCAGGCCAGGGAAGCTTGGCCAAGAAGCTGGCCTGAGCCTGGGTTCTGAAGGATGGGGAGGGTTTGGAGAGCCTGCTGAGCAGACGGCATTTCAGACAAAGATGCAGGCCGTGTGCTGGGGATCATGCAGGATGTGGCTTCTCAGGACGAGGTCCAACGGGAGGTTCATGAGGGTCAGAGTGTGCAAAGCCTTCATCCCTGTCTTCTTCCTCCTGGGCTTCTCATCCTCACTTAAGCTTCTTCAGTCAGCAATTATGATTTATTTCCCCCTGAGCCGTGCAGCATGCGGGATCTTCCCCGACCAGGGATTGAACCCGTGTCCCCTGCAGTGGAAGCGCAGAGTCTTAACCACTGTACCACCAGGGAAGTCCTCAGCCAGCAATTATGAAGTGCCTACTACTGTCTGCACGGCCTCACTCCTGGTGGTGTGGGGTCACACGAAAGATATCCATTCTTGGGCTTCCCTGGTGGCGCAGTGGTTGAGAGTCTGCCTGCCGATGCAGGGGACACGGGTTCGTGCCCCGGTCCGGGAAGATCCCACATGCCGTGGAGCGGCTGGGCCCATGAGCCATGGCCGCTGAGCCTGTGCGTCCGGAGCCTGTGCTCTGCAACGGGAGAGACCACAGCAGTGAGAGGCCCGCGTACCGCAAAAAAGAAAAACAAAAAAAGATATCCATTCCTGTCCTTAAAGTTCACAATTGAATACAAAGTTGCCTCAAATACAGAGATAATTGTTTGTTGTGAAAAGGCACTGGAATAAAGGCAAATCCGGTCTTCCTGAGGAGATCACGAACTGACAGCAGATGATGTTCCAGACTCCGTCAGGCAGGGTAGGCTAGGGGATGCTGCAGTAACGAGCAACCCCACAGTCTCGCTGGCTTAACTGAGTTAACATCTTTGTTCACGCTGTGTGTCTGATGTGGGAGGGTGGTGGGCGGGGCGTCCTGTTTATCAAAATCACTCGGGAACCCAGGCTGAAGGGGCCTCAGCTCTACACGGGGCTGGGGATGCAGTGAATCAGGCCCTGGGTCTTAAAGCCGCCGCTCAGAAGTGACACGTGAGTCTTCTGCTCACATTTCACTGGCCGAAGCGCATCACGTGGCCACACCCAACCTCAAGGGAGCTGGGAAATGCAGTCCTACCAGGCGGCCGGAAGAAGAGGAACTAGGATAGTTGCAAATATCCCAAATAACTACACTGATTGACAAGGCAATGAGGTTCCGTTTTTGTTTGTGATGACAGAAACCTCCCTGCTTAAGCAACTGTAAATCATATTCCCAGTCAGTCTTCAGCCTAAAGTTTTCTAAAATGTATATAAATGAATTTAATATGGCAATACCACCATAATTTTAGAGCTTTTGGAAGAGAGGACTGAGTAAGAGGCACAGGGTTCTATGGGATTAAGAAGAAAGAGACCAGATGAGTCAGGACTCTCTTGATGGGAAGCCCCAGAAACCCGACTCAAATTAGCACAAATTAGCACAAACAGGCAAAAAGACTGGAAAGTAACCAGAGAATCTCCCAGAATGCAAGAAAGAGGTGACCGGCCAAATGCTGGAGGGACCTCACGGTGAGCCTTAAACAGGCCCTCCACGGCCTCTGTCTTTCAGCACGTCCAGCTCACTCTCTTCTCTGGCTTCTTCTGCCCAGGAGCGAGGAACGTAGCCCCCGCACCACCTACAGCTCTCAGCACTGGAGATGGACTGAGCTTCTTCCCTTAGTTCCTGGAAATGACTCTCACTGAGTCAGCTTGGGCTGTGTGCCCACCCCCGAGCCCATCAGCTCTGGCAGCTCCCACTCTAGCTGGGCATGCACAGAATTATCAGGAGAAAAGAGGGTGCTGGGCACACAGCATCCTACAGAGGCCCTTTCAGCCCTCAAGTAGGTGATTCCAAGATAGAGAAGACCACCAGAGGCCAAGAGCAGAGAGGGGGTCTGAAGCCTTGGGTGATGACAGGGGCCAGGCACGGTGAGTTAAATGGCAGGGAGAGGAGGTGAGGTCCCGAAGGAAGAACATGGGCAGAACCCACTGGGCAACCATGCATGTTTGAATTATCCTGGATGATCTACATTCTGTCCTGGTGGCCCTTGTTTATGTCCCAGGGGCTCCCGAAACTCTGCTGCAAATCACACATTTGTGAGCAGGCTGAATCGAATGGTCTCTGGGACGCAGTAGTCATCAGGGGGCATGGCAGGGACTCCCCGAGGATCCCATCAGGCAGGGCACAGCGGACAGCCGGCGAGTGGACACAGCCTCCACTATCAGGGCAGAAGGACCTTTTAGGAAATTAACCATACCCTCTCCCTCCCTCCCTCCCTCCCTCCCTCCCTCCCTCCCTGCCTCCCTCCCCTGCCCAGCCTGCCCCACTGCTCCAGCCTAGGACACGGCCCAGCCCCTGCGGAGCAAGGGCAACTCCTCCATTCATCCAGCAAATAGTTACTGTGCCACAACTGCATGACGGCCGGGGCTAGGCACTGGGGACACAAAAATGAAAAGATGTATTTCTAGTCCTTAAGGAACTTGTGGATTAAGAGGAGAAGACAGCCACAAAAACACGGAACACGAACTCGGAGGGAAAAGTGCCATTGTGCAGGGGGCCCATCCCTACCGTGAGGGCAGGAGCCTGGGTCCGCCCGGGGGTTACTCGGGAAGCTCGCTGAGGAACGTGACCTGTGCGCTGGATATTGAAGGACAAGCTGCACCTGGGGAGGGAGTTTCCGGTCGAGGGGTCTACAGGAGCCAAAGCGTGGCGGTATGGAAGAGCCCAGAGGGAGGGGTGAGAGCTGGGCAGTCAGAGGAGGCAGAGGCCAGACCTAGAAGGTCTGTGCAGAGAGTGTCAACTTTGTTCTGAAGGCAGTGGGGAGCCGTGGAAGTTTCTGAGCCCAGGAGTGTCCGGGTCCAATTTAGGTTTTAGAAAGCTCTCTCTACTTTCCCCCTGGAGGCTGGATTAGAAGGTGCTGGAGGCAGGGAGGCCAGGCAGGAGGCCGTTGCCATGTCCAGGAGGAGAGATGCTGTGATTTGAACTGAGACCATGGCTGAGCGAAGAGAGCGGAGCATGGAGGGAAGCTAAGGAGACCACGGGGACTTGGTGACGGGTTAGCTGTGGGATTGAGGGACGGGGGTGAGGCAAGGTGAGGGACTGGTTTCTCTCTAAGGTGATTGATTGGAAGGTGGTGTCACCAACCCATCTGGGGAGCAGGGGTGCAGGCTGGGAGGGTGACGCTGAGTGGCGCTGTGACTGTGGTGGGCTGGACGTACCGGAAGCGAGGGTGGGGGGGGGGCCGGGGGGGGGGGGGGATGGGGGGGGGGCAGGGGGAAATCCACATCTACTGTGTAGCTGTTTAAGAAGATCTGGCCCCTGAGACACAGAGGCGCGCAAGTGAGAGATTAGGGAGTCATCAGCATCAGATGCCGCCTGGACTCTTGAGGGTTAATAAGATTCCCCTGGGAGAAGAGACTGCGGGCAAAGGCGGAAGCTCTGAGCATCACTGATCACCGAGAGGTCAAGAGGAACCAGAGACAGAGACTGAAAAAGGAGGAGAGAAACCCACGCCTTGGAACACCAGGGGCCAGAGTGTATCAAAAGGAGGAGGGGAGGGAGCAACAAGGTCCAGGGCTGTCAAAGGACAAGACAGATTAGGACGGAACATGGGCCCCGGATTTAGCAACAGAGAGGTCACGTGGACCTCAGCAAGAGTCCCTTCAGAGGACTGTGGGTACTGGAGCGAGGCTGGGAGGAGAGGGGGCAGGGAGGGCTCAGAGGCAGAGACGACTCGAGCGTCTGGCCATAAAAGGGAAGAAAAGGCAAAGGTTGGGTGGGTGGAGGAGCGAAATGTAGGGGAGTGGGTGTTACAGATGGCAGCCGCTTGGGGAAATTTCGGGGCTGAGAGGACAGGAGCCGGAGGGTGAGTCTGAGGGTCCAGGAAAGAAGAGAGGGAGGTAGCTTTGGGGCCGGAGGAGGAGCAGCTTGTGCCGGGACTGAGAGGGAGGGGATGAACAGTGCAGGGAGCTGAGGCCGGGCCTCGCAGGTGGGGGCGAGGACGAGGCCAGCGAGAATGGGGTTTGGAGAAGGGAGGCGGTGATCAGGGACCCCGAGTGCCTGGCTGTGACTGGAGGAGGACTTCGCAGTGGAGTCTTGTTGCTGTGGGTGTCGTGTTCACGGTGGTAGTTTCTCTCCGAAGCCCAGAGCAGCTGGCAGGGCAGAAGAGTAGCAGACAAACGAGGTGCCCAAGGTTATGGGTTTACAGGCTCGGGGCATGGAAAGGACTCAGACTAGGAGTGGCAGATTTCCAAGTACACTGAAGCTGTCAGGAGGAAAAAGTTTTTAGAGGGAAAATATGATGGAGGGGTGAGAGAAAAAAGGGCATCTGTACAGTTCTAAGTCTCAGGGCCCTGAAATGTCAGTTTGCAGAGTACAGAGAAATGTACCTGTACTTTTCAGTACCCTGAAATGTCAGTTTGCAGAGAAGAAACTCAACTGATGAGCAAAAGTAAGGGAATGTCTCCAAGCCCATTCATATTCAGAGAAATGTAAATTTAAACAAGACAATGTTATTTGCCTAGAAAATTAGCAGAACTTAAGAAATGGGAACAGGGACCTCCCCGGTGGTCCAGTGGTTAAGACTCCGTGCTTCCATTGCAGTGGGCATGGGTTCGATCCCTGGAAGAGGAACTAAGATCCCACATGCCATGTGGCGTGGCCATGAGAAAAAAAAAAAAGGGAACACCCAAAGCTGGTGAAGTGGCAGTGAAACGCTCATATTCACACAGAGGTCGTGAGGGCCTTTATTCACTGGGGTGTCCTGAGCAAATGGCATTGCCTCTCCGAGCCTCAGTTTCCTCATCTGCACAGTGGGGACAAGAAAGACACTCATCTCACAGCGTTTTGTGAGATAAAAGGTTCACAAGGGAAGTGTCTCATAAACGGGACAACAGTAGTTACTACGGTTGTCTGGATTTGTTCAAACTCATTTTTCTCCCTGCTGGACCATCTCTAGCCCAGACCCAGGACCCTTGCAGACAGCAGCCCAGTGCAGGGACACCCTTTGCCAGCCCCTCCCTAGTTTGCCTTATGATTTAAAAGTAGGAAGGGAGAAGAGGGGGAGGAATGGCCACGTGACAGGGGACATCTCTCTCCAACAAAGCCCATGGTTATGCCTGGCCCTGGGCAGTGGGAGAGCATGGCCCTTGAGTCAGACCACCTGGGTTCAAGTCCTCCTCTGCTGGGGACTAGCTGTGTGATATTGGGCAAGTTTCCTCACCACTCAGAGTCTCAATTTCCTCACCTGCAACATCTAACTCCTAAGATGTGGGAAGAGGATTAAGGGCATCAGGCACACCCAGCAACAGGAGGGTACTCCCTGGACAGTTAGTGAACCCATAAATCAGTCAGAACCTCAGCTTGCCTTATTTATTTACTTTTTATTATATAGCATTTGATTTTTAAAAAACTTTACCTTCATAGAATACATTTTCACATTAGAGATTCCCACAGTGGGAAAAAAACAACTTACTACTTATAATTTTATATTTGTGGACAGATTATTTTAGGACCAGTAAAACAAACACATTTGAGGATTAAGTCTCAGTTTAGAATCTGTAACAATTTGAAACGTCTATAAAGGGACCTCTTCCCTCCATGGAACTTCTCTATATTCAGAAACTCTCCAGGCTCTTCTTCCTAGGATTTAGAAATCAGTAATGTGAAATACCAGCATTTCTAATTTTCAAATTTCCCTGGGACACAGAACCATTGGTAGCTGGTATCAACTGAACAGAGAGGGGATGTTTGCAAAAACTGAACACTGCCTAATTTTCTGCCAAGCCTTTACTTACGAAATAACAGTCTTTCCCTTTCTCCATCATCCTAAGACAAATATAGATGCTTGATCGGATATTGAGAGTCATAAAGCTGAATTCCCTGTAAGAGTTTGATAAATTAAAAGGCAAAAGCTCATATATAATGTTTAGTTATACTGTGAGTCTTGTGAGAAGCTTAGAGACACCCCATTAACTCCCCAGCATACAGAACTCAGTCTGACAGCTTTTTGGATGCAACTCCTCTCACATCTTTCCTCAAAGATTACATTCTAAAAATAACCAGGAGGGGACTTCCCTGGTGGTCCAGTGGTTAAGAATACGCTTTCCAGTGCAGGGGATCCCACATGCCGTGGGGCAACTAAGCCCTTGCACCACAACTATTGATCCCGCACGCCACAACTAGAGAGAAGCCCGCGCACCACAAGGAAAGATCCCGCGTGCACAACTAAGACCCGACGCAGCCAAAAAATAAATTAATTAATTAAATATTTAAAAAATTTAAAAAATTAAAAAAAATAACCAGGTGATTAGGAGAAGAGGTTTGTCTCACCAGTGGACTTATCTGTTATTTCCTTGTTATTGTGAGTTGAATGGCATGACGGAGCAAAGGCGAGCTGGTCTACAATCAATTCTCAAGGTATTATGTCTAAAGGGTCAGAACTTCCACAGCATAGCCACAGCTTTGCAGATGCCCGCATCATGAGAGTTGAAATAACAAAGCCCACCCAGCAAAGGTGAAAGCCAAGGGCACCAAAAGGCCTGCCTTGACAGCTTTCTGCCATGCATCCCCTCGAACATACAGCTGGTCCAATGCCTCAGTGACTATGAAAAGTGAGGACTGCCGCCAGGAAGCAGTGCATCGCAGAGCAAGGATTCAAATAAGCAGCTGGGGGACTTCCCTGGTGGTCCAGGGATAAGACTCTGAGCTTCCAATGCAGGGGGCCCAGGTTCGATCCCTGGTCCGGGAACTAGATCCCACATACATGCCGCAACTAAGAGTTCGCATGCCGCAACTAAGGAGCCCGCCTGCCGCACCTAAGACCCAGTGCAACCAAATAAATAAATATTAAAAACAAAACAAACCAACAAAACACAAATAAGCAGCTGGAAGTAGGCCCAGGAGCAAAACACTGACAATCCTCTCACCAATCCAGTGGAGAGATGCAGCCTTGGAAACAGAATGGTGGTTGGGTGACAGGTGAATATGCTGTATTCCACACCATCCTGGGGTAGGTCGGTCCCAGAGAAATGCTGAGACCTGAGCCAGTCTGACCACTGGGATTTAGAGGAACAGAGCTCGCCCTCCTCCGGCACCACAGAGGACACTCAGCCTCCAGAGAGTCCCCATGTCGCTCCTGAAGGCTCAAGGTCATCCCCAGAACGTCAGCTTTAAAATGAGGATGATTGTTTCTGCACCACCGTTCCGCCTCACTGGGGAGGGCTATGGTAAGAAGGAAAAGTTGAATTTATAAAGATATTGAAATGTGATAAAAAGTACAGATAATTTTTGTTTCGGATGATTGTTTTGTTTAGCAGTGGGAGAAAAGATACACTATGGGAAAATATATACTATGCAAACAGGTTTAGGCATTTAGCGCTGTGCTTGGCTCAAAGGAAGCATCTCATAAACGTAATAGGAATAAGTATAGTCAGAAGTAATAAGCTGTAAGAAGAAACTGATGTGGGCCATGCGGTGGGTGGAAGAACTGGGACAATATAAGGTGCCTGAAGGTGCCGAAAGGGGTGCCTCTGATTATCACTTCCACCTAGTAGAGGGCCCTGCAGGAAATGTGGGACCCAGCCCAGCTGATGGAGCTGCCCCGCAGAGCGGGGCAGGGAAGGCCCCAGGGTCCAGGGACAGGCATTCATGGGGGCCTGGAAATCAAATCTCAGGGCAGGAAGGGCCTCCAGAGAACCCTCAACAGGGGAACCTTGAAGCCAAACCCGGTCTCCTCCGTAGCAGCCCAGCTTCTAGCTGTTTTACGAGGAGGGACATTCTGCAGAGTCAACTTTCATGTGAAGAAAGTTTACTGTGGTTTGAGATTGTTTAAAGACCACTGCCCTAATTCTACACTCTCACTCTGCAGGTGGAAAACTGAGGCTCGGAGCAAGGAATGCCCCACTCTGGGGTCAGCCAGGGGTGCGATCTGAGCCGCAGATCCTGGCTTGGGTCAAGCCTGGTTACTGAGCTGCTACTATTGGGCAAGGTGCCTACTGTGCACCAGGGTCCCACAGGGATCTGCTTGGGTGCTGTTTGGTGTTTTGGACCCTCGAGCAGGTGAACAGGGACTAGCTGGGCCGGTTAGAAGTCTGCTGGACTGTGCTGGCAGGGGGTGGCTCTATCCCTAGAAACTGGCAACAAGGCCACTCCCTATTGACAGGAGGTGGGGTCTCTGGGCAGGGTGAGGTCTTCACTGGCTTCGAGTCACTCACCTGGGGAAGACGCAGGTTCTCAGAGGGAGTGTTCTAGGGGACTCCAGAGGACTCATCTCTCTCTAACCCAGTATTTATTCCATACGAGACACTGTGCCCAATGCTTCTAAGTGTGAACCCAAGAAATTGTTTCACAATCTATGAAGCAGGCGCTTTTAGTAAACCCAGGTTACAAAGGAGGCAGGGAGAGGTTAAGTCACTCAGCTGGTGGTGGGTGAGGCTGGGATCTGAGCCCACAGGCTAACTGGAGAGCCCCTACTTAATTTTTCTTTTTCTTTTTGGCCGGGCCGAGTGGCTTGCGGGATCTTAGTTCCCCCACCAGGGATTGAACTCAGGCCCTCAGTAGTGAAACCTTGGAGTCCTAACCACTGAATCGCCAGGGAATTCCTGACAGCCCCTACCTTAAACTAACAAACAGGGACTTCCCTGGTGGTCCAGTCGTTAGGACTCCACACTTCCACTGCAGGTGGCACAGGTTCGATGGGGGAACTAAGATCCCGCATGCCGCGTGGCACGGCTGAAAAAAGAACCAAACAAACAAAAACCTACTTCTTTATTAAGCCAAAAATTGCAGGAATGGTAGAGAATTTCTATATGCACTTCACCCAGATTCCCCAATTGTAAATATTTTGTCACATTTTCTCAATAATCTGTTCTCTCTCAATCTCGTTTTGAACCATTTGAGAGTAAATTGCAGATAGATGCCCCTTACCTCTAAGCACTTCAGTGTGTGTTACCTAAAATCAAGGACATTCTCTACCATGACCATAGGACAATGATCAAAACCAGGAAATTAACATCGAGACGATACTATTATCAGACCTTATTCCGATTTTACTAATTATCTTAATAACGTCCTTCATGACAAAAGAAAATTCTGGGTCACACGTTGCATTCGATCATCTCCTTTGGCTCCTTTAATCTGGAACAGTTCCCCTTTCTTTATCTTTCATGATCCTGTCATTTTTTCTAAGCACACAGTTCCAGTTATTTTATAGAACTTCTCTCAGTTTAGGTTTGTCTGATGTTTCCTCATGAGGAGAGCGATTGTATGAATTTTTGGCAGGAACACCACAGAAGTGATGCTGTCTCCTTCTCCATGAATCATTTAGGAGCTACGCATGTCAATTTGTCCCATTCCTGGTGATATTAACTTTGGTCACTTAGTGAAGATGGTACCTGCCAGGTTTCTCCACTGTAAAGTTACAATCATTCTATTCGTAATTAATAATTGTCCATGGAGAAATACTTTGGACCCATGTAATATCATGTTCCTCATCAAATTTTTGTGTCCACTGGTGATTCTTTGAGGAATCGATTATTACTTTGTGGTCTTAATTGTCATTTTCTAATTCTGTCCTTCTTTTTACTTGAAGGAGGAGTTTTCTCATTTATTTATTCATATCAGTTTGGATTCCTCTCTTATTCAGTAGGTTATAATCCATGGTTACTGTTACTTCTTTTGATGTTCAAATTGTCCCAGATTTGGCCATTAGGAACCCCCTTCAAGCCAGAGAGCTCCCACTTTTAAATATGACATTGCACCATGTCCCTTGACCTTGACCAGAAAGGGAGACACATCCGTGGGGAGCAGTCCCTGCTGGGTGGATACTGAAGCCCTGACCCCCTAATGCAGGCAGGCAGGGGATGGGAGAGGGTTTAGGCAGCCTGGTGTCCAGGGGTGTTGTGCAGACCCACTGGGGATTCATTCACTAGCTGAGCACCTACTATGACCTCAGCTTTTGAAAAGCTCATTGAAAATGGAGGGTAAAGAAAATAATCGCAATTGTGCAGTTTCTAAAACTGAGAACTTTTTACCCCAAGAGGTAACATGAGTGGCTCTCCTTGATATGTAAATATAAGGTAAGGGGAATTGTTTGAGTGCCAGACATAACTGCTGCAATATTTGGTCACTTGGGAAGCTAGTGGGCCAATCTGCATATGAAACCCAAGGCCTTTGGGAGGTAAGGGATAGATGTCACAATCCCAGGTGGACAAAGGCCCACAGCCCAGAGGCAAGGAAGCGTAGCAAGGGCTCTGAAATCAAAGTACACTACATCAAAGGAAGAGGGAGCCTTGCTGGTGACCAGGGCTCCACACAAAGACCTCCTAGTTGGGGAGGTCCTAGGCCCTACTCAGTAAGATAAGGTAGGTGCTGTGATGTCAGTTTCAAAAAAAAAAGACATGACTCTTGGAGTGACAGCAGGCACTTCAGGCAATGGAAACACCATGAGCAAAGAAAAGAAGGAACTGGGACACTCTCCCGTTTTGCCCCCAAAGCCGCCTCTTTTGGGTGGAGCTCCAGGCCCTGAATACATCCCCACGTTTATGCTGGGCCCCACCCAGTTGGACAGAGCCCCAAACGTCTGGATCAGGAATTAGTTAGGTCTGGATTCAGACTCAAGTTCTTATACTTCCTGGCTGGGTGACTTTGGAAAGTCACTTTACCTCTCTGAGCCTTCACTCATTTATTTCTTCAACGTGCGTTTATTGAAGGCTTACTATGTACAGAGCACTGCTCTAGGTACAGGACGTGAAGTGGTCAGCAAGATAGACAAGGTTCTACCTTCATGAAATTTACATTCTGGTTGAAGACAGACACTGAATAATAAGCAAATACATAAGCAAGATAATACCCTATGGGAATATTAAGGTAGTATAAAAACGAATTTCAGAGGTGGGGGCTCCTTTAGCCAGGGCTGTCAGGAAAGACGTCTCTGAGGCAGGGACATCTGAGCTCCTCTAAAGATGAGAAAGAGCCAGGCAGTGAACAGAAGAGGAAACAGCAAGTGCAAAGGACCTGTGGCAGGAATGAGCTTGGTGTGTTTGAGGAACAGTAAGAAGGGCAGTGTGGCTGAAGAGTAGTGGTGAGGGGAGAGAGACGGGAGGTGAGGCTGCAGCGCTGGGTAGAGGCCAGATGGCTTAGGGCCCTGTACGCCAAAGAGAGGAGTACAGTTTATATTCTAAATGCAAAGGGAAACCTTTGAGGGCGTTAAGCCAGAGGGTGGGAGAGTGTGAAACAATCTGATCTTTGTTTCGAGAAGAACATTGGTGTGCAAAGAAAGCCTTTAGGGGCAAAGCGAAGAAGTTATCAGGAGCCCTCCGCCATTGTCCAGGTGAGTTGATGGTCCCTGGATCAGGTGGTAGGACTGGGGGTGGCCAGAAGTGGTCAGATGCAGGGTAGTGTTGGAGGTGGAGCCAGCCTGACTCATGAAGTGAAGAGGAAGGAGAAAGGGATGCAGCAAGGCTCCTAGGTCTGGGCTTGAACAGCTGATGTGGGAGAGACTGGAGGTGTGGGTTGCTGAGGTAGGGTTAATGCTCAGGAGTTGGATTTTGGCCGTGCAGGGTATGCAGGCCCCATCTGGTACCAACGTGGAGGCATTGAGTGGGCAGTTGGATACAGTCTGAAACTCAGAGAAGCTGTTCGCTCTGGAAATACAAATTTGGAGCTCCTGAGCCTATAGATGGCATTTAAAACCACGAGACTAGATGAGATCATCAAGGCAGAGGGTGTAGGTCGAAAGGAGGCCCAGAACTGTCGACTGTAAAATGAGACAAATGACACCTTCATCCGAGCGGCTCTAGTGAGGTGTCACGTGAACGCCCCTAGCCGCGCTCTAACTGGGATTGAAAATTCTGGGGGCGTGGCCTCGATGTGGGCGGGGTCTTCCGGGGCGGAGTTGGCAGGGGGCGGGGCTGAGGAGCTGGGAGGACGCTGCGGGGCCGGGGGGCGGCCGGGGAGGTGACGTCACCGCATGACTGAGTTTTTATGAATGAAAGGAATCCTGTGAGTGAGTAATTCCGGGAAGCTCGCCTTACAACTCCGCGCGGCCCCCTGAGCTTCCCGCCCCACAACAAAACTCGGCGCGTCGCTCCCGGGAGCTGGGCTCGGAGCGACCCGCGGTCGGGACCTGAGGGGAGACTGACCAGGGCGCGGGCCGGGACAGCAGCTCGGAAGGCAGCGGGACCCGCGAGTGCCAGGGACGCCAGGCGAAGCAGGCCGAGAGGCGGGTGAGGGTCGCTGGTCCCGGACCGGGACGGGCGCGCGGGACCCGGAGGCGGCAGAGTCTCCGCACCCCGGGAACGTGCCTGGGGCAGGGCGCCGGGGCTCACTCAGTCGGTGCTCCCGTGGATCCCTCGCCGGGACGACTGGCTTGACGACTGGTGGGGGGGGGGAAGGGCAGAGGTCCGGCGGGGCCGAGACGCGGCCGAAGCAAGCTTGGCGAGGTGCGGGGGTTAGGGGCCCCATTTGGGGGGCGCAGGCCGAGAGGCGGCGAAGCCAGGCAGGAAGGGACAGCGCGGGCTGGCGAGCGTCAGCGTCCGCCCAGGCGGGGCCGGGAGCGGTGTGTGAAAGTACGTGACTCGGTGAGAACAGTCCCTGGACCGGTGCCCGCGGGCCGTGCGTGCGCGGTTTGTTTACGTCCGAGGGCGGCCGTGCGTGTGTGTTCCCTGGCCACCTTCCTGGGTATGCCGTCAGGTGCGTGCTTGCGCCGTGTACCTTGGGGAGTGTGCGTGTGTGTGAGTGCGTGTGTGTGTGTGTGTGTGTGTGTGTGTGTGTGTGTGTGTCCGCGCGCTCCCAGGAGGATAAGGATCCTGGCGCCTGTGTACCAGCGGAGCGTACCTCGGAGAGAGAGTGACCACAGGAATAAACACGGAATAGGGACGCAGCTAGAGAAGCGCCCCAGTCCATAGTCACAAGGGGCCCGGGAATTCTCTCCCGGGTTGTCTCCTCTCCACCAGCCGGCGGCGTTCAGGCCCTTGCTCTCCCCGGAGTTTCCCAGGACCGCAGCCATGTGACCGCGGTGTTTGTCCCCCGCCCAGAGCCGGCGCCTTCAGCCACAGGGTGGGGCGAAATATCAAAGATCCCACCGGGCTCGTCTGGGCGACGAGGTGAGGGGGCCACCCCTGGCCCCAGCACCCTAGTGGGTCTGGCAACAAAGTAGGCTGGGGTCCAGGTCCTTGTCCCCAGGTTTTCTGGCTAGCTGGGGGAAGACAGACTCCCCTCAGGACTCTCCTTCATCCCCAGGGTTGCCCAACCCTTCAGTCTCAGGAGAAACAGGAAGAGCCAGAAAAACCCACGGCAAAAGTCAGAGGTAGGAAGGGATACCACGCTTCCTCTGGGTGGTCTGGGTTCTAGAGGTTGTACCTGCTGGGTCAGGGAGGGTGAGAACCCAAGGTTGGGGTGGAGCTGGTTTCTGCACTCCTGGTGGTTTCAGTTCACAGGTGGGACTAGTCAGACAGACCTATGGATGACTGGACCTGAGGAGATAGCTGAGGGCCTGGGCCAGGCATGGAAAACAAGCAGTGGGACTGCTGGTCTTGGCGCATGAGGGGGTAAGGCGAGAGGGGTGGGGCCCCCAACCTCGCCCCGCCCCCTCCCCATCAGCCCCCTGCTGAGGGAGGCTGAGGGGTCGGCTGGGAGTTAGGGATTCCTTGGTCCTATTCTGCCCTCCCTGTCCTCCCACCCACAAGGCTACAGAATCATGGGGGTTGGGAGGAGGGCATTGAGCTTGATTAGATTACCTTTTTAAAAAAAATAAATTTACTTTATTTATTTATTTTTGGCTGCATTGGGTCTTCGTTGCTGCATGTGGGCTTTCTCTAGTTGCAGCGAGGGGGGCTGCTCTTCGTTGCCGTGCGTGGGCTTCTCATTGCAGTGGCTTCTCTTGTTGCAGAGCACAGGTTCAAGGCACATGGGCTCAGTAGTTGTGGCTCCCAGGCTCTAGAGCGCAGGCTCAGTAGTTGTGGTGCACGGGCTTAGTTGCTCCGCGGCATGTAGGATCTTCCCGGACCAGGGATCAAACCTGTGTCCCCTGCATTGGCAGGTGGATTCTTAACCACTGAGCCACGAGGGAAGTCCGATCAGATAAACTTTTAACTTTGAATCTTTGAGCAGCTACCACAGCTGGGAACTTCCATGTCCCCATCTGCAACAGGAACTAGGTAACATCCAAGGTGGTAGGATGGGAGTAGAATGGGGGAGGTATGGCAGCCTGCACACACAGACTAATTTCCAGGGGAACAGTGGGAGAGAAAGCAGAGCCGACCACCCCAGGCTGAGGCCAAGGGTGTCCAGAAGTATGTGGAGTCCAAGTAAGGGAGGCGGCCGCCAGGAGCACAGGAATCAAGCAGGCCCATCCTCAAAGCTGGGCAAGAAACATCCTTGCGTAGGGCTAGGGACCAGGGGGGTGGGGGGCAAGAGGGAATGGCTGGTTGACTCAGTCATAGATGGAAAGCTAGTACTGAGAGGTTTAACCTCCCATGGAACCACCCCTGGGCCTTCAGTAGGGTCCAGGACCCAATGTCGGCTCCCTTGGCCTCTGTGCCTCCCTCAGTCCTAACACTTTTAGCCTGCATTGCCATGGAGCCCATCAAGGCCTAGATGCTGGGGATAACATGGTGAACAAATCAGATCCAAAGCCTGCCCTCTGGGAGCTTACAGTCAAGGAAGGGAGATGAAGTTGAAGGAAGAGCCACTAACCTAAATGTAAAACCACAGCTGAGATGGGTGGTATGAGGGGGATGTCACTGTGGTTAGAAAGTATATAACAGAGCTCTGACTTAGCCAGGGCAATCAAGGAAGGCTTCCCTGAGGAGGTGACCAGTCAGCCAGGTTGTCAGTTCAAGTGAGGCTCATCTATGAATGCCTTGAGGGCAGGGGCTTTGATTCAACTTTGGGTCTAAGGAAGCCCAGCACTGAGCCTGGCACCTACAGGGTAGGTGCTTCTTGGGTGTTTGCTGATTGAATGAATGAACGAGCACTGGGTCAGTATTCTGGTAGAACTCCACAACACCTAGAGAAAAAGGCCTGGGAACCCCAGGGAAGCAAGAAGCCTGGGCATGGGCTGTAGGATTCTTGAAGCAGTTTCTCCAAAGCGAGCAGATACTTCAGGGTCCGGGTGACATCCTCCCCCCACCCCCCTCCACACACACCCCGTGTGACCCTCTGGGAAAAGTGCAGAGATGGTCGAGTTTACTGGGTGCTCATTCATTTATTGTCAGCCTGAGGATCCTGGAAGAGAGTGGAGAGAGAACATAGTGGAGGCCCAAAGGGCTGGAAGGGAGGCTGGCGTCCTAGGGTTTTGAAATGGGCCGAACATGATCAGGTTTATAGGTTTGTGTCAGTAATGCTCCCTCTGACAGCTCCTGGGGGAGGATGGATGGTGGGGTCAGGGGTGGAGGCAGGCACAACTAGAGGCCAGTGAGGAGGTGGCTTTGGTCATGGTTCAGCTGAAAGAGGAAGCGGTCCCTGGCTATGCAAGTGGAGCAGAGGGAGGGTTGAGGCTGACAGTCTCTGAGTTTGTGTTCTCATGCCCCTGCCCCCAAGAAGCCTTCCCTGATTTCCTTTCCCTTCCTCCAGGGTCTCTACTCTGCTAGTGGTCTTGGAGCTCCATTCTGGGCCAGAATCTGACACTCTAAACTCTGAGACTGTCAGTGCTAGGAGGTACCCTAGGCTTGGTGGTTTGGCGTGTTGGGCCCAGAGAGAGGAAGTGGCATACCTGAAGTCACACAGCGGGTGTGAGCAGGTGGCAGAACCTGAGCTGGACCCCCAGGCTCCCACTTCCCAGCTGGGCTCTCCCAGCTTTGCTCCCCTTCCAGCAGGGAGGAGGCTCCACCAGTGCTGGCTGCCAAGGCCCAGGAAAACACATTTTTTCCCTCTGTCCTCACAGAGGAAGCAAAATGGCTCAGCAGTCAGCGAGGAGCCCATGCCAGCGGGTGGGCCGTCTACTAGGGGGCCGGGGATGTGGCTGCTGACTGGGCAGGGCAGCTGTCAATCCCCCAAGAGTAAGTTCATTCTCCAGGCCGCCAAGGGAATGTTAGGAACCTGCAGACCCCAGAGGTCAGCTCTGCCGGCCTCAAGAAGAAAAAGGGAAGAAGCAGGGCTGGGGGCGTGGGGGAAGTGCGGTGACTGGCAATGAAGAAAGAGCCCTGAGCTGGGGGTCGGGACTCCTGGGTTCCAACCCACCACTGCCACCAAACAGCTGCCCTGTTGCTTCAGTTACAGAACAAGGAGGTTGGAACAGCTGCTGTCTCAGGTCCCAGGTCTACCGGACTGGCCGAGGCAGCCTGGTGGAGGACCCTGGCCCCTTGGCTGACAGCCCAGCAGCCCCTGGCCTGGAGTTGGAGGCTGAAAGCCTGAGGTTATCGGAAAGGTCCCCCTTCTTGTGACTTTCCCTCTGTGGTTGCCTGATTTTGCTGAGCTAGGACATTCCTGTGCAAACATAGGTGCCTCAGCTGACATCCAGCATGTGCTTGAGGCTGCTGAGGCCAGGTCAGGAGGAGGAAGATGAAAGGAGGGAAGAACAGGTTCAAAGCTTCCCTAGGGCCCCAAAGTACTTAGAATCACAGCCAGCAGAGGGGGTGGGGCCTTCAGCCATTAGACAGAAGAGGGCATGGCCAACAATTTCCTCTTGGGCCTAATCTGGAGGGCTGTGTTGACGAGGATTCTGAGGTTGTGTCCAAGCTCAGTGGAAAACAGTGCTATGCTGAGAAAGATTCAGGGGCTGTGTCCAACCTCAGTGGGAAAAAGTGCTGTGATTGATTACTGACGTCTGTGTTAGGAGTGGAGGGAGGGGTGATGGTGAGATAAACCAACCATCTGCCACTTCTGGTCTTGTCTAAGCCTCTTGTATTTTACACGCTAATACTATGATGATTGTCCCCACTTTATAAGTGAGGAAGCCAAGGTCCAGAGAGGAAAAATGACGTATCCGAGGGGCCATGCCTCCCGAGTTCTGCATCAGCCCTAGCACCCTGTGCTCAGCACCCAGCAGGCTCTCAGTTAACCTACGTCAGGAGAGGCTTCCCCTCTCCCATTAGGCTCTCCGTGTAGCCCAGACCGCCTGGGTGTCACCTAACACCCCAGCTCCCTGAACAACCGGCCAGGGGGCCTGGATATCTGTATGTCATTTGCATATCCCTAGCAGACCCGATACAAATCCTAGCACATCAGAGCTGGGCAGCCTCGTAGACTGGCAAGTCCTCCGCTTCACAGGGTTGGAGAAACAGGGCCCAGAGAGGGTGCCCTGTAAGGGCCACACTGGGAGGAGACACATGGCTCAATGTGGCCTCAGTCCCAGGATCCACCCCCTGTTAGCTGTGTGACCCTGGACTACTCTATTGACATCTCTGGCCTCACAGGGTTGTTGGGAGAACTGGGGTGATGATGGTGTGAAAGGGATCAGGATTCAGTCCTGGGGCCTTTACAGGTGTTCAGAATTCCTCCTGATTTGGGGGGAGGCAGCCATTCACCGGCTGTGTGACTTCAGGCAAGAGATGCCCCTCTCTTGTCTTCACCTCCCCCTGGGTGAAGTGAGGAGGCAGGGGCCAGACGGTCTCTCAGGACCTTTCCTGTGTGGCTCTGGCCAGCCGGAGCTGCCAAATCAAAGCGAGGTCCCAGGAACTGCGACAGGCCCAACCCCTCCTGGACAGACTCAGCAATTCTAATAACCACCCAGGTGCTCACTGACCTCTCCGGTTTGTACCACTTAGTTCCACCAAAACCCTGCGAGGCAGGTATTGTTTGCATCCTACAGATGGGAAAGTGGAGACCCAGAGAGATGGAGTGGCTTGCCCACCGTCACACAGCCTGGAGCAAAGAGAGATGGGACTCAAACCCAGGCTTTACCCTTAATCCCATGTTCCTCTCCCATACCCCACCTGGGAGCCAGTCATGAGGATAGAATCCCTTCTGCTCCCTTCCCATCCTCCTGGTGTCTGTGTACCATCCCTGCCATGCAGAAGCCAGGAGGCAGATGGAAAGCAGGAAGAATCGGAGGTAGGGCCAGGAGGTTTGTCTCTCGATGGTATTCAGCGGGGCTTGGGCTTGGCACTCGGTTCAGACTCTGACAAGCTGGGTGACGGACAGTGTCATAGACCCATTCACACTTCACCGGTGCCTGCTCCCTGCCAGCCCCTGTGCTGGCAGCCTCAGCACCCAAAGCTGCCTGGGCCTGGTTCTTGCCTGTGGAGCTCCCTGTCTGGTAGGGAGTCAAGGAAACAGACCATTACAACGTGGGGGAGAACTGCTGGGGTGGGCGGTGTTGAACAAGTCCTAGGAGCCTGGGAGGGCTTCCTGGAGGAGGAGATGTCTACGTCCAGGGCAGAAGGCTGAATAGTAGGAGTCTGCCAGATAAAGTGGGGGTGGGGGGAGAAGTGTCACAAGGTTTGGGGTGGCCCAAAGGCAAGAAAGCATAGGATGAGAGGAAGTGTAAGCAATTCTGGGACTTCCCTAGTGGCGCAGTGGTTAAGACTCCGTGCTCCCAATGCAAGGGGCCCAGGTTCGATCCCTGGTCATGGAACTAGATCCCACATGCATGCCACAACTAAGGAGCCCACGTGCCTCAACTAAGGAGCCTGCCTGCCGCAACTAAGACCCAGCACAACCAAATGAATAAATTAAATAAATATTAAAAAAAAAAAAAGAAATTCCTTGTGGCTGGAGTGCAGAATGGAGGCGGGCGGTAGTGGGAAATGAGTCTGGGGTACCTGTGGGTTAGTAGATGGGGTTATGTGATATGGCACGAGGAGTGGTTTAGCTGGATAGTTAGACCTCTTTGAACAGGTGGCACTGAGCAAAGACCTAAATGATGAAGAGTCTATGGGGAGATAACAGGGAAGAGAACAGTAAAGAGAACAGCAAAGGCCCTGAGGCTGGAATGAACCACTCAGTGAGGCCACTGTGGCTGGACCACTGGGGCAGAGGAAAGTGGTATGAGATGAGTTCTAAGACAGCGGGGGCCTTGAATGCCAAGGTAGTGTGTTTGGGTTTTATTCCAAGTGGGAAAAAAAACTGACCTTGGCCTCCTGTCTCCCCTAGGTCTCAGCCCAGAGGGCACCTTCTGCAAACATGTCTGTGGATCCCCTATCCAGCAAAGCCCTGAAGGTGAGAAGGCAGCCCTTATTGTCTCTGGTCCTCCCCTCCCTCCCTGCCCCCGCTGAGCTCCCATCCCAACTTCCCCTTCAGTTCCTGGAATCCCCAGGAGTGGCTCAGCACTCGTGAAGCCACTGAAAGGGCCCCGGGCTGGGAACCAAGAGGCCAGGGTTCTGGCCACAGGCTGTGTGCCCCGAGGCAGGTCACTTCCCTCTCTGGACCCGCTTCCCCATCGGAACAACGTTCCCTGGGCTGTAGGACTTCAAAGGTGCTTTCCTGGGTTTCTCCAGCTGAGTCCAGGCCCGGTCGCTGGGTTAGAATCCGGGCTGAGCTCTGGGGTGGCTCCTTTTGTGTTCAGATCCCGGTTTGGCCCGGTTTCCCCTTTCGGGATTACTGCTCCCCTTCCGAGTCTTGGAGCAAGTCCAGCCACCACCTCAGTGCCCCTGGCGGTGAAGGGGGAACACTAGCGGTGGAGGGGGAGCCGTCCCCAGCACCTGCTGCGCGCCAGGTCCAGAGCTCTGGGCCCGCAGGTCGCACTGTGACCCTGGGCCTCAGTTTCCCCATGCGCCCGACCTGCTGCCCGCAGATCAAGCGCGAGCTGAGCGAGAACACGCCGCACCTGTCCGACGAGGCGCTGATGGGGCTGTCGGTGCGCGAGCTGAACCGGCACCTGCGCGGGCTCTCAGCCGAGGAGGTGACGCGGCTCAAGCAGCGGCGCCGCACACTCAAGAACCGCGGCTACGCAGCCAGCTGCCGCGTGAAGCGCGTGTGCCAGAAAGAGGAGCTGCAGAAGCAGAAGTCGGAGCTGGAGCGCGAGGTGGACAAGCTGGCGCGCGAGAACGCCGCGATGCGCTTGGAGCTCGACGCGCTGCGCGGCAAGTGCGAGGCGCTGCAGGGCTTCGCCCGTTCCGTGGCCGCCGCCCGCGGGCCCGCCGCGCTGGTGGCTCCGGCCAGCGTCATCACCATCGTCAAGTCAGCCCCGAGCCCCGGCCCCGCCCCCGGTCCGGGCCCCGCCCCCTGCTCCTAGTGGCCGCCGAGCCCCGCTCGCTCCGCCCACGCCCATTCTCCAAACCACAGGCCCCTCTGACCCCAGCTGCCTTCCCTAAGTGCCTAAGCGCAGTCTCTGTCTCCAAGTGCCATATCTCTGCAGCCACCAGCCCCCGTGGTGAACACACACGTTCCCTCCCCAGAGCCTGTCTTCCTCCTGCGGCCCCTGAAACTGGGACCTAATGGTCCTGGGGAGGGGCAACGGTGATGAGATAGGAGGTAGGTGGGGTCGGGGTCTGGGGTTTCCTCTGGTAGAAAATTTCAGACTTCTTAGTTTGGGAGGAGGGGATACAGAGCGGATTAGAGAAGGGCCATCGAGGGGAAGACGGCCACCCCTCATTCTGTAACAGCTCAGCTTGTGCCATCAGCCCCTCCCCACCCGCCAGGGATACAGGACTAGGCTCGGCCCGGTATGGGTCTTGTGGGGCTGTCTAGCTGGGAAGCTGATGCTCCCGCCTCCGCCTTGCACCCGGATGCCTGGCCTTCCAAAGCTGGAAGACTCATTAGAAATCACCTAGTGAAGCCCACTTAACAGATGAGAAAACAGGCCTGTATCGGACGTGCCCAAGGCCACATATGCTTAGTGGTTGAGCTGGAACCCTGTCTTCCCACGCTGCCCTGAGATTCCAGCCATGGTTGTCAGGGGGACAGCGGCCAGGACCTGAACAGGTGGTGAAAGGGCCTCCGTGGCCTGGGAGATGGCTCTCTGTGAGTCAGGTGAAGAGAAGTAGAGGGAGAGAGAAGGTGATGCAGATGGAAGAGAGGGAAGGAGCTGGCCAGGCTCAACCCTGGGCTCTCCCTGCAGCCAGGGAGCTGGCCAGCCAAAGAGAAAGGGGACCAAGGAGGTGACCACTGTGGCGGTGGGGAGATGAGAAGACAGATCCTATGGTTCTGCAGCCTGGGATAGGGGTCCTTAAAGGGAAGGGTCCCACCTGTCCACCCTGTGGGATGGGGGCTGACCACTGCCATTGATCGCCATTCTCTTGGGAAGCCCGGCCCAAGCCTCCCCCCACCTGCCCGCCCCCAACTATACAGCTGCTCCTCCCTGCTGTTTATTTATTGCACGAATCTAAGTTATTCTCCCCAGCCAGAGCCCAGCGCCCACTGCCCGGGAAAAGTGGTGTGTGGCCCTGAGCTGGACTTTATATTTTATATCTGCAAATAAATCACATTTTATCTTATACTTAGGAGAAGCCGGATGGCAAAAACAACCAAAAAATGTTTTTTAAAAACAATTGCCCGGCCCCCGGAATTTATTTATTTTTCTGACTTACAGTAAGCGAGTTATCCGCCTTCTGTATTTTGTAGACTTTCTGAATAAAGTCAAGTTCTCTTTTTCCACAGTTTAGAAGTGTATGTCCTGGTCTATGGTTTTTTTTGGGGGGGGTGTTCTGAATGAGGGGCCCAAGAGGGGGTTCTGCTTTCAACCCCAGACAGGCCCCTCTGCTGGGTGGGAAGGTTAGCCCCAATTTGCAGAGGAAGGAATTGTGCCCCATCACTAGCTCTTGCACCCAGGCTTGGTGCGGGGGCAGGTTAGGCGGAGGTGGAACCGGGCAGGGTGGTGCCCAAACATCTGTCCTTCCATCTGGTTGCCTGGGGCCAAGGAGCTTCCCTGGGGAAGGCAGAGCCAGGAGGATAATGATATGGGGGGTTAAATTCCCTGGGCATCCCTTCAGCAAATAAACAGCCCCGCCCAGGGAGGAAAATTCCCCGATTGAAGAGTAATCTTTCCAGCCTTTCACATTGAGGTCAGATTTTCTACAGCCAAGTAAAAAATATTCTCCTCGTGTTCCAAAAGGGAGAGAAGTAGCTTCCTCAACCCCCGCCTGCGGGCCTGAAGCACAACCCTGTGTCTCGTCCTAGGCCCCAAACTCCCTGTAATTCAACCCAATCTGCTCGCCCAATGGGGTGTTCTGTGGTCTGTGGGTCAGGGAAATCGAGGTGTGTTTTTCTCTAGCTGTATGACCTTTGATGACTTATTTCGCTTCTTGCAGCCTCGGTTTACCCATGTGTACAACTAAGGTACTCTAAGGGCGTAGGTGTGACAAGCACTGGGAACCTGAGGGGCTGCAAGCTTTAACTCGCAGAGTGAACGTTTACCCAGCGCACCTGACAGCGGTGAGGAGGATTTCTGCGTGGCTGGGTACGGAGGGATGGCGGGGCTGGGAGAAGGCTGCTCCTGTCGAAGGTGCAGGATCTGAGAGCTGGGGAAGGGCCAAACCACACGGTTTGGGTTCTCCCCTCACAGGTTGGGGCCCAGGATCCTGATCCAGAGACGCCGCGCTCAGGCCGGCAGAAAGGGCAGCAGGAAGCTGTCAGGGGGACGAGTGGAGGTTGGCTGGGCTGGGAATTGCCCCCACCCACGCTGCATTCCTGAGTGCCCCCGTCAGCCAGGCCAGGCCCCAGGAAGGCATGCGGCGGTGGTAGGAAGGTGCCAGGTGTCTGGCGCATGCCCACTGCCCCACAGGCCCTGCTCCAGGCCTCCTTACCCCTGGGGGAAGGCGCCTTGGGTCCCAGGGTGGAGGGTGGGCCCAGGGAGGCAGGAAGATAGCCTGCCTGAGGACCCTGGGAAATCTCTTCCAACCCCTGGGAGACACCTGCAGGAATGGGGCTGCCAGAGTATGGGCCCCCCTATCTGGTTGACCAAACTGGGTACGAGCTATCAACCCACTGTGCACGTCAGCCCTGTGGGGTGTTGAGGAGGGTGGACCCCTAGTGACCAAGGCTGCCACCATGTCCCACTGGCCAGGGGAGGGGGAGACACTTTGTCCAACAGGGGCCTGGACCCCAACTTCAGTCTCTGGCAATGGGAATCGCCCCATCACCTACACCTACACCCGGAAGGAAGGGGGCTTCCTAGGACACCCTTGTCCACAACCACTAAACTCACCCCCAAACACATACAAGGGAGCCGAAGAAGAGGAAGGAAAAAGCCTTACCCACAGGCAGAGATTTCAATACAATCTATATTATCTCATATATATTTCTTTCTCACTGTATTTGCTCACTTCTGTCACGCATTTAAAATGTCACAGAGACCAAAATAGAGCGGCTTTCTGGTGGAACTCATGGCAGTCACACACGAGATACAAAACTAGGGGACTCTGTCTTCTCATACATCATACAATTAATTTTTCAAGTATTTTTTATGTACAAAGAGCTACTCTATTGGGGAAAAAAATTAACAAAAAAATAAAAAATAAAAAGACAAGGCAGATTACACATCCTAGGAAGGAGGGGTGGAGTGGTCGGGCACGCGTTCCCAGCCCCCAGCCCCCCAGGGGCTGCTAGCTCCCTGCCACGGAGCCCTGCATCCACCATGCCAGCGGGCAGGTAGCAGGGTAGGCAAAGACCAGTGGGGCAGGGAGTCAGCAGCACACTTTGGCCTGGAAGGAGAATCAGAGAAACAGATTCATGAAAGCAGATGGTGGGGGCGGATAGAGGTCCTCCTGGGACGGGCTGCCTCCTGCGTAGCCTGCCGCCACTGGCCAGGCCCACCAGGGGCCTGAGAGCTGGTCTCCGGTATCAGACATGCAGGCCTCTGCGCCTGCCACCTGCAGAGCTGGCTTGGTCACTGAAGGAGGCCGGGGAACACTACTGTGATGGAACCCCCCTCCCGACCTCGGCACAGTTCAGTCCAAGAGTGGCCAGAAGGAGAGATGCCACAGCGAAGTTCTGCGCCCACAGGGCAAGGCCCTTCTCCCCTGCTCTGCCCCCTCCTCCAGGCTGTTGCAGCCCAAACCCATGTGCTCTCTGGGTTTCAAGTGACAGAACGCTCTGCCTGTATGAACGTGCATTGTGTCCCATCACAAGGCTCTTCCGAAGACAGTGGCCAGTATAAGCCCGGCTTGCCTGGGGGCTGTGGCCCCGGGAGGCTCCATGATATGGGTGAGGAGGTGGGGGAGGGGGAGGGGACTGGTGGTCCTGGCCACCCGAGGCCTGTCCAAGGGCGCTTGGCCCAGCACTGCAGGATCCTCTGAGTGCCAGCAGCTTAACAGGGGGCCCCCAGGGAGTGTCTGGGACAGGCTGAGGGCCCAGTGAGGGGGAGCTTTCATATGTGACTAAGGCACAGAAGAGATGGGCCTGGGGGCCAGATGAGGCAGGACACCGGGCCCTGTTCGGATACGGGGCCAGAGAGAGGAGTCTCCCATCTCCTGGCTCCCCGCCACATGCCCCATCCCTCCCTCCTCCCTCCCGGAGGACGGTGCTCCTCCGGAAGCTGGAAGCTGGTCTGAAATGCGGAGACCAGACCCTCCCCAGGAAACAGGAGGGAGCAGCCCCAGGGAGAGAGACCAGGATCCAGCAGAGGTGCTGACTGCTCAGCCTGGGAAGGAAGGGTGGGAACCCCTGACCCTTTGAATAGCTGGGAAGCAAGGGCTCTACCCAAAATGCTCTCAAGAGGAAAGACCGCAAGTGGGAGGGCAGTGTGGGCGGCTGGCTGTCTTCAGCAGGCCAGGAGGAAGGGGCACGAGGCAGGCAGAGGTGCAGCCACAGAGAGATCACTCAGGAGCCCAGATGCACCTGAGCACCCTTCTGAGGCGGGACCCATGGCTCTTGGTGTCTGGCTCTGACCCCTGCAGCATGCCAGCTAGGCCTGGGTCAGGAGGAAGGTCCACAGAGAGCATCCGTTCCCTCCTCCCTCCTCCTGCCCAGGGTGAGGCTAATCTAGCATCAGACAGGGGGACAGGGGAGGGAGCAGGCGGGAGGGAGAGCCCGGGTCAGAGTATTGCACGGTGTTTGGGGGAGGGGCTGAGAAGGCTGCAGCCGCTGGTCCACAACACAAGCGTCTGGGCCTGGGCACGGCTGGTCCCAACATGCTGCCGCCAAAGGACGAGCTGCAGGGGCATGGGAGTTGCTCCCACTGTCCTGTGCCCGTCGTCCAGGCAGTAGAGCCTTGGCCTTGTATAAACATTCCTGAAGGCTCCTGGGTGAGCCTGGGCCATCCTCTGGGCAGACAGCATCTGGCTGTTCCTCTTGAAGCGATATGTGTTTCTGGTCCAATAAATTAAAGGGCACTGCCGAAGCTGTGGCAGCCTGCCTCCCAGCCTGGATGTGAGGCTGGAGGCGGGGCACACCCTGCCCTGGGCCAAGGTCCCAGTCCTTCCCCGCCAGCAGCCGCACCTAGAACTCGTCATCAGAGCTGAGCAGGAGAGTCTTCTCGTTGTCCCGGGTGCCAGTGAGGCTGTGGGAGCGTGAAAGGCCGTGGGCACCCCCGCGCCAGGTGGGCCCGGGCTCCAGGGTGGACTGCTGCGTGTACTGCTGGTAGGCGGGGGAGAAGTTGTGGATGGCATCCTGCACGATGTCGTGCGGGTTCATGGTCTCCTTGAGGCTGCTGGAGATGCTCTTCATGGGGGCGCAGCGGCCTGCAGGGCGGGAGGCGGGGGTGAGGGGTCTGGGCAGCGGGAGGCAAGGCAGCCTGGCCCCCTGCCCCTGGTCCCGGGACCGAAACCCCTGCCCCAAGGCTGTGTCATCTAACCAACCCCTCCTGGGACAGAGAATGGGGTCCCGGACATGAGAAGGGACAAGCAAAGAAATGGCTCCTTTGGCGGGGTGCAGAGTGGAGCGCACCCCCGGGGAGAAGGTAAGCAGCCACTTGGGAAAGTCTGGCAGGCGGGAAGGGAGCTGGGGCGGAGACTGGTGTGCTGCAGGCGCGAGCCCGAGCACCCTGGGGAGGCCAAGACAAGCTCCGCGCCAACTGGAGACAGGGAGTGGAGGGGAGGGGCCCAGGCTCCACGGCACTGGCCCAGGCCCCGCTCGCCTGCGGGGTGCTCCCCTTCACTCTGGGGAGTGGACCAGGGACCCGCTCCATCAGGACAGGCCGACAGGGGCCTGGACCCACAGCGGAGCAGGCATCTTGGCTCTTGACAGGACAGGGGCCACCTGCCTTGAGGTGCTTCCTCGTAATTCCCTAACAAATCATCCCCAAGGGCTCTGGGGGGGCAGAAATGGCCCAGGCCCCCAAACCGAGATGGAAGGGGTGAGCCCGACTCTGGTCCCAGGTCTTGAGACTCAAACGTGCATGCTCTTTTCCCCTTCACGCTCTCTGCCACGGAACAGAACCAACTCCCCAGTTCCCCACTAACAGGCACCGTGCCCCCAGACAGTGCAGGGCATGTTCCAGGACAATGAGAGACCAGGACGGAAACAGGAAAGCTCTATGGAGGGCACCCCTTGGAGGCGAGTGCTCTGGGCTCTGCCGCCCAGGGGTGCCTGGGGGGGAGGAGGCGGGGACACAGCGAAGGAGCTTGGGAGACACACATGCTGGTGACAGGGACCAGGACTGACGTGCAGGACAGACGTGCAGACTGAGAGCAGAACCTACCGTAAGGGCCGTATGTCGGCACTGCCCGCGGCCAAACCCGGGGCAGAAGCGGGGCAGGGGGAGGGGGAGAGGAGCCAGAGAAACAGAGAAGACAAGAGACAGCTGAGTGAACGCCTCGTGCCCACCGCCGAGGCCGGCACCGCACCACGCACCCTGCCCGCCCCGCCCCAGGCCCTGCCCGCACCCAGGCAGCCCGCTGCCCGCTGGGGGCCTGGGGGGCGTGTCCACCTAGGAGACTCCTCCTTCGAGGCTCACGCTTTCTTCTGGTGGGGGACAAAGAGTGGACCCCAGGACGCTGGTCGGAGTCCCACCTCCGCACTGAAGGAGGGGCCGCCCAGCCCGCTTCTCCTCAGGCGTCGCTGGACCTGCTGAGCCCGTGTCGCCACTTTACAATCCCCGCAACACTCCACAGACGCGACATGCAGGAGGGGGCAGGCGACGTGCACGACCACACCACGGCTTCGCGCCCAACCCCGACGGGCTGAGAGGGGCCGGGCGCCGCGGTTAGTGGGCGGACAACGGCCTGGGACCAGCACAGGGGTGGACAAGGGCTCTCAGCACCTTGGCTGGGCTGGGCTGGGCTGGCATCCCCGCTACAGCTGGATGCCTGACAACGCTGTTTCTGGCTGGAGCTGGATGTGTCTGGGGGCGGTGGACGGGAAGACAGCCCAGGCAACCGCGGAGAGCCTCTGCAGGGCCACTAGTGCAGAAGCGCCAGCTTGAACCGTGGTAAACCTCAAGGGTGCAGAAAGGGTTCTTGGCCACGGCCTCAGAGTCCTGGCATAAGGGTGACTTTCCCAAGGGCAGAGGGTGTCAGGACCAGGTCGAAGGGACATCGCCCTCAACACTGGGAGGGTGTCAGCCAGCAGGTGGGATGCCGGCCGGCAGCGGTGAGCCCTGGCCAGCACAGCGCCCAGCACTAAGTGTAGAATGCAATCCGGAAAAAGCACCTCGAGTGCCCAGGCTGCAAGCGTCAGGTGCCCGAGTCGCGGGGCCTGGAGGGTGAGTCAGTCCACATGCTTCCAGCGGCCTCGGGTATCTTAAGGCCTCTTCCCAACCAGGGAAAGAACAAGGAAGGTAGGGCGAGAGGTGGGGGGCCCGAGGAGCCCTGCACAGGCCAGGCCAGGCCAGCGTTTCTACACTCCTCTCAGCACGCCGCTCCCGGGGCCCGAGGCGGGCACAGGTGGTGGGCCTGGGCAAGTGGGTCCTGCTTTCAGCCCCACAGGCAGGGAGCTGGCAGCAGCCAAACCCCGGGGTGGATGTGTTAGACCAGGAGGCTTCCTCCTCCCCAGGCCCCGCCCCCCCACGGGGTGAGTCAGTTCAGGCATCCCGAGCCTCCTCTTCCTCCGCCCCCATGAGCATCCCCTCTCTGCCCAGCAGCAGCCAGAGGTAGCCCCCAGCCCCTGATTCTCCAGCCAGCAAGTTAGAATCACCTGGGGATCTGTCAGCACATCCTGCCAGGCCCAAACCCAGGCCAATTATGCAGAAGCTCCGAGGGTGGGGCCTGGACAGCATGGACTTCTAAGACTCTCCAGGGCACCTTAATATACAACCGGGCTTGCCAACTGCTGTTCTAACAAAGTGAAGATTAGCAGGTGTAAAAAGAAAGCTGTTAAAAGCTATTACCATCTGAGTCTGTTTCTTAGAAGGGATCAAGTTAAAAAAAAAAAAAAGCTTTAGAGACAAGGGAATTACAGGACAAAATGGACAACAGTGTCCGATGTCAGGAACCCTCAGGAACTTGCTTATTCTCGGGTCTCTGTCCTGACCTTCCCATGGGGATATTGTGTTATATCATCTCCATACTCCAGATCTGCTGCAAGAGACACGTGGGTGTAGCTTCCAGGACCCTGACACCTTGTGACAGGGGACAGGGGAGCCTGGACCTCTGTGGCCCCTTTCCTACACCTGGGATCCCTGACCTGACCCATCAACACCTGAAGGACCTGGGAGGCAGGAGGGGCCCTGGGGCGGGGCCGGGAAGCACCCTTCCTACTGGGGGGGGTCGACTCCAAGACCCTGGCTCATACCTTGTGCGTCCAGCCTCTTGTCAGCGTAGACCTTGTAGGTGAAGGCGTGCCGCAGGGCCAGAGCTGCAAAGAACATCTCCACGCAGATGATGAAGTCCTGGTAGCCAGCAGCCACGGTACCCTCACCCACCGACACGCGGGCCGAGTGGATCTTGGGGATGGCCCCGCACTTCTCCAGGATGGCCAGGAGCATGCCTGGAAGGGGAGGTGTGGAAGGGGAGGCATGGGCGTCTGGTCCCAGACTGGACCCCCTTCCCCATCTCCCTTCCTCCTTATAGCCCCCCAAATGCCACACTCCCCAGGGAGGCTGGAAGCAGGGTCCACGGTTACTCCTGTTGGGCAGGGATGCTGACACAGGCCAAGGCCTCAGGGAAGCCACACTCCCCAGGTCCTGGCTGGACACCACCCGGATTGGATCCCCCTGTCCAGGAAGCAGTCCCGCCCACGGGCATGGCTCCTGTGAGAGGCCCCTGAGGGCCCAGACATCACATCCCACAGGTGCTCAGTGGACAGAGGTCCCTTTGAGCTCCAGGCCAGGATCGCCTAGGGACAGCCCCATGGCCTGGGCCCTCGGGGCACTGGGGACAGTGGGCAGGAGGAAGAGGACAAGGCTTAGGGGACAGAGGGGCACAGGCCAGCCTCACAGGGGCTGGGAGGAGGCTCACCTTGCCAGAAGGAGAGAAAGATGACAGACTTGACCATGAAGAACTTGAGGACGGGGCTGTAAGGGCTGAGCAGCTCCCGAGTGGCAAAGTAGAAGAGGAAGAGGGCGTAGAGGGCCAGGCTGACAGAGATGTTGTAGATGATGGTCACGTAGAGGTAGCCACTGGTGACGCTGTGGGAACAGGGAGCATTCTCTGGCTTGAACTGACCCTTCTGCGGGACAAGGGGCCTCCTTCCCCCCTTTGCCCTGCCCACATGCCACTCTGCACAGCTCTCAGCAATGCTCCCCGAGCCATCAAAGGGAGGGGACGGGTGATCAAAGCGGTCCAAACACTGCGGGGAGTGCAAGGGTGAGCACCTGCAGGACAGGCCAGCCCTGCCACCTGCAGCTCCGGTGCCCACGCTCCTGGTGGAGGACTCCAGGTGTCCTCGGGGGCGGGGCCTCAGACTGATGGTCAGAGGGACACGAAGCTCAGCTTTTTATTTTTACATCTTTATTGGGGTATAATTGCTTTACAATGGTGTGTTAGTTTCTGCTTTATAACAAAGTGAATCAGCTATACATATACATATGTTCCCATATGTCTTCCCTCCGAAGCTCAGCTTTGCTCTTTGCGCTTGAGCCAGGGGACGTCCCCGGTGAGCCTCTGTTTGCTCACCGGCCCTTGGGGGCTGTCGTGTAGGGTACAGGGAGTGTGTCTGAAGTGCGTGCAAGCTCAGGGCCACGTGGGCCACATGGTCACTTTCACTAACCCCTCGCAGTCTTGTGTGTGCGTCAATTCACACAGGAGAGGAGACTCGAGATGGGCTCCTCAGGGCCCTGGCCCTCTCGCCCCCTGCCCTGGGATGGTCACTGTCCCTTCTTGCTCTCCCCGGCCCCCACCCAGCACCACTCTGCAGCCTGAAGGTGACAGACGCTGAGCGCTCACTCTGGTGCCAGAGGCGGGGCCGAGTGCGATGGTACCACTGCCAGGCTCCGGCCCCAAGATTCAGGAGTGCGGCAGGCGGGAGCAAGGCCGGGGTCAGGCTTGGCCTCCACTCAGAGGATGGACACGGGGGTGGGGCAATCGGAGGCCAGGGCACGAGCCTCAGGGCAGGGCCGCCCACTCCTCCCCACACGCGCCATGGGGGGACCCACTGCTTACTCAAAGTCACCGTCTCGGTACTTGCCGAAGGCCTGGAGGACCACGGTGCTGACGGCCATGAGCGGCTTCACCACGCAGAACTGCAGGGTGGCCTGTTGCAGAGAGAAGGTCAAGAGTCAAGGATAAGCACAGAAACCACGGAAGCAGCAGCTCCTCTGGCCAGCTGGGCCTGGGCTGGATGCCAGGGGATGGGGGCGGCCCAACCTCTTGCCCCTGGGGGAACTGCTGTCAGGAGGGGAAGGCAAAACACACGATACAGTAACAGGGCGATGCAGCTGCGTGAGAAGACAGGATGGGGTGAAGGAAGAATGGCGGAGACGCAGGAGACAGAGATTCCACCAGAGGAGGGGCCACCGTGAATGTGCCAGGGACGGGGGAACGGGCAGAGCGAGCAGCTCATGCCAGGGGCATGAGCTTGGCCCGGGGGCAGAGAGCGGACAAGTGCAAGGGGTTAAGTGCTGGTGAGGGGCGGCAGCAGGGAGGTGGCCCCAGAGAGCAGAGGCAGGTGAGGGTCTCCTTGTCTGCCCCGGGTCTGGCTCCCTGCCCCATGCTCTAGGCCTGGGTCCAGGGTTTCTGTCAAGCTGGGGTCTTACTGGGGATGGAGATGACCCCACAGGAGCACAAAATAGGAGGCAGCCTGAAGCCCAAGGTCTGGAGTCCCGGCAGGCGTCTGAATTCTGGCCTTTTGCCAACTACCGCTGCCGAAGCCCGAGGGGGTGGTCACCCGGCCTCCGAGCGGTTGCTCACGGTAGATGGTTGTAACCAGCCCCGTGTTGCACGGTCGCTGTGCGGGGACTGGAGAACAAGACCGCACGGGGCGTCCTTGGAGGTCTCCCACTTCTGAGCGCTCAGCAGAGGCCTCTGCCACGGGAAGAATCCCTCAGCCAGGTTTCCACACGTCCCTACAGAGGCGCCAGTAAACGCCAGAGGCACCCTCGGTGCCCATAGAATCACCAGAAGCGCGATTCTCTTGAAACCAAGTAAGTCGAAGCCACGAGGCCCCTTCTGTGGAGACGGGAGCCATCTAACAAGGCCAAGCTAGCGTGCCTCCAAATGGGACAAGGGCCCGGAGCAGAGAAAGTAACCCGTGGAACCCACAGTCTCTGTCCCGAGAGAGGCTCGAGTGCAGTTTGCAGGGGAGCCCGGGGCGGCCGGAGCCGCGTGGCTGCCAGGAGGAGAGGCGCGTGTGACGGGGGCTAGAGGGGCGATGCTGCTGTCAGCAAACCCCACAGAACGCCCCTGCCCCCCACCCCCTAGAGGAAGCGGGGAAAGGGAGGGTCAGCAGCGTGTCCCAGGCGAGCCCTGCGAGCCTGCCAATAGGCTGCTGCTGCCCCGGGTCAGCTCACTTGGGGCCCACGACAGCCCCGTGACTTCTAAGTACTGTCAGCATCCTCAGGGTACAGATGAGGAAACTGAGGCACAGAGAAGCTGAAGTGGCAGAAGAGGCCAACTCTCCAGGAGACTCAGACCCAGGCACCGGCACTGGTGACAAAGCTGCGGTGTCCTCTCTCACGTGGGAAAGGGGGGAGGAGGCTTCTTCAGCTCTTTGCTTTTACTACCTGACCCTGCCACTTCCAGGAACAGCAGTGGAACATCAAAGCCCACAGGGCTGGGGAATAATTTGCAACAAGGCAACCCAGCTAGTGATCTGGGGTCAAAACTTCATACACAACATCACCATCAAAGAAGGCGGTGAGTCACAGCTGGGCCAGCGCTGGTAAACAATGGCTCTGACAGGCCCCACCCTGAACCCAAGACAGTCTGAACTCCTTCCCTGCAGGTCCTGCGGGGAGGTTTTGAATTTAGAAACACCCTAGGGAAGGAGGATCTGGAAGCAGAACTGCAGACTGGGCCGCCCAGGCAGTGCTTTGTGGGTGCGTCTGCACTGCGGGCACGGCCCCGCCCAAAAGGGAGCAGAAAGGCCAGTCCTCCCGCAGGTCACGGTGATGCGCCGTGGGTTTCATTTCCCCTCGTGACGACGCTGCATGATGCTGGACGGGCTGACAGGCCCTGTGGAGCCCCAGAGGAGACTAAATTGAGGTCATGCCAGCTGGGCGTGGTGCCTGCCTGCCTCCCGGGCAACGGACAGCGGGCTCTGAGCCAGGGCTGTGTTAAGGGCTTTCCCTCACCTGTTCCTCAAACCATCCCTTGAGGTAAGTATCATTACACTCATCTCACAGGAGAGGAAACCAAGGCTCAGAGAGGTTTCGTACTTTATCCAAAGTCACACAGTCACAGGAGAGGCTGGAATTCAAACTCAGATGGTCAGACACCCAGACCCGTGCACTTACGCACAACACCACACTGCCTCCACCCAGGCCACTCGAGGCCACTGGGGCGGCAGCTCTGGAAACTGGAAGCTGCTAGACTGCCTGACAAGTGGGAAATGGGGGAAGGGACCAGAGGCTGCTCAGGCCTGTTCTGTCATGTTCTTTAATGCAGAAACCCTCCTGGCCTCTAGCCGCAGCTAATCAGAAGTTTTCAAACAGATTCTAGACTCGCCATGCACTTCCTCAGACACTCACACGCCACAACTTGGTCAAAGTGAGCAGGAGTCTGGGACCACTTCCTGCCCAGGGCTGCATCAGGCACTCCTGGGAGACCTGCTGCTTCCCCTCTGAGCACACCCCACCCATGCAGGTGCATCCCTAACTGCTCAGGGAGTGGGTGCTGGGGCTTGGGGTGCCTCACAGGAAATGGGAACCCTGCAGGTGGGCCCTATGCCCGTCTTTGTCCCTATGTCAACCAGGGGCAGCACGGCCCCTGCAGCGGCTACTCCAGGGCACAGACCCAGGCTCCTGGTGCCTGGCCTGCAACTCCTGACCAGGGCAGTTGCTGGGGGTGCCCACCTGCTTGCAGAACCGCAGAAATCCGATGGAGTAAGTCTTTCCCCAGAGGCAGCACGTGCCATACATGCAGCTGGACCTGGAAGAGGCGAGCAGAGAAGGGGCTGGTGAGCAAAGAGCCGGACTCAGGAAGGCAGGGCTGCGGGAGGCCGCCCTCACCCTCCTGCAGATCCAGACAAGCTGGGGGAGGGCGGGGTAGGGTGAGGATGGGGCTTGGATCCTGGGCAGTCTTTGAGCACAAGGCCAAGCACAGGGAGAGAAGCAGGAGAGTGTTTGCATATGCAGTAGGGTATATGCAGGAGCAGGGAGACACCGACCTTGGGGTAACAAACCAACTTAAAAGGCACTGAACGTAAAAACTACAAGAGGGAGAAACCGGCAAACAGGAAAGGACAGGAAGAGAGAGAAGGAGAAAGAGCCAGACAGGCCCTCCCAAGAGTTCCAATGAATGGCCTCGCTCAGGAAGTGTGGGAGAGGCAGAGGTCAAGGTCACGGGCAGGGATGGTCTGTGTGACCGGCTGACGCCAGGAGAGCTCGGAGAACGTCAGGCCCAGGAAACAGGGTGGTGTGGGGGGGCGCTGGGGGAACTTCATACTCACTCGATGGGCTTCCCTCTGATCTCTGACATGATGGAACTTTCCCCCCCAAGGTATTCATAGCACAGGCTCAGGAAATTATAGATGACCAAGGCTGTGAAAACAATGTCCAGAGAAAAAGCACTCAAATCAACAGGATGGATAAACAGATGGTGGAATTCTAAACAGCAACGAAAGTGAAAGAACCACAGTCACAGGCAGCAACGGGGAGGGAACCTCAGGGACATAAGAATCCGCAGTGAATATTCCATTTGTAATCAAAATCAGTCACGGCTAAATCATGCTGTTCAGGGAGGCGCACACACACTGCTGGTCACACCACAAAGAAAGGCAAGAAAGTGATTAGCTCCAAATCCAGGGCCGTGTGGGGAGCTGTGGGAGGGGAGCTCGGGACGGGGTGCTGCGGGCTGGAGGAGCTGGCAGTGTGCGTGGTCTGGGTTTCGGCTTTACAGTTGGTTATTAGCCTTATGCACTTTTCTGTTTGTATGTCACAGATCACAATTTTATGACAAAGCAACAATAAAACTTTCTCCAGAGGGATCTCAGGAGAAATGCTCAGCAAGAATGAGATAGAACCCCTTATGCATTCAGCAGCGGGTAGCGGCATCTCAGTGAGCACAGCATGACAAGCTGTAACAAAACCTATGAGAGGTGCACAAAATAGAGTGCAAATTTCTTAGGAAGCTGGGCCAGCTCATCCTGAATCATGACACAGCTTGACATCACCCACAGAGATCCAAAATTTACAACAGCGACCTAGGGCACAGCAGAAGTACACTGTAAATGCCGCAAATACAGCACTATGTTGTAACTGGTCTCCTGGTCAGAGGACTTCTGCGGGGTCAGCAAAGGCAGGCTGCTGCCTGCAGGGTGCTAGAAGCACACAGAAGTGCCGGGAGCCAGGGAGCCAGGGCGTGGAGGGGAGGACAAGGTGCACAGCGGAGGACGCCACGGAGCAGAGGATGCAGGAGGCAGATCAGGGACCTAGCGCAGGGGAACAGGAGATGTGTCCAGCGCAGGAGTGAGGCCAAGGGGAGGGTCAAGGCAGGGTCAGGGGATAATAAGATCAAGGGAGAGGCACCAGCAGCCCTGCAGCCAGCGGGCTCCTTCTTATCTGACCAGCCAACCCCGGTGCAGCAGAAGGGCCTTCAAGGCCCCCCGGTGCAGCCCCCTAGCTCAGCTCAAGATCTCTCGCCAGGTGGCTTGGTCCCTGCCCACCCGTCACACTTCCTTCCCAGCAACACTAGGTGCCCCCTTCCCCTCGGCAGGGTCTTGTGCTCTCCGTGTTTCTGCCCTTGCAGATCCTACGGCCTGGACGCCCTGCCCTCTGACCTGCTGGTACCGTCAACCCGTCAGACACCACCCACCATGAGAAGTCCTCGGCCACCACCATGGGGGCTCATGCGTCCCCACCCACGGAACCTACCGGTTTGCAGACAGACGCTGTGCCCCCGCCCCGCCCACCCCCGGAGTGTGATTACTGACTGGGAGCCTGCTTCTCCCTCGAGCGTGGGCCCAGCCCTCGGCACATACTAACCACACCACAAACGCTTGACTGCCTGAAACTGGAACACAGGAAATCCTGGCCGTACGTTTGGAGGTAGAAGTTGGCCTTCAGCAACGTGGAAAGGAATATATTTGCGGGCTGTACGCCCCTCAGTTGCTCTAACCTAGTAAGGTTGCACGTCTGGGGCTGGGGAACAGGGGCCCAAGTGGCACCCTGCACAAACATGACCCACAGCATCTGTCACCTGTGCTGCAACCGTCCCCCTAGAGACATACAGCAGAGGGTTTGCAGTGTGACTCTGCTGGGAGCCTCTCTGTGGCTCAGTTTCCTCACCTGTTAAAACGGAGACAGAAAGAGCCCCTACAGAGTTAGGAGGTGGCAGGATTTCAGTGAGTATGCAAAGCGCTCAGGAGAGCGGCCAACACTCTCAGTGCTGGCTGTCACGGCCACTACTGTTTATCTGTCCCCTGACGGGGCTGAGGGCCCTGGGAGCTGCCTGTCCGACACAGAAGCAGCTCGGGATGCTTGGTGGCTGCAGGAATCTCCACTGACTGGGCTCCAGGTCACTCTCTACTGACAGAAACTTTGGGGTATCTGACGGCAGGGGGGTGAGAGGCGGGGGGCATCACACCCAATCTGATGTCAGCCTGCTAATAACCTTTGTCCAGAACCATATACGGCCAAGTAGGGTGGATGTGCCCATTCCAGTCTGGGTCCAGCTGTCTTGTGGTTGACGGTATCTTCCAAAGGCAGCCACATCCCATGACAACGACACTCGTCTCAGAAGATGGGGTCTTCTTCCCTCTTTTTGCATCTGGGTGAACTGGGGTGACCACGGCGGAAGCGAAGTGACATCTGACGCTGGGCTTAGAAAAGGCCTCTTTCTTCCGGCTCTTCCTCTCTTGAGACGCTTGCCCTTGGACCCAGCCACCCTGCGGTGAGGAAGCCCATGCTGGCCCACGTGGAGAGTCCACATGGAGAGGCTCATGTGGGGGAGGAAGTGAGGCCCCCAGCTGACATCAGCGTCAACTGCCAGACACGTAAGTAAACCAGACATCAGATGGCCCCTCCCCCAGCCTTCAGGTCTCCAGCTGAGGCCCAGGTACCACGGAGCAGGACCAAACTGTCTCCAGCGTGCCCTGTCCAAATTTCTGACGTGCAGTATCCATGAACACAGTACATGGCTGTTTTACACTAGTCTGTTTGGAGGTAGTTATGGACACAGCTACAGTAAGTGGAATGTACGTAAAACCACTTCCGGAGTTCCCAGGACGCGCCGTGATCTCTCACACCTCCCCTCGGCGGCACATACCGATCTCTCTGCTAAACCCCAGAGGCAGACCCAGCTCAGATGCCACCTTGTCTTTGGCGGCCTCCCCCGTCCTGTCGCCATGCTCACATCACCCCCCACAATCTCTCTGCTGATCTGTCTGATCCTTCCAGTACGAGAGGCAGCATAAAGCAGCCAGAAAGCCATGGATCCCGGAGCCAGACTGCCTGGGTGTGAATCATGGTTCCACCACTTAGGAGCTGTGTGAGCTCAGGCAAGTTTCTTAAGTGCTCTGTGCGTCGGTTTCCTCATCTCTAAGCCGGGGATAACAACAGCTTCTTCCTGGTGAGGCTGCTGTGAGGATGGGCCTTAGGGGTGGGAGTGTGATGCCTTATCTATAAGGCTGTGCTCACGATGAACAGTCCATAGTGTCACCCACTGTCTTCTGTAAACACTGTAAACACCTTGCAGGCAGGAACCGAGGCCCACCCACAACAACCACCAAAGGGCTTGACACTTCCATACTCAATCAACACGGAAGGAACAAACGAAACGAATGGATGGACACAGGCCACAGCTCCAGGTGAGGCTCAGAGAGGCGGGGCAGGCGGGTATGGCCAACACTCAGTCTTGCACTCAAGGAGCTCACCCTGTCACAGCCTGGGAAGCTGCACCTTCCCCAAGGTGACCAGACTTCCAGTCCCCAAAGACAAAACCCTCAGGCGAGGCCACAGGGGGCCAAGGTTCATCAGCCTCTCTGTCCAGAACCACCAGGCTAGGCTGTCCTGCAATCCACTCCTGGGAAGAGCTTGGTGCCCGAGCTCACATCCTTTCCTGTGCCACAGCACACGCGGCACGCTCCTGATTACGTGGTCCACCTGTCTGTCCATATGCAGCTCTGCACTCAACTGGTCAGATCATCAAATTTCATCCATCTCTCAGTTCAGGACTTTTGACCTTTCCACAGTGCTATGGGGCCAGACAGTCTGGCCAAATGCCAGTTTGCTGACGGTGTCTGTTAAAGAGTCATTAGTGAGTCAATATTGCATCTCGGAGAAGGGAGACAAGACAGAATCTCCTCGAGATCTCCTCAACCAGCCCACACCAAGACCCACTGACCATCTGGACAAATCAATGCCCTTCCGAGCCATGCAAAATACCCCCACCCCCCACCCCAGCTGGACAACTCAACACACACCCCAGGAACAAACACAGTGATATGCTGGCTCTGGACATCAGAAGAGCAAAAAAGATTATGAGTGGGGTTCTCGACCAGCAGCACTGTCGCCTGACCACACTTCTGACCACAGCTCCAGTTCTGGTCCCCTGGAGAGGCCCCAGACACACAAGTGACCAAGGGGCCCACAGGGAGCATCCAGCATGAGGGAAGGGATGGGTTCCCGCCCACCCCACCCCGGCCTCTCTCTTTCTCACCCTGGAAAATCAGGTACCTGGAGCTTTCAGCTCCATTCTAGATACCAAACCTTAAAGGACCAGAATGGAGATGAAAGGAGGACGGCGCTGGGGACTTGAGGCCTGGAGGAAAGACATTAGGGATCACTTTCATATAAGTGAGGACCACCTTCGTCCAGACGGTCAGACAGGACCCACTCATCCCAGGGGCAGATCCTAGGACTTCAGCTTGGTATAAGAAACAATTTCTGGCAGGTAGTCTTCAGAGATGAAAGGTAGTGAGCTCCCTGCCAGTGGAAGCATGCAATCAGAGGCTAGGCAGCCTCTGAGCTGAGACATTAAAGGGGTTCCAAGCAGCTAGGTCGGAAGCTAGCGTCCCTTCCGACCCTGAGATGCGAGGCTTTCTTTCCTCACTGGCAACTTCTCCCACCAAGAGCTGTCTGGACAGGAAGCTGCAGACCAAGAGGTTACTCTCCACCCAGCCTCCCATCCAGCATCCCCCCTGGCCTGACAACTGCAACCACACAGCCCTCAGGGGCCCGAGGGACTTCAAGAGAGGACCCGCTAAGAAGCACACTCTGACTGTCCCTGCCAGCTGCAGAGGACTGTCCTCGTGAGTCCCCCACTGCAAGTGACACTGGCTCCAGGTCACTGACGATCCCAAGTTCACCTCCTCCACACACCTGCAGCCCCTAAAGCCGGCCTCAGGGCCTAGCCCTTTTCGCTGCACAGAAATACTTTGGTTATTTGGAAAGATATATTTCAGAGTAACTTGTGGATGAGCCCGGAAAACTTAATTTTGACCACTTTGGACAGAAACCTTCTCTGCTCAGTAAACAGGGGCACCCAAACATTCTTTCCTGCTTTTTCTGTGACTGGTGATCACCGCTGACAACGACGGATGCGACGTGCTACAGCCAGGTGGGCGGGGTCCTCCCTAAGCACCTGTCCCCAGACACTGAGCTGCTCCGACGGCACTTTGCTCTTCCTTCCTCATAGCTTTTCTGTCCTTTGCCGTTCCTGCTCATTGATGCTTCTTGCCACCCGAAACACTGATTCTGGTCCCTCTTTCTATTTGTTTCTTCCGGATGTCTGCCTTTATTCTGATTGGTTGAGCTCTTCTGATTCCTGGCTCTCTCAGAGCCATGGGCAACAAGGGCCACCACCAGCCCGTGAGTCCTCCTGGCAGCACACTGGCCTCTGGGTCTTCTGTGGTCCTCAGTGGTATTCATCCAGGCTGTGTGCTCCCTACCTGGGAAGACGTTTTACTTGGGCCAGATTCCAGGAAGCTAAGTTTTGTCCCAAATCTGAAACCGGGACAGCTTTCAGAAAATGAGGCGTCATCCTTTGCTTCTTTCATGCATGTAAAATCTCTTCCCTTAACAAGAGTTCACACTTTTGCAGGGGAGAAACTTGTCCTGTATTCCTTCACCAAGCCGGCACGGAGCAATTCCTAGGCCTCAGAGACCCAGGGCTGAGTCCAGCCTCTGGCAATCACTCTCTGGGTAACTTGGGCAAGTTTCTTAGCCTACGTGAATTTTTTTTTCACATCTGTAAAACGGGGGTGATAATATATACCCCACCAGGTAATTGAGAGGTGAGAATGAGCTAACAGTAATGAAAAATGCATGGTAAACTGTGACGTGCCACACGAACGTTATTGAGAAAACAGTGCCGCACGAAACACCTGTGGAGGGTGTCTCCCTCGTCTGAGCTCTGGCCACCCACATGTCTGCCCACAGAGCTCCCCAGGCTGTCTCAGAGTCAACTTTAGGGGCTACCTCTCACCCCAAACACAATCAAACACTAAATGTAGGTAAGGGGGTTGGATTCTACCCCTCCACCCTGCCTGCCCCCTACACCCTGGTGGCACGTTCCTTAGGCTCTGTGAATTCCGGCCCTTACCAGGCAGTAGCTGCAGAGCAGGGGCACCGTGGACAAGCATTCACTTCTCCCTGGAAAATGGAAACACCACCTCCAAATTCGCAGGGTTTACCTCCACTCGCCCCTGAAATGCCCCTGAAGTGAGAACGAATGGCGGGAAGGTACAAACCTTCAAGGACAAGGACACGGCACCAGAGGCAGCAAACAAGGGATGTCGACCAAAGCTCTGGAAGATGTGGCACGGTCACTAACCCCAGGGACAGGAGGGAGCCAGTGAGAACCCCAGGAACCCGAAGACGGGGCGCACCACGCAGCTCTGATGGCTGTGGGTAGGGGTGCAAACGGAAACGCTGGCCTACAAGTGTCCACGTGGAGCTCTGGGCTTTTTACTTTCAAGACAGGTTGTGATGGTTCTGTCCTCACAGAACCTGGCCCAGCTGAGGACAGCAACGCGAAGACTTGCAGAAAATAGAGAGAGGAAGTCTAAATACCAAGGGGAGATGTCCAAGGCCTTTCCTGGGCTGCACCTGTAGCTCAGCCCCTCAGCTCCTTCCTCCCAGGCAGGAGATGAGAACATTATTCTCTGGGGAAACAGGTCCAGAATCAAAGCCTTCATTTGGTGTCTGCCCCGCCACCACACGAAAATGGAAGAGGAAACGCCCCGTGTCCTATCACCCAACTGGGAGGAGGCCCAGCAGTTTTAAGCCCCATCCTTTTTTTATTTTTATTTTTTGCGGTACGCGGGCCTCTCACTGTTGTGGCCTCTCCCGTTGCGGAGCACAGGCTCCGGACGCACAGGCTCAGTGGCCATGGCTCACGGGCCCAGCCGCTCCACAGCATGTGGGATCTTCCCGGACCGGGGCACGAACCCGTGTCCCCTGCATCGGCAGGCGGACTCTCAACCACTGCGCCACCAGGGAAGCCCCCATTCTTAAATATAAAAAATAGCCAAGGACCTGAGACATTTGAGGAAAGCTTCTTACCCAAAGGTCAAAGAGCAAAGCAAACAAACAGATGGAAGGAATTCAGGAGACAGAGATAATGCAGGGAACAGAAGAAAACTGTAATTAGCATCCCCAGAAAAAGAAGAACCAATACCAAGAACAAGGCTAGGAAAAAGAGAGCAGGGATGAGCTCCTGACATTTTACAACATGATAAAGGAAATAAAACCTCAACAGAGGGACTTCCCTGGTGGCACAGTGGTTAAGAATCCACCTGCCAAAGCAGAGGACATGGGTTCGATCCCTGGTCTGGGAAGACCCCCACATGCCGTGGAGCAACTAAGCCCGTGCACCACAACTACTGAGTCTGCACTCTAGAGCCCACGAGCCGCAACTACCGAGCACGTGTGCCACAACTACTGAAGCCCGTGTGCCTAGAACCCGTGCTCCGCAACAAGAGAAGCCACCGCAATGAGAAGCCCACACATAGCAACGAAGAGCAGCCCCCTGCTCGCCACAACTAGAGAAAGCCTGCGTGGAGCAACGAGGACCCAATGCAGCCAAAAAAAGAGAGAGAGAGAGAAAAAAACTTCAACAGAAAAGCTCAAAGGTAACGATTAAAAAACAAAACAAACAAACAAAAAAAACACCTCCTGAAAAGCAGAACAAAAAAGAGATGGAAAATCCCAGGAAATTGTAAAGGAAATTTGAGGCTCAATCCAGAAGTGCAACATTCTGCTTAACAGGAATCCCAGAAAAAGGGCTAATAAAGCGGAGGGGAAGACATGATCAAAACACATTCAGGAAAACTTCCCAGAACCACAGGACGGGGGTTGCTTCCACACTGAACTGAAAGGGCCCATCAGGGGCCCGGCACAATGAACATCCCACCGCTTGTGAGGTTTCAGGACAATGGGGATAAAGGCAAGAGCCTAAAAGCCAGGGGGGGAAAAAAAAAGGTCACATACAATCATTAAGGATCAGAATCCAGCAGACTTTCCAAAAACAACACTGGAAACTAAGAGAATGTGAAAAACGTGCCTTCAAAATTCAGAGGGAAAATGATTTCCAATTTAGAATCATATTCCCACTGAACACCAATCGAATAAACAATATAATAAAGATATTTGCAGATAATTTTCAGATTTCAAAAAACAAAACTCCCATGCAACTTTTTTTCTCAGGGAGCTCCTAGACGTGCGCGAACTAAGAAGAGAGCAGACGTCAAAAGTGGAAAAGATGGCATCCAAGGAGCAGGTGATTCACGACAGGAGAGGCGACAGGATTCCCGGGATGACGGTGAAGGAAAGACCCAGGACAACAGCTGAGCAGAAGGAGGCCTCAAGGGCAAGCAGTGCAGACGGGAGCAAGAAGGGCAGGGCTCCAGGAGCACCACCACCCGGAAACCCTAGAGCTAGGAGGCGAGCTGATGTGTCTGGCGTCACTGACAGGAGGGCTTCTTTTTTCACTTGCCTGAAGCATTTGCGGAATAAAGTAATGATAGAGACACAGAAAACAGAGCAAACCAAAAAGCCAGACAAGTAGTAACCAGAGGAAAAATGAAGTCAAACGAGGAAACGTCGTCTTGGGACACTGTAAGGCTCAGCTTTGAACAACATTTACAGACGTGTAATGATGTATACGCTGAACGCAGACTAAGAAAAATCATGATAGGGTCACGTTAAAAAGACGAAGGAAAGAAAACGTGTGCGTGTGTGTGTGTGTGCGTGTGCGTGCGTGTAGCTGGAGGTAACATACCTAACTCAAGACCTTCCACAGCAGGAGGTCACTACAGAACACGACATAAAATTGAAAAAGCAAGAAACAACAGTATAATCATATTTTTAGGTTATTCTAGAAAAAGAAACCGGTTTAAAGAGTTTAAAGCAGGATGACTTTGGGAGTGAGGAGGAGCTGGGGCAGTTCTGTGTTTCAAACATATGCATGTATTACCTTAATAAAAGTAAAATTTTAGTTGTTTTAATTTTGTTAAAAAGAAAAGCAAATGTCCCTGCGATGCCCGGCAGAGAGTCTGGCTCTGACCTGGCCTGCGGGACGGGCTGGCTCCAGGCGTTGGGACACTGAGGAGGAAGGGTGGGAGGAGGAATGAACGGGGAGGGGCTTCTTTTTGAAGTGTAAGGGACACACCCCATCACCAACTCTACAGGGGAAGCTCTTGCTGGCAGCTGCAGATAAGACCACAAAAGGGGAGGGTCCAAGACAGAGCAGAGGTGCTCGAGCTGGCCAGGCCAGAGCCAAGCCCACTGACTCAGACACTGCAAGCTGGTGAACTCGGGGCGGGGGGGGGGGGGGGGGGGGGGGGGGGGCAGCCTGAACTTCACAGCAGCTGCTGTGCTGTTTGTAAACTCCCTCGGAGAGGCCAAGCGGATAATAGCGTTGCTAGGAGATGTGCTTCGCAGGGCAGCAGGCTTCCCGGGAGGACCTTTACGTGGCTGGGAGGAAAGTTGGGACAGGCAGGGCCTGAACAAAAGGGCTTCTGGGGTGGGGGGAGTTACCAACCATCTGCTGCTGCCTCTGAGGCCTGGAGTGAGGATGGTGCGGAGGCCCCGGCGGTGCCCCCCTTCTGCCATGCGCCCCAGACTTCAGGGCCCAGGAGAGAAAGGAGCCTATACTTGCCCCCCATCACATAGGAGACACCCCCCACCTCCGCCCCCAGCAGGGATCAGCTCTTTGCTTCTCAAGAAACCAGTCGGCATTGGCTGCTCCTGAGCACCGGGCAAGGCTGGCAGCTGAACGGAAAAGGGTTCTCAGTCCCACCTTCCCCAACCTCAGCCTTTACAGCTCCCCAGGTGCCCAAAGGTCTCCCTGGGGACTCCACTGCTTCCAGGAACACCAGGCGCTAGAGCCCCAGTTATGCCCTGAGCAGGTCCCCGCCTGGCCACAGTGTTCTCACCTGACAGAGCCGGGCCAGCCTGGGGATTCAATGAGGCCCCACGTGGGCGAACGCAAGGCATGCAGCAGGTGTTCAATAAAGTCCCTTATTCATTCGAAAAATGCAGAAGGAGTGAGCACCCATCACGTGCCTGGCTCTGTCGCACAGGCTCTCCGCCCATTCCTGCTCTCATGGAGCTGACAGTCCACGAGGGAGACGGAGCAAACCGGGCTCGCAGGCTGTCTGAGCTTAACTGCAAACCACGGTGAGGCCGAGAGGACTCGGACAGGGGGCTGGGAGCGGGAGCGACGGGGAGGCCTTTCCGAGGAGATGCTGGAGGCAAGATGAAGGAGGAGGCTCTGCAGCCACTGGGGAAACTGATGTGCCGGGTGGGCGGGAAAAGGGGTCAATGTGACCGCAGGGCTGGTGGGGCGCAGTCTGTGCCTGTCAGGTGCCTGCATTCCCTCGCCAAGTCCAAAGGCATTTCCTGTGCCCTGCAAGTCCTCAGGTTCAAAGTGGGACAAGAAGAGAGACTCTAGCTTCTTTGGGGATGAGCACGCTACACCCCAATATCCACTGAGCCCAGGGCTGGGGCAAAGCCCTCTGGGGTCTGGGAAGCAAATAACCAGTCGTGGTCAGAGCTGCCGGGCCTCGGCATAAGGAATACCAGGTCTGGTCACTCTACCCGAAACCAACAGTGCAGGTATGGGGAGAAAACAGGAAAACGCAGGACCACGAGAGGAGGGTGGGCATCAGAGCAGGGGTCTTGCATTCAAGGGCACTCCTTCCCATCCCTGCTGGCCTCTTTGGGTACAGGCCAAAGCCTCGCTGGCCTGTGACTTGTCTTGGGGCCTCTGGCCAGCCCCTCCCCTTCACCCCCCTACCACCTGGAGATTTTCTAAACTGCAGTTTCCAACCACATCGTATTTTTGTGTATCACCAGTAAAAAGAAAATCTAAGTTTCCCTCTGTGTCCCACAAGGCTTTGTATGTCCCCGTCCCCGCTCCCATGGCAATGCCCTCCAGCTGCTGGTCTCTCCTCTGGCCGTGGCCGGCCCCTTGCACAGCTCCCAGCGCCTCCCAGCCCAGCACGCTGGGACTCCTCTCTGCCCAGAACGAACGCTCATCCACGGTACGACATGGCGGACGCTGACTCATTCTCTGAGACGCTGCTCCCCGCCCACCCCAGGCCAGGGCCACTGGGAGAGAGCGTCCCTGTCTCCTTGTGCTGACAGTTTAGGTGGCACAGACGTCCGGAGGGCAGGCGGTTGAGGGCGGGCTTGCCCAGGGCCCAGCGCAGGGCCTGGCCGGTGCTCGCAACTCGGTATAGGAGCGGGTGGCGCTTTCACACCACACACGAGAACTGCCCCCTGAAAGGCAGCGAGTCACCTGTCCCAGCAGCACAGGCTCCTCCAGGGACAAAGCCCTCAGAATTAAGACACGTGGGGAGGGAGGTCCAGTCCTGCTACCACCTTACCACGGACCCCTGGATAAGCCCCTTACCCGTCTGTACCTGGGGCTTCTACCTACAAATGGACCACTTATTTGCTGCCCACTCCCCCATCAGAGATGCCGGCACTGAGAAATGAGACACAGGTGGAGGGTCCCTGCTCCCAGGTATCTGTGGAGGTGTTTGGGGGCCGCATCGCAAAGCGCCTCAGCAGGTGAGACGCTGGCTACATGTGGGCTGGTACCTGGATGGAAACCGTGAAGGGGTTCAAGAAGTGACGGCTGGCCCCTCAGGGAGGAAGCTGGGACACCCAGACAAGGTGGGTGCACAGCCCCCGGCCCAGCCCTGCACCCCCCTCCCCTGGCCCTCCCGGCGCCGCTCGCGCTGTCCTCACCCTCGTAGCAGTCGCGCACGGTGCCGAAGTACACGTAGTACTGGTCGTTGGTGAAGAAGAGGAGGCTGAGCCAGGAGTCGAAGGCGTAGATGGGCACGATGAAGAGGATGCGGACGATGTAGCGCTGCTCGTTGGGGCAGCTGTAGCAGCGCAGGTGCATGTAGATCTGGGGGCAGAGGGGCTGCGTCAGTCAGGGCCCACGGCCCGCCTTGGCCCGCCTGCTCCACAGGAGGAGGAGGCCAGCCCGTGTCTAGCTCCGTCCTCACGAGCGCTGGGACCAAGTCACTCAACCCTGAGGCTTGGCGTCCTCCTCTGTAAAGTGTGATGACACAAAACTTCCGTCGTGAGGCGGTGGGAGCATCAACCACAGGGCGCGTGAAGCTTGCAGGCTGCGCGTGGTGGCGCCGGGGCCACCGCACAGACACCGGCCACGAGGCCACACCCAAGACCGCGCACATCAGCCAGGGATGTGCCGGCATCCACAGCTGTGACAAGCTCCCTGGGGACCCGTGTGCACGGCCAGGTTTGGGAACTGGGTGCCTGGTGCAGAGGAGGCTATTAACACGCGTGTGCGTGTCCCTCCACCGCCTGGCCTTTCTAAACACCTGGCCCCTGGGGCATGGAGCTAACACACAGGCGTCCAGGTGGTCGCCCACCCCACCCCGTCCCTTAACTAACTTATGGTGTAGAGGGCGGGAGGGACGGGACCCTCACTTTCACAGAAGGTGGGAGCACTTCCTGGCTGAATGGCTGCAGTGATGGCCTGTCTCATTTTCCCATCTGTTGAACAGGTGCAGTGCTGCCTGCCTTGCTGGGAAGTTGGGAGAATGCAATGTGGTTTTTAGAAAGCAGGAGAAAAAAAAAAAAGCTGCATACAAGTGCCAAGAACTGCTCTAACCACGATGCACAGTCCCAGCAGCCAGAGTCTCTCGTCTCCGCTCCCATGACTTCATGCTTGGCCCAGCCGAGCCCTGGGCTTGGGAGGAAGAGAACAAAGTATTCCCCATCTGCTGTGAGCCAACCACCTTGGAAGCAGTCGAGTTCTAGAAGGGACGGGGAACACTGGGACCCAAACAGGCTCAGCCTCCCCTCTTCGCTTGGCAACCTTCAAACCTTCTTCCTGGGGCAGCCAAGGCACATCCCAGCCCATGGCAGCCTCCCCGGGGACAGCGAGCACAGGGGGACGTGAGACTTGACTTCTATCCCAGCTCCACCACCAACCTGTACGTGACTAGGCTGGTTCCCCTCCCTCCTCCCTCTCTGGGTGTCAATTTTCTCATCTGCAAAGGGGTCACTGCCATCCTGTGCCCCTGAACAGTTCCCAGGCTCCCCTGCCGTTTAGGCTAGACACATGACCAGTTCTGGCCCTTGGAAGTGGGCCATTTCTGGTTGAGAAAGTTAAACACCCAGAGTGCTTTCTGCACACGCCCCTCCCCACAGCTGTCAGATGGATGATGTCTTAAAAGCTGCAAGATGCTGGAGCCACAGAACGGAAACTGACCTGCACTGGGCTGACTGAGCGGGAACCTGACTCCCCCGGGTGAAGCCCCTGAGATTTCGGGCTTATTTTTTACTGCAGTGTAGCCTGGCCTGGCCTAACTCATACCCTGTTGGACAACAAACCTTTCAGGACCTCCCTAGAGGGCTGGGGCTCACTGGCTCAGGGGCTCCTGCCCGGCCTGGGTACCTGGTGGCAGGTGATGAGCAGGGCCGTCCAAACGAAGAAGCCAGAGATGGCCTGAGCGGCGGTTGTCATCAGGAACACAGGCTGCTCCATAGCTGTGGGGCTGCCTTCGGGCATCACGGAGACACTGGGCGAGGCTGCTGCTGTTGTGGGCGACGCTGGATCTGGGGCCAGTGCGGCCCCCCTCACAGTCATGGTGCCCGGCAGCAGGGGGCTTCCTGAGAGAAACCCTCGGGGTAAGCGATGAGCTGGCCTAGAGAGAGGGAACCGCAACGTTAGCCTCCTTCCAAGCGTCAGTGGCGGTGTTGGAAAGAACCTTCCAGGTCTCTACTTCCACTTTCGAAATGTGACCAGACCCTGACCACGTCTCACTCCAGCCCCCAGCATGTCTCCCCTGGATTAATGGAACAGGCTCCTGACCGATCTCTCTGCTTCTGCCCTTGCCCACACCACCCCACACGGCAGCCGTGTGAACCTTCTAAGATGTTAGCCAGATTGGGTCCCTCCTCTGCTCAAAACCCTCCAACAGCTCCCATCTCCGTCGGAGTATAAGCTGCTGTCCTTACAGAGCACATGGGCCCTCCGTGCTCTCTGACCTCATCACAATTCCCATCTCGATCCTTCCCTCCAGCCACAGTGGCCTCCTGCTATTTCTTGGACACGCCAAGCCTGCTCCTGCCACAGGGCCTTTGCACTGGCTGTCTCTGCCCAGCCACACAACTCACTCCCGCACTTCCTTTAGGCCTCTGCCCTGACCACCTGCTCAAACGTGGCAAACCCTCCCTCACCCCAGGCGCTCCTGACCACTTTGCTTTGCTTGATTTCTCTCCAGAGCACTCATTACCATCCCACTCCATGTGACAAACTGTACCTTACTCACATGTTCATTAATTACCTCCTGCAGCAGACACAAGCTCCCTGAGGGCAGGGGCCCCGCTCTGCTCACGGCTGGATCTCTGGCACTTGGAACAGGGTGGGCACACAGCAGGTGCTCAGTAATTACCTGCTGGCTCCGCCCATCTTTACACCTCCGGGTCTAGCAAGATCACGTTAGCACTGAGGCATCCCCTCTACGGGTATGTGTCTCTTCTTTGCCATTTCTCCCCAGTTTCCCTGATGGCTAACATCCACTCCTCACCAACCAGCTGTGCCGTTCTGGAGACTTCGCGGCCCTTCCCCGCCAACAAACTGCTCACCTTTTAACTTAGCTCATGTATCACTCTTCCTAAAAGCCTGTCCTGTTCACCTTCCCCAGTCAGGTACTTCCACGCATTTCACCCGCCTCTGTTGTTCTACGTAACACGCCGTTCTGTCATTGGCTCGCGTTTATCCTCCTAAGTCTGCCTACTCTTCGAGGCAAGACCACTTTTCCATCTTTAAATCCCCAGCACCGAGCTGAGCACCAAGGCCATTTGTAACATTTATTTTATTATCTATTGATTTTCACAACTTATTCCAAAAGGAATTTGAGGTACTTCAGAGAGAAGCAAAGAACAGAGTTGAGGAAGCTGGCCTAAAGGAAGATTCTGGGTGGGAGAGATGGGAGTGGGCGGGACACAGGATGGCACTCCAGGGTCCCAGGCAGTTACCCCAGGCGGGCTGTCATGTCAGCCCCGCACTTCCTGGTGGCAACAAATTAATGGTTTCACGCTGGATGGTAACCCAGATGTTATGGGAAGAGCTGTTGTGAGGGATCTCCTGGCAAGTGTACGAACAGGGACCAATGCTGGCCGGGGTCTAGAACCGCTCTCAAAGAGCAAAGCCATTCTGTCAGAACCACCCGGAACTGCTCTTGGGAGGGCTGGCCGCTCCTGCATCCGCGAGCTTCCGAGACCCAAGGCCCTGACGGAAGTGCCTTTCAGTGCTGCCACCTGTTGACAGGTTAAGCACGCCGTCCTGGGGCCACGGAGCCTCCTGGCAACAGAGGCCCTGGAAGACTAACCTGCAATGGACCAGGGGACCAACCAACCACTGATGCAAACAGATGCAAAGGTGAGAGTCCAAAGAGCCCTGGCCGGGGCTCATGTCTCAGCTCCACCCCAACCAGCCGTGTGTCTGCACGGGCTCACTGGGCCCAGAGGGTCCCCACTGCCTGACCCAGAAAATGGCCAAACCCCCAAACCCAACCATCTCAGCCTGAACCCTGAGGTCAGCCCAGATGACCTCTCCCAGTGCCTTCCCAGTCTGAGCTGATATTCTCAGCCAAAACATTCTGACACCAACGGGAGGTTTCCCTGGGCCTTCCTGGGGTGCACCATGACCCCGCAATGAAGAAGAGGTTCTTTGCCCACCATCTCCCCACCCTTCTGCCCCCATCTGAGCCATGTCTGCTCTTAGCTGTAAGTTATTACCCCAGGAGAGCCCTCTATATTGCTATTTTCCTATAAAAATAAATGATCTATAACACACCAACCAAGAGAAGAATCTAGATTAAAAACTCAAAACTGGAGACGTCATCTATATAAAGAAACTCAAAACTGGAGAAGGTGCCTATATAAAGACTGGTGGTGCTTTGAAAAAGAGACACAGTGACAAGTCTAAGAATAGCTCCTGTAAGTATGGTTGCAAAACTGAAAAGCAGTGCCAGAAATATTTCCAGAAAAAGAAGATTTGGGTTGTAAATCATCATCTTTGTCTGTCATCCCAAATTAAATGAACAAACACAAGGAAATGGGAGGGGGGGGCTTCAGGAAGTACAAATACTCCCCAATCTTCTCCTTCTGAGCAAGGGCCGGGTGTGTCAAAGGCTGTTTTGTCCTCTACTAACGGCAGTGTTGAGAAGGCCCTGTACAGACTCCCCCGAGGGGAGACGGCTGAGCTCTGACCCCACCCTAACCCGCACCACAGGTAACCCTCCAGGGCATCTATGTAGCTTGTGGGAGCTGATGAAGGCTCCGCCCCGTTTCTTGCTGGGACTCTGCTTCCTCACACTCAAGTGCCCTCCTTATGTAGGTCATCTGGTTCCCAAGAAGTCCACTCAAGAGAGGGCAGGTAACTTGCCCCCAAATTAGACGCTGGACTTAAACCCAGGTCCTATAACACATTTTAGGTGCCTACTGTCTACCAACCCAGGCCGTGGATGAGCTGCCCTCGGGCTCCAGAGCCCCCTTCCAGGACAGGGGTCACGGCCGTCTCACCAGGGCCCTGACTTCTTCTTGCAGGAAGGGGAGGGAGGTACTTCCCAGGAGGGGAAGCCACAACCTGGGGGAGCACTCCGGCGGCCCGACCCACGCTGGCCATGTTTCGTACTGGGGGCCCTGTGATATACAAACCATTTACTTCACTCTCGGGCGGCCCTCGCTGTTTGCAAACCATTTTCCCCAACATGATCTCATGCTTTCTCTCACAGCAATTCTGAAGTAAGTAACACTATCTACATCTTAGAGATGAGAAAAATGATGTGAAACTGGGTTTTACAGCTTCCGGGGGTAGCACCAAATGACTTGAGGGTTTTCATAATAAGCCCCCAAAATACTTCAGACAATGCTCTGACTTACAGATGCAGGGTCCCCGGCACCCAGAGAGGCAGGTGAAGGGAGCTCCTGGAAGGCTGTCTCCCAGAGCTCACCCTGTTCCCAGGACCCCAGGCAGCTCACGGCACTAGACCCCGCAAAGTTCACAGAGTGTGGGTGCTGGTGGCAGAGGATGTACACTGGGGTCCCATCCTTTCACACTCGGGACGGGCACCTACCTGGAAAGGACCTCTGCCTGCCTGGGTCCCACAGGTGAGCAGGACACTGGCCCGGTGGAGCCCCGGGCCTGGGAGAAGTGGGAGTTTGCTCCCCAGGGAAAAGCCTCCCCCACCCCCCCGGCTGCCTTTCTTCAATGCGGCACACACATGCCAGAGGGGGGGATACACGGATGCAGCTCAGAACCCCAGATGCTCTGGCAGGTCCCCTGTATTTTCTTAATCGACTGAACGTTAAAACTTCTGCCAGGGTCAGGCAGAGAGCCTGAGGGGAGACACTGGAGTCGTCTTTCCAACAAACACATCCGGAGGCCTCTGGGTGCTGTGCTGGGCACGGAAGACCCGGCCTCGGCCTCAAGGACTCACGGCTCCTCTACACGCCTGCTCGATGCAACAGGGGTACCCAGAGGCCTTACTTACCCCACCGCACTGCACAAGGGTGAGTGCCGAGCACCCAGGGAACCCCGAGGAAGCACCAACTGCCTTGGCCAAGGCTGGGGAGGGGGTGGGGTAGGCTCTGAAGCGGCAGGGACTTTGGGGCAGAGTCTCTATGGGGCGTAACCGAGCTCCAGCTGTGAAGTCACCAAGCTGAGCTCCTGCCGGACTCCACCGCCTGCTGGCTTGACTTCACCTCTCAGAGCTTCAGCTGCTTCGTCTATAACATTTGAGGGCAACGACGTCATTGTCGGGGGAGTGTTCCGCTTTACACAAGCCCATTAGTAAATGGAGACAGAATGCGACCAAAAAAATGACCATTTTGCAACTCCTAACACAAATAATGGGCATAGATACAGATCATCAGCGGACGATGAAACCGCTAAGTGAGAGGCGGATGGGGAACCTGATAAGGGATGGAACAGGCAGCACCCTCCAAACCCACAGTCAAGGTCAACGTCACTAAAGAGGGGCAGCCAGAAGTGTTGAGCCCCCTAGTGAGGTGCACAGGCAGCACACAGCACCACCTAGGAAGGACCCTCACCCCAGAAGTGAACTGGAATCAAAACAAGTCGCTAGAACTAACCACCAGTATCCAGGAAATACAGAGGGTAGCAAAACAGATGATACCGCCAGGAAGTAGCAGCCAAAGCCAGACCACGGGACGGTCTATAGGACAAATGACCTGGTTTCTCCCAGGAGTTAGGGGCTTATAAACAAAGGTGGCTGCGGGGCTGTTACGGAACAAAGCCAAGGAGACGTTACAACTAAATGCAATGTCTACTAGACCCTGTTGGGTCCTGGTGCGAACAAACCAATGATTGAAAGAAGACCTCTTTGAAATACACAGCACACAGGAATTCTTGCCGATTTTGTTAGGTGCATGGTGGGTATGTAAAAATAAAAGTCCTTATCAATGGAGGAAGAATAATCTTTTTAATAAATAGTGCTGGAACAATTGGATATCCAGAAGCAAAAAAGAAAAAGAACCTTAACCTAAACCCTATACCATACACAAAAATTAATTCAAAATGCATCATGGATTTAAATGTAAAGTGTAAGCCTACAAAACTTTTAGAAGACCCAGGAGAAAATCTTTGAAACCTAGGGCTAGGCGAAGTGTTCTTAGACTTGACACCAAAAGCATGACCCTGTAAAAGGAAAAATTGACTGGACTTCACTAAAAGTAACAACTTTCATGCTGTGGCTCTGTGAAGAGGATGAAAAGACAAGCCACATAGTGGAAGAAAATATCTTCCAGCCACATACCCAACACACCAGCACCTAGAACACAGAGTATAGGAAGAATGCTCAAAGCTCAACAGTAAAAAAAGAAAACAAACCCAAAAAAACCCAAACAATCCAATCAGAAAATGCGCAAAAGACACGAACAGACATTTCACTCAAGAAGGATCGTGGCCAACACGTAAATAGCTGTTCAACGTTAGCAATTAGGGAAATGCAAACTAAAACCACAATGAGATATCACTACCCACATATAAATACGAAACAGTGACATCAAATGCTGGTGAGGATGCAGAGAAACTGGCTCTCACATACGTTCCTGGTGGGAGTATAAAATGGCTGAGCGGCTCTGGAAGAGAGTTTAGCAGTTTCTTGTAAAACTAACATGCACCTACCATACAACCCAGTAATCACTTTTAGACATTTATCCTAGAGATATGATTGTACATTCACCCCAAAACGTATACACAAATGTTCACAGCAGCTGTGTTTGTAATCCTCAAAACATGGAAACAGTCCAAACGTCCCTCAACGGGTGAAAGGTTAAACTCTGCTCTGTCCAGACCATGGAATACTACCCAGCAACAAAAAGGAACAAACTATTGACACAGGCAACAGTCCAAACAGATCTCAGGGCACTATGTTTAGTGAAAATAGCCAATCTCAAAAGATCACATACTGCCCGATTCCGTTTATATAACATTCTCAAGATGAGAGATCTATAAAGATGGAAAACAGATTAGTGGTTGGCGGAGGCAGCAAGGAAAGTGGGCGCACAGATACCCAGAGGGTAACACAGGGAGTTCCCTCCAGGCGGTGAGATACTTTGTATCTTGATAGTGGTGGCGGCTACAGGGGTCTACAGGAGACAAAACTGCATAGAACTACACACACATAAGAACAGTGAAAACTGAATAAGGTCTCTCTGTCTAGTTAACAGTACTGTACTAATGTCCATGTCCTGGTTTTGATACTGTCCTACAGTAATTTGAGATGTCACCATTGGGGGGAAAAAAGGTACATGGGACTCTACATACTATTTTTGCCACTTCCTGTGAGCCTATAATTATTCAAAATTTAAAAGTTTTTAAAGGGTTCTTATTAAGAAGAGATGTACAATGAACTACTTAAGGGCAAAAAAGAACATGACATCTGGGCTTTTGCTCTTTGAAAAGGGGGAGAGGGACAGATGCAACAAGATTGCCAGATGTTGCTAACTGTTGCAGCTGAGTGACTGACGGGTAGAAATGCATTCTATCAATACTATGCACTCTACTTGTGTTAGAAATTTTCCACAATAAAAAGCTTTAGACTGTAGAACAGTAGAATTTTCCACCAAATTTGTAAAGAGATGGGCAGTCACTCAGGAAATTGTATCAGAGATTTACTGGTTATCTTGTAGAAATGCAATCAGAAAGATTTCTCAAACCTAACAGCGGAGCTCAACACATCTTTTTTTTTTTTTTGCAGTACGCAGGCCTCTCACTGCCGCGGCCTCTCCCATTGCGGAGCACAGGCTCCAAGACGCGCAGGCTCAGCGGCCATGGCTCACGGGCCCAGCCGCTCCGCGGCATGTGGGATCTTCCCGGACCGGGGCACGAACCCGTGTCCCCTGCATCGGCAGGCTGACTCTCAACCACTGCGCCACCAGGGAAGCCCAACACATCTTTCTTTTACCAAAAAAAAAAGTTCCAATTCCCCATTTTTTCCTATGACCACTGGTTATCAGAGAGATGCTTCCCAGGGATGTTTCAAAAACATCTTAAGGCATATTTAATATGTCCCTTCACAGGAAAGGCATGTTATCACAATGAATGAGAAAGGAACTGCTCTTCGAAAGAAACCTCAGTTAGGGCAGAGCTTTCTGGAAAAGTATATGTGAAAATGCTTCTCCTGTTGTAGGATTTTATCACCAAAAAGAGTATGTCTGTAACTTACAAAAACGCTCATATCTGAGCTCCTAAAAGCCTACGTAACAGAATTTTCTAATCTGTTTAAAAATTTCCAAAGCATTTGAGTGGGTTTTGGACTCATGTGTTAAGAACTTTAAAATACCTTCCATTTAGTTCACAAGAACATCTGATTGGCATCAGGGAGGATGGAAATGTACTAGCCAAATTTCAACAAATCCTCTGCGTACACAGTGGATGGGATGGAAAAATGAGTAACCCGATTTAGAAAAAAAGCCAATGATGCATTTCCTCTGTGTGCAGCTACATGTCCTGGGCAGGGATCTTTTTCAGGGACGGCGGCCATTAAAACCAAGTATCTAAACAAACGGCTCTTTCCCAGAGCATCAGAGGACAGTTTCCAAAAATAAGTACATGAAGTCAAAAGGTTTTTGTACCACCAACAAAACTTTTTTTTTTTAAATTTTTAAAAATTATTACATCTTTAACTCATCCTTTGATTTCCATTTTTGGTGTAGGTTTTATGATATACAAAGTATAACTAACGTAATACAAGTATAGAATAACTTCATCACTCTCCATATATTGGGGGTGCATGCCCCCAAAGTTCTTCTACTCATAGGGATGTGTGGGTAGAGAAGGTCTAAAGAGTGGTGCTGTAAGCAGTGGAAAAAGCCAGTCGATGACATGGCTCTTAACTTTCTCTGCAATGTCTCTGCCTCTGCCCTCCCGCCGCCCTCAGTCCCAGGCTGAATCAGACCAAAAGCCCAGTCAAGGCCCAGTCCTGCCTCTCTCTCCCAGTGGCCCACCTACTGGCAAGGTGGCTCCACACCCAGGCCCTCACTCACCCGCCTCCCTTGCAATCCTAGGCTCTGAGTCGGGGAAACTGAGCTGGAATCTCAGCGCCACCACCCAGCCGGGACTGGATGTCTCCGAAGTTGTTTCCTGGGTGCATCGTGCTATAACCAGGACCCTTGGGCCAAATGAGCTTAGGCATTCAGAGCTTTCCAGACTTTAGGAAGGATTACGGTGCTGTATATGGTGCTTAGGCAGTAACGCCCCCAGAGGGGTCTGGGCGGCACCCCAAAATCAAACACACAGTACTTCCACAGAGAAAGGTGAGATATTTTTAAAGACCCTAATTAGTCTCGCATCAATTCAGGTCAGATTTTTGCCACGAAATTAGCTTGCTGCAGACTTAGGAAGAACCTCTGGGATTTCGAGCGCTCTGGATTCCAGAAAGGTGGAGAAGGGACTCGGGCGTGGACCACCCTCCAGAGCTCCGGGGAGGCTGATGCTCAAGGAAGCAGGAATCCAGTGTGGTTTATTTTTTCACTTATTTTCAAACATGACCCCATCCCGCCTCCTGACCTGAAATCCTTTGAGAACATGTGAGGCTCTGAAGGTGGGATGCAGTCCTGACTCCTCTGCAGAGCCCAGGGTCCTGCCAGCTGGGTCCCAGCCTCCCTCCCTAAGTGCTGGCAATACCGGCTCCCTCCACATGTAGCTCCGGCCCCTGTGTCAACGCACCCTCCCCTCTGCCCTGGTCCTCGTGGCGGGTGACAACTTTCACTCACAGGTCATCCTCAATGTCACAGCCTCACCGAGGGCCGGCCCCCTCACTCCCGCCCAGCCGCACCGTGCTCGCTCCGTGAGGTTTGTTCTGACAGTGTTCCTGTCTCCCCACACCTGAGTCAACGCTCTGTAGGCCTGGCACAGTGCCAGACACACAGCAGAGACCTGGAAGAGAAGAATCAATCAGATGACTGATGAATGTCCGGCATTAAGCCACGTGCTGCACGCTGCCGGCTCTCCGTCCCTTGGTCCCCTCCCCACCATCCAGAGCTCAGCTAAGGACCTGGACCTTTGGCTGGAGGGAGGGATGGGCTGGGTGAGGGCAAAGGATGGAGGCTGAGTCACACCATCTCACACACATCTTCCATCGTGGAGAGCCACACCAACGAGGGCAAAGAACTTGTCCTACGTGCCTCCGTCAGGACACAGCCCAGTCCACCTGGTGCGAGCAACAGGAAGGTGAGAACCTGCCAAGGTAGACACATTTGTACCAGCTGGCACAATCTAGCAACGTTCTGCCAGCATAAGGAAGCTCCCAGTCAAACAGGGCTAGGAGTCTCCTGGCAGGAGCACTGATCAAGGAACCTCTGAAGGGTGATCAGTCATCCCTGTCTTCTCCCCAACCAGCCTGCAAGCTTGTGGAGGTCAGAGGTCATGTCTTATGTGTAGCTCTGATCCCCGGCACCTACCTCAGAGCCTGGATATGGTTAGCACTCAACAGGCTTTGGCTGGATAAGGGGGCAACCGAATGAATGTTTGGGCTTTGCAGCTCCTTCCAACTCTAAAACTCCTTGACACCCTCCACCATCCTTGCACCAAGTCCCGGGAATGGCATGTTATCCTGCTCCCCCCTCACACCCCCAGATCTTTATTCCCACCTGCCTTTGTAGCTATCCCCTTCTACGGCCTATTACAGTTTGGACGTGGCATGTCTTCCCTGGTATTGACCATAATTGTGATTAGATTTGTTCCCTTAACATCCTGTAAGTGGGGCTCCATGAGGGCAGGGACCAAGTACTGTGATGAAAAAGTACTTGCTGAATGACTGCTTTGGGGATATGTTGACAGACACTCGGCCAGGGGCGTACCTAGAGCAGGCCTGTGGCACTCTACAGTTGACAAAGCGCTCCTGACAGCCGTGTGGAGTAGGTTTTATTGCAGTCAGAACATCCTGGCAGGGGTATCAAGGTCCCCGGAGAGGGCCTTGGGGAGCACCAAGCCACAAGGTTGGACAGAGTGCACCTTGTGGGTGCAGAAAGCCAGGCTTCAGGGGATCAAGGGAACAGGGTCGGGCAGACCCAGCTCCCAAGAAAAGGGAGGAGTTCCAGTTTATGAATGTCCTCTCCACCTCCTATTAGCTGCCAGAAGGGCACTTGAGAACCCAGGATCGGAGTACAGGGAAGTGAGGGGTCTCGAGTAAAACTCAACCAGGCCCTGGCGAGGCCTGATGAACCAAGCCATGCCTTAGCAAACAGCTCGGAGTGATGCAAACGCGCACGGCCCCTAACACAAGCCCCGCCCCGTCCTTCTCTGGGAGGGACGTCTGGCTGACTCCCTTTCTGAAGACACCCACCTTTTCCAGAAAAGCTACAGAGCTCCGTGTAGTCACTAGACTCAGACACCTGCCTTGGAATTTAGGTATTTCGGAGAATCTCACCATGTCACCCAGATTTTATTCGACCATTTCGCTTCATGCTTGGGAGACACCTTGCTGTTTCGTGTCTCCCACGGATTTCCTGCCTGGAAGGCTGAATGATGGCCTCCCGAAGATGTGCACATCCTAAACCCCCGAACCTGTGAATATTTCACCTTAAATGGCCAAAGGGACCTTGCAGGTGTGATTAAGTAAAGGATCTTGAGATAAAGAGATTATCCCAGATTATCTGAGTAGGCCAGATATTATCACAAGGGTTCCTACAGGAGTGGGAAAGAGAGGCTTTGAAGCTGGAGGAAGGGCCCTGAGAGCCAAAGAATGCATGTGGCCTCTAGAAGCTGGAAAAGGCAAGGAAACAGATTCTCCCCTTGAGCCTCCGGAAGGAACACGGCCCTGCCAGCACCTTGGTTTTAGCCCCGTGAAATACATTTTAGTCTTCTGGCCTCAAAACCAGAAGATAATAAGTTTGCATTTTAGGTCACTAAGTTTCCGGCAGTTTGTTACCAGCAGCAGTAGGAAACTAATACACCCAGTTTACAGATGAGGAAACAGAGGCCTGGAGAGCTAAAGTCATTTGCCCACAGAATCCTGGTAAACGGCTCCTCACACTGCCCGTGCCGTACTGTCAGGGGCCCAGATATCCGAAGGCTGTTGAAGAGCCGTGGGCTCTGGAGTCAGACACCTGGACTTGACTTCCAGCTCCGTCACTTACTCGCTCTGTGTCTGCAGGCAAGTTATACAACCTCTCCCTGCTGCAGCTTCCTCAGCGGTACAATGGGCTGCAGCCACACTTAGCTCCGAGGGAGCCGTAGGGAAGAAACAAGTCACTATAAGGAAAGCACTGCGAACAGGGCCCGGCCCCGAAACAAGTCACCATAAGGAAAGCACTGCGAACAGGGCCCGGCCCCGAAACAAGTCACTATAAGGAAAGCACTGCGAACAGGGCCCGGCACCGAAACAAGTCACTATAAGGAAAGCACTGCGAACAGGGACCGGCACCGTACGACGTTACCTGTGATGATTCACTCCCGTTTCAATCATTGCATCCTTCAGCCAGGCTGAGAGAGCACACTCCCAACGGTCTCTGAGACCCGGGCCAGTCCTGTCTCTGGTAGTTGGCTCTTTTTTTTAAATCTTCTGAGGTCATAGTTTCATTCATCAGTTTCAGATCCAAAGTCTTTTGAGCTGCACCCATGAAGTGCTCGCTCGGGCAGTTGCTACACACCCACGGGCCAAACTGGGCTGGCAACACGCTCACACGCACATCTCCAGAATACGGAATACGAACGCAGCCTGGGAGGGGTTTCGGTTCTTTTATTTAAGATACTCGGAGGAATCTCCACCTTCGCAGAGCTCACTAGCAGCACTTGACCTGAGCACGGTTAATCTGAACTGGCCACTGCTCTCACTTCAGTTGCCTAGGGATGACGGGCCCTCCGGTCTCTGGGGGCTGTTTGTTCTGTGGACTTCTGGGTGGCTGTCTTTTGGGGGAGGCTGACCCACATCAGAGCAGGTCAGCAACCCACAGCCTGGCCCTTCTCCAGAGGAGATTAGAGGGAAAGCGCGGCCAAGGGCTGGGCGCTGCTGCCTGGCTAGCCTTTGGAAAAAGGATCACATGCCCTCGCGAGGGGGGCAGGGTCCCACCTCTCAGTTCCACGCCCCTTCGATCAACACGGACAAGCTGAGGCCACGCTAGTGGTTCCACATCTGTCCCTGTTCTCCTGGGGTCAAGTTCCCACGAATCTCTCAACAGGAAAGAAAAACCATCCAATCATGTATCTGTCCTTCACTTGGTGTTGGGGGCAGGGGGGTAGGTGCAGAAATAAAAGGGAACAACAAAGTAATCCAAAATCCTTCAGCAAACACTTACTTAATTCAGCCTTGTAATTAAGTCTTTTTTTTTTTTTTTTTCAACACATACCAGGCCAAATTTTGATCTTTACGGTTTTCTCTCAAACTGAGAACGGATGGGCCAGTGCTCGGTCTCTCTAGCTAGACTCTGCGTCCCTCTAATGAGACCACCTTTTCATCCAGCTAAACCCCACCCAGCCCTAAGCAAACGGGTCCCCTTTGGATGCGGAACCCTCAACAGTCCCGCTAGCCCTTGGGTGCAGGCTGTCTAAACTGAGATCCCTGAACCTGCCCTGACCCCTGGGACCCCTTTGGTAAGAAGCCCAGCTCCAAGGGCAGAAATAGAGACACAGACGTAGAGAACAAACGTATGGACACCAAGGGGGGAAGTGGTGGGGTGGTGGGGGTGGTGGGATGAATTGGGAGATTGGGATTGACATGTATACACTGATGCGTATAAAATGGATAACTAATAAGAACCTGCTGTATAAAAACATAAATAAAATAAAACTCAAAAAAAGCAGCCCAGTGAGAAATCCTAGCCTGAACTTCATCCATGCCAACGTGTACTAAGTTGGGCAAGTCAGCGTTCCACCCCAGGTGCACACCCCACAGGAGTCCATGTGCGCCACACAGACAAGAACGAGAAACTTCACTGCAGGCCTGTTTATAACAGAAAAAGCCTGGACACAACCCAAATGCCTATCCTCAGAATGAACAGGGATGGCTGAACCTTGAACAACAATGGGTCAGGGGCGCCGGCCCTCAAACATCCACGTATAACTCATAGTCAGCCCTTCGTATCCGTGGTTCCATACCCTCGGATTCAACCAACCGTGGATCACGTAGCACAGTATGTATTTATTGAAAAAAAGCCATGTGTAAGTGGACCCACACAGTTCAAAGCCATGCTGGTCAAGGGTCAACTGTATATTTAAACAGCGTGAACTTCCGTGGCACAGTGAGCAAGGACTGCTCTACACAACCTGGGTGACTCACTACAGGTTTTCCCGTATGAGACTCTATTTGCAAAAAGGTCAAAAACAGTCAGTAGTGACGAGGTGTGAACAGTGGTTACCTCAGAGGTTCATGACCTGGATGAAGGAGGCCCCAGGGAGCCCCCAGGGAGAGGCTGGGAATGTTCCACAGCTTGATCTGGACAGTGGTTTACACGGGTATTTACAGAGGTAAAAATCCATCGCACTGTACGTCTAGTTGTATACTTTATTGGAGTAGGTTAATAAACATACACTTTCAAGCACCTTCTATGTGCTAAGTCCAAAGGGTATCTCCGGCAAGACTCTAACTGCTTAAGAGCTTACAGTCCAGTGGGGAAGAAAATACACTCAAATAACAATATAAGATTGCCCGTGGCCAGTGGGGCAGTTAATAAGAGTGGGCCAAGGGATCAGTATTACTCATGAGTCAGGGGAAGTGGTAGAATAAGCTGATCAAATGCAGGCGTTTTGGAGGCAGCCAGACCTGTGTCCAAATCTTACTTCTAACTGTGTGACCTGGACGAGATGTTTGCTCTGCTTCTTCATGCTACGGGGGAACCACAGTTGAACCACAGCACTTCATGGGTCCTTGTGAGGATGAGGGAAAGAATGTACACAAAGCCCTGGGGCATAAGACTTGTTATTCCTGTTGCAGGGGGGGCCTGCCCTGTGCCAGGCACCACCGTTCACAGATGTGAAACGGGCCCCGCCCCCCATGGCTCCCGATCCCACCACAAAGAGAGCAGCCCCCATTCACCCACTCGGCAAACATCTAACAAAACAGGGGCTGTGATGTGGCCTTTGCCCTAAAGGAGCCCACAGCCCAGTGGGGAATCAAGACACCTAGGACACAATGTAAAAGGCTTAAGTGCCAATGGAGAGGAACAGATAAAGAAGCAGGGGAGGTCTGAGCTGGGCCTTGAGAGGCAGAGAGGATTTGGGCACGTGGAGACCGCTAGAGAGGGAAAGGCAAGCAGGCAGAGGGAACAGGATGAGCAAAGGCACGGAGGCGGGAAGGCGAGGAGGCACGTGGAGAAAAGAGCGACCAGTCAAGGGTGGCTCAACAACAGGGGACCCAGTAAACAGGGCCTGGGACAGGGTCTTTATTTATGTGTCAGTGGGGAAGCCCCTGAAGGTTTCAGGGGAAATAAGCGTATCAGAGCAGGGATTTAGATGACAAGCCAGACAACAGGGAGGCGGTTACATTTCTCCAGGGCTGGGGCCACAGGTCAGATTTCCCGAGATACACCTGGTCCCCTTCCTGAGACCCAAGCTTGCATTCTTGATTAGCTGATGGTCAGGGGCCTGAATGAGGATGGCTGGTCCTTGAGGGGGTAGCCTTGACCTTCCTGCACTGGGCAAGAGGGTGAGGATACATTTCTTATGGTTCTTGTTTATTTAATTGTATTCAGTTTAACTTTTTGAAAAAGTCACATATTCACATGAATTGGCACTCAAAGCGTACGAAGGGTCTCCAGTGAACAGTCTCCCGGCACCAGCCACCACCCCAGAGACACTGCAGTCACCGACTTCGTGTGAATCCCCAGAGACCCTGAGCACATACATAAGCAAATGCACTTTCTATTTGCCTTCACTTTCACGCAGATGGAAGCACACCAGACACACGTCCTGTACCCGCTACCTTCACAGCAATCTATCTTGGTGACTGTTCTGTACCCGTGCATGGAGTCTCCATCTTATTTTTTATGGCTGCACAGTTGTCCATGGTTTGGATGGACCATAATTTGTCCCTGGCCCCTGCTGATGGACTTTCAGGTTGCTTCCAACCTTTTGCTATTAAAAATGAGGCAGCCATGACTAACCTTGCACACGTGGTAACTCATCTGTAGGATAAATTCCTAGAAGTGCAACTGCTGGGTGAAAGCCTTCAAGGATCTGTAATTTTGAAAATGTTGCTAGAGAGGCAGGATACATCTTAATTGCTCATCCAAAAAATAAGCCTAATTATTGGGGAAAATACTGACAACATGTAGTTCCAAGGATGCCCAGATGAAGACACAGTAGACACAGAGAGAGCACTAGGTCGGGAGATGGCTCTGGACCCAAATCAGCCCCAACTCGCCCAGCGTCCTGGTCCATGGACTCGCATTTCCTCACCTGTGAGTGAAGGGCCAGACCCGCTCAGCCCCTCGGCCGTCCCCAGAACGGACAGGCTCTGGTGCCCTGGTCCCAGGTCAGGGGGAAGTGTGGGAGATGACTGGAGTCACCTCGACACCTGACCCTAATTGGTCTCCCTGGGCAAAGGCGCCATGGGAAGAGCAGGCAGGCCACGGAGCGTGCACCAGAAGCAGGTCTGGAGGGGACAGGTGGGAGTGCAGAGCCCGAGACGGCGGGGTGCTTCCAGTCTAGCTATCCTGAATGAGTGACAAGCACCTCTGGCCACTTCCCATGCGTGAGCTGTAGGGACGCCACAGCCATGCGAGACACACTCAGGCTCCACGACATTTACTGCTGTGTCCATCACGGACCTGTTAGGTAACAGCCATGGCCACCTAAACCTCACTCATCAAGCGGTGGCTGGCAGAGGATGGAGGAGGGCCTCTGGATACCTAGTGTCCTCCCTGTGAGTGAGGACAGCTGGGTAAATGCAGCGGGCAGGGCAGGGCTTCCTCCCACCCGCACGAATCTGGCTCAACTACTGAGAACTGCAAATGGAAGAAATGGTCTTCCGCCCCCAACCAAGCGGGAGACACCTCTTGGCAAAGCAAAGCCAGCATTTGAGAGGCAGAACCCTCGCCAGCCTTCCCGTTTCCCAGCCCGTGCTCTGCTCCAACAGACTGGACAGCCAGGAACGCCTGTAAATCGAATCATACTTAAATGCACCGAGGTTATATCGCCATTAACATTTTTCTAACCACTGCCCAGGGCATCAAGCTTTCTTTGTAAAGCAAGTATGTACTGTTTTGCTAAATCTAGATTTTCACATGCCTTATTTGTTTAAAACCTACTGACAAACATGTAGAGATGTACTTCTGTTCCAGGAGGTGAGGCCTTGACGCCAACTGCTCTGGGAGAGCTCCCTCCCTCCACTCCTCCACTCACCTGCCAGTACCTGTGCTCCAGGTGGTCCTGCTACCTGGAAAGCCCTCCCCTGCTTCTCCACCTGCCCACCTCCACTGTCCATCAGAGCCCCCAGCTCAACTGCCCTTCCCCCAGGGAGCCTGGGCCCCCCGCACACCAGCAGGCAGAGCAGACTGCTGTCTCCTGGGGCCCCCACAGCTTTGACCGGATCCTCTATGAACGCTCTTTCCAAGTCTAAGCAGCAGTTCCACCTGCTGGCCTTCCCAGTGGGAATGCAGGCTCTCTGGGGGCCACGGCTGTGCTGAAGGGGTCACTCAGAGGAGCAAGGGCACACAGGATTCGAAATCAAAAACCTGGGTGCTTCCTTCCACAGGATCTTAGGCAAATTCACCCCTCTGAGCCTCAGTCTATCCGTCTACAAAGTAGGCACAATAATTCCAAGGGGCCAGGGCCAGTGGGAGGATTAAATGAGATGATATATGTGAAAAGCAATTTGCAAACTGCAAAGCCCTACACCAATTCCAGTGAGGATTAGTAATATTAGTACTAATCGCAGCAAGATCTTTTTTGACCCACCTCCTAGAGTAATGAGAACAAAAATAAACAAATGGGACCTAATGAAACTTAAAAGCTTCTGCACACCAAAAGAAACCATAAACAAGATGAAAAGACAACCCTCAGAATGGGAGAAAATATTTGCAAACGAAGCAACTGACAAAGGATTAATCTCCAAAATATACCAACGGCTCATGCAGCTCAATACCAAAAAAAACCAAACAACCCAATCAAAAAATGGGCAAAAGACGTAGACATTTCTCTAAAGAAGACATACAGATGGCCAACAAACACATGAGAAAATGCTCAACATCACTAATTATTAGAGAAATGCAAATCAAAACTACAATGAGGTATCACCTCACACCAGGCAGAATGGCCATCATCACAAAATCTACAAACAATAAATGCTAGAGAGAGTGTGGAGAAAAGGGAACCCTCATACATTGTTGGTGGGAATGTAAACTGATACAGCCTCTATGGAGAACAGTACAGAGGTTTCTTAAAAACCTAAAAATAGAACTAACATGTGACCTAGCAATCCCACTACTGGGCATATATCCAGAGAAAACCATAATTCAAAACAACATATGCACCCCAATGTTCACTGCAGCACTATTTACAATAGCCAGGACATGGAAGCAACCTAAATGTCCATCAACAGAGGAATGGATAAAGAAGATGTGGTACATATACAATGGAATCTTACTCAACCATAAAAAGGAACGAAATTGGGTCATTTGTAGAGACGTGGATGGACGGAGAGACTGTCATACAGAGTGAAGTAAGTCAGAAAGAGAAAAACAAGTATCATATATTAATGCATATACATGGAATCTGAAAAAACTGGTACAGATAATCTTACTTACAAAGCAGAGGACTTCCCTGGTGGCACAGTGGTTAAGAATCCGTTTGCCAATGCAGGGAACACGGGTTCAACCCCTGGTTCGGGAAGATCCCACATGCCGCAGAGCAACTAAGCCTGTGGGCCACAACTACTGAGCCTGTGCTCTAGAGCCCATGCACCACAACTACTGAGCCCACGCGCCTAGAGCCCGGGCTCTACAACAAGAGAAGCCACCGCAATGAGAAGCCCGCGTACTGAAAGGAAGAGCAGCCCCCGCTCGCCGCAACTAGAGAAAGCCCATGTGCAGTAACAAAGACCCAACACAGCCAAAAATAAATAAATTTTAAAAAAAATAAATAAAAAGCAGAAATAGAGACACAGACGTAGAGAACAAATGTATGGATACCAAGGGGGAAGGGGTGGGGTGGAGGGGGATGAATTGGGAGATTAGGATTGACGTATATGCACTACTGATACTATGTATAAAATAGATAACTAATGAGAACCTACTGTATAGCACAGGAAACTCTACTCAATGCTCTGTGGTGACCTAAATGGGAAGGAAATCCAAAAAAGAGGGGATATATGTATACGTACGGCTGATTCACTTTGCTGTACAGTAGAAACTAACACAACATTGCAAAGCGACTATACTCCAATAAAAATTTTTAAAAACTAGATTAAAAACAAAAAAAGAGTAACATTAGTACTAAATAGTATGTTAACATTACTTAATATTAATTTCCTCACACACATCCGTTCACCAACACCTATCATTGTGCCTGCAGGCACCCAAAATGACTGCTGATGGAATCCCAGGTTCTCTGTTCATTCCAGACAGAACAAAAACCACGGCTGCTAGAGATGGAGACCAGGAGCCTCTGCCAGTGGCTACAGCAGCAGCAGCTGTGGGGTTAGTTATTTTTCCCCTGGAGCTTTCCTGTAAGAGATAACCCAGAGGGCTTTGGGAAACAGCCCCACCCAGCAGAGTGGAGGTGTTCAGCCACCTGCCAACAGGACGGGGCCTCCCTGCGTGCAGGCTGCCCACAGGGGTTGTAGCAGGAGAAAAATAAAGGCATCAAACTCCACACACTTCTCCCAGGGTGGGGAGGCTGTCTTATCTGAAAATCACTTTCAGGGCGGCAGATGTAGTAACTTCCAGAGGTCTCATTCCACCCGCTTCGTTGAGGTGAGGGCTGGGGACAGCCGTCCTGGGACCACCCATGGCCTGAAGCTACAGGGTCCTCAGATCGTGGCTCCCGAACAAGGATACTGAAGTCTTCAGGGGGATCCCTTCTCTATCCATCTTCACTTGACGGTGAAGACCGGCTCTCCCTCCAAGACAGAAACCAGGCCCTCCTCTTGTGGGCGGGGTGGATTTCAAGGTTTTCTAACCTGGGACCTCATCTGAGTGAGCCCTGTGGCAGCCAGGAGATGGGCAGAGGAGGATAAATAACCCCACTGGAGGGCAAGTGACTGGCCCAAGGTCATCACCAGGTTCTCTGACTCTGTGCAGTGCCCCACCTGCTCCTCACATCATCGTGCCATCCAGCAAGAAGGGTGGAGACCTCGTCTTTCCTACAGACCTTGAAATAAAGCACCAAGGGGCTCTGTTTTAGAACTTCTCTGATTCTTTCATATCTACGGCTAACTTTCATGTCATGGGTAAACGCTTGCAGCTCGGTGTTATGTGAACAATGAGCTAATGCAGGAATGACGCCTAGAAGGAAAATATGCCCACTCTTCAACAGTGATTATTTCTTGGTTTTAGAAATTTGGGGTGATTTCTATTCTTATCCTCCAATCTTTTCTGGGTTCCAAATTTACTATAATCAACAAGTACTATTTTCAAAAGCAGAGAACCCCATTGTTTTTCACAGGCTGAAACACTGCAAACCTTCCATGAAATACTCATTTTGTTGTGTGTGACCTTTTAAAAACATGGTAGAACTGGAAGTGATTAGTAGGTTAGGAACAAAAGTTTTCTGGGTGGGATCTTCCCTCTCTGGTTTCCGCCCCAGAGGAGAAGGAAAAGGAGGTGACTGTGGGGCTTCCTGCCTCTCAGCCCAGGCCTGAGACCTCCAGACCATTGGACGGAGCCTGTCCTTGAACACACCCAAGGCTGTTTAATGTACCTGTCAGCTCCTGGTATAACTCAGTTCTAATAAACAAGCCTGTTCGGACCTATCACTTCTCAAGAATAATTCCAGCTTTATCCTGTGTGGCAATGATACTAACCCATCCAACTGTTGGTTTGTTAGTCAAAGCGATTTCAGCACCTACTCTGTGCAAGGCATCGTGCCACACACTGAGCCACCGTTAATCCGAGACGGGAAAAACAACCAACCAGACCGAGGCCCCATGTCATCCTTCTAAGTTCTGCCCAAGCATAGGGTTTCAGATGCACTAAAACAGCAGCAAACAGGAATGTGAACAAACGCAGCCTAATTGCAGCCTAATTCCAGCACCGCCCCTCCCAGGACTTGGACGAAGCAGGGGCCTAGCACGAGTCCCTGATGAGAACACTGGCAGCTTAGCTGCACTGCATTAAGGTACCTGCACCACATGCCACCCGGCAGAGGTAGACAAAATGGGCAGGAAACGGGAGACAATCCGAAACTGGGGGACCTTCCAAATCTTCTCTCCAGGGCCCCTCACACTTTACTTCTTCCCCTTCCTGTCCTCTTTGAGGCCAAGAAGATCACATTCAATTAACATTTACTGAGGGCCTACTACGTGCTGAGCCCCAATGCCAAACAATTTTGCAGACAAAGGACTCAGACCTTTGCTTTGCACATGCTGTTCCCTCTGCCTGGAACCTGCTTCCTTATACATGGTGACAGCGTAAACGTCACCTGGTCAGAGAGGTGCCTGCCCAGGCGGGAATGCCTCAGTGTTCCCTCAGAGCACCTATGACAACTGGAACGGTTCTCCCCAGCTGGACTCAGCTCCCTGCACTGGCATACAGGCGTGCAACACCTCTTTCTTGAATAAATTAAACAGCCTGTAAGGTAACAATGAAAGCCAGTGTTTACTGAGCACGTACCACGTACAGCCGGATGCTGTGCTGAGCTCCGCGCAGACATCAGAGCGTCACAGCCATATCACGGCTCCACTATTATTACTCCTCTTTTACAAATGAAGGAAGTTGCATCATCTCCCGCTATTCTTTAAGAATGGGAATCAGAACCCGGTAAGCAACTTGTCCAAGGCCACGGAGCTAACAAGAGAGCCGCAGCTCCCAATTCTTCCTCCAGAAGGCTCAGCTTACCTCCCTCTCTCCCCGGAGCCCAAAGGGGTGCTTCTTTCTCCTATGCTCCCAGTGACCATTTTTGTCCCCTTCCTGAATTCTCCGCCTCCTCTCCCCAGGCACCCAATTCAGAAGTTTTCCTTGATTCCTCCCCTCACGTCCTACACCCATGAGCTCCCAGAGCCAAAGCTGTGCTTCAGCAGACATCCTGTGCGAAGACCCCTAGTCTTTCAGCCCTGGAGGGAGGGACAAACTGGGGCGCTCAGCTGGTCGCTCAACACCCAGCAAAGCAGGCGGGGAGGGCAGGCATCCCCTCAGTGAACCCACACATCCCCACCCCCCTTTGCCTGTATTTATAGCACTGATGAGCATAGGGGTCTGGAGGATGGAAGATGGGGGAAAAGGAGCGGCCCACCCTGTCCACAGCCACAGTGTGAGAGGTCAGCAAGGACCTGCCAGACCCGGGAGGGCCAGGAAGAACCCGGTTCCAGTTCAGGGGGCCACCCTACCGCCAGCCACGGAGGCCAGGGTAGAGCCAGCATTACAGCAGTGAGCTCCAGAGGCCTGTCCTGAGTCACACAGGGCTGTCGGGACCAGAAGCTGCTGGAAGGATAGAAGCGCAAGGCAGCAGGGACCGAAAAGGATGCCAGTGACCCGAGGGAAAGCAAAGGAGGGAAAGGCCCAGTCTCCTTGGAGTTACCTGCAGGAACGAAGGAAGAAGGAGCCGCGGGCACACTGTCCCGGAACACGCGGCTGAGGCTGTCGCTTCCTTTTGGAAAACTTCAGGGCTCCCTGGTGACCACACCGGGGTCAAGCTCAAACTCCTTAGTGGGGCCTTCAAAGGTCTTCACGCCCTGGGCCCACCATAGCCATGTCTGGGCGAGGTATTTCAGGCCTCCGCACCTCTGCGCAGGGGGGCTTCCTCTGCCTAGAATGCCCTCTCCCTCCACAGGCAGAGCACTCCCCGTCGTCCTTCAAGGTGCAGGAGGTTTCACTTCTACGATGATGTCGGGCACACCCCAGGGTTAGTGGGGGAAGAGCGTGGGCTCCAAGGTCAGCTCCACAGCCCAGCGCGGCTTTACCCTCCTAGGCTGCCTCCTCTGCAAAACGTGAAGGTAACTGTTCCCACCTCACTGTGGTGGGAGGATGAAACTCAGTCGGTCATGAAAGCACTTTGAACTGTGCCTGGCACACAGTAAGTGCTTAATGAACAGGCTGTTGTTCCTACTGTCCTCCGGCCCCACTAGGGCCCTCTGTTTCCACCACAAGCAGAGCACTCTCTGTCGCATATCTGTTACACGGTGGACAGCCTCAGCCAACCACAGCCTCTTAAAAGACACAACCCACGACTCAGCACGGTGCTGGGCACACAGTAGGTCTTCAGCAAGTGCTCACTGCCTGTGAAGGTCCAGTGGTAGACCCCCCCAGAGTTCTCCCAGGGCCCAGCAGCTGGCCTTCCACAACTCACACACCAAATCCCCAGTCTCAAGGCCCAGCAGAGTGAGAAGGGTATTCACAGTTACTTGGTTTCAAAACAATAAAGGACCGTACTCTGCCTTCCCACTCCAGGGAATTCACAGGGAGAAATGAGCACAGGAGGGACTGGAAATAGCATGGAGCCCCTCTTGGGGAAGAGAGCTCGGCCGGCCCGCCAGAAACCAGGAGCAAAACCTCAAAGGCAGAGGAGGAGAAAACAGCCTCCAGACAGAAGCCCGAGCTCCACAGAACTCGGCCAACACCAGTGAACTAGGACAAGATCACCTGCACCCATTCTGCCCTGAAGCTCTTCTTCCCACCCACTTGGAGGCCTTTAGAAGGGGTTCCTGGGGTAACCCACTACCACATGGGAGCAACTTAAAACACATCCAGGATCCCAGAGGCTGCACAAAGGAGCCAGGTTGCCTGTGGCCAATTCTTGGGGGGAATTGATGGTGACTTCTCCATGCACACTGGCTATGGGGGCCTTGTGTCTGGATTGGGGTCACCGTCTACGTCCATCTCCCCAGCAGACTGGAAGCCCGTAGCGGCCAGGCACCAGGTCCCATTCATCTTTAGACCCCTGTGCCCCTAGCATAGTACCTGGCATGTCGTAGATGTTCAGTAAGTTACAAGGCAGCACACCTGGCAGCAAGAGAGGTCCTGGTTCATGGATGACTCCATCCAGGCCTGCCACGTACATGGACAAGGAGTCACGTGCTCCCTCTGGGTCTCAGTTTCCTCATTTGTAAAGAGGGATAACAAACAGTTCTGTCCACGCACAGCCTCCGAGAGAATTAAGTGGGGAAATATACGTGGAAAGCACCAAAGCATCAGACGAATGCTAGTCAGCCTTCCAGTTTCAGCTCAGCTCCCCTCGCCCCCTCCACCCCATGTTGGAACCTTTTCTGCTGGCCACGTTTCCCCTCCCCCAGCACTGAACCCACTCTGCATCCCCTCTATTGTTTTATATTTTTCACATCATTGTGACTACTTGATTCTAAGTTTGATTCCCCGACCGACCTGAGAGGTCCTGGATCCCAGGGGCATCATGTGTTTCTGTTCAAAGCCTAATAAAATGGGCACACAGACCTGACCGCTGGGGCCTTCCCACCCCACGGTCCCAGCTCTGATACACACGGCACCCTCCAGCAAGATGTCCCGATGTGCAGAGCCTAGGGGGCCCACCAAGCACGCTGGAAAGGAAGGGAGATAGGAAGGGATGCTGCACCCACAAGCTGTGCGGGAGTCACACCTCTGAGACCTGCGCCGCCTTTGCAGGTGCGTGAGCTTATTTGCCTGGCTGCCTCCACAGCACAAGGGCCTCCAGGGCACAGATTGCTGCTTCTTTCCTTACATAAAGCACCCAGTAGTCAGATAAATAATACATGCCCTTCTCCTCACACGCAGGTATCAGACGTGCAAACACCTGCTTTGCCCCACAGTGCCCTGGGTGTGGGTGTGTGCGTGTGTGTGGGTGTGTAATGTCTGACCTTGCACAACCCCAGAGGGGATACGGGTTGGGAACAGATACTCACGCCCACCTCTCAACCCCATCTCCTTGCCTTGGCCTAGAGTCAACTAGCACTAGACCCAAGCAGTGTGCCCAGAGAAGAAATGTCTGGGACGGATGCACACACCCTAAACCAGTCTCTGTGTTCCTTTTCCAAGCACATATCCTTGGAGCCCCAGGTTCCTGCCGGTGCCCCTCCAAACTGCTGACCTGTATGCAACGCGTGTACACCTTCATGCACGCATCCCCAGAGGCCTCGCCAGGCTAGCCACCAGCCCAGATCACAGCTACCCGCACAGGGCAAGGCCGACTCCCCCACTCACTAGGCTGTGCCAGGCGCCAGCACACCCACCGGGCGCACACCATCCCACTTGCAAAGGGCCTGTCCATCCGCTTCCCCTCTCTCCCGGCCACCCCCACGGGCAGGTCCGATTACACTCCAGGCGCGGGCCCCGCCACGCTGGCGAGGAGGGGGCAGCGCACACCCACGGGCGGCCCGCGACCTCGCAAGGTGGGGAGAGAGCGCAGGGCGAGACGGGCGGGGCCGCAGACGCCCCCTCCCTCCCCGCCAGGCCGGCCACCTTCGTCCGCTCCCCACCCGGGAACCCGCGGCCAATGCGACCCGCGGGGCGCCCCCCCGAGCGGGCCTCTCCAGAACGGGGCAGCCCCGCCGCCCCCGGAAGCCCTCGGCCGACCCCTCGGGGCCTCCAGCTCAGGGCCGGTGGGTAGGGTACCTCAGGAGCCCATGGCGGCGCGTGTGCGGGCGACGCGCGGCAGCCGGACTGTGAGAGCGAGGCAGGCTGACGGCACCGCAGCGCTAGTATCTCGCCGCCGTCGGCTCGTCCCGGGCCCAGCAAAGTGCCGCCGCGGCGCGCCTGCGCACCGAGCGCGCCGCCGGAGAGGGCGGGGCAGCGAGCGCGAGGCTGAGATCACCCTCCCGGCCTTAAAGGAGCCGCCGTCCCAAACCCCAGGTGGTGGGAGAGATCCCGCTCTCCTACAGCCGATCGTAAACCAGTCATGAGTCGCCTCCCCAACCTCCATCCCACTCCGATCCCTGCCCACCAGTGAGCTTCTTGGGGTGCAGGGACAGAGTCTTGGGCTCCAAGCTCTGTCCCTGGCACTCGCTGGCTGCATGGAGCTTCACCTCTTTTCCTCCATTTGGGCCTGTTTGAAGATGAAACAATATCTAACGGCTATTTGTCGAGTGAAGGATGCATGTGGAATTGTGGAATGAATGCATACTGAGGTGCTGTGTGCAATAACGCGAAATGAAATTGCAAAACAGAGAAAGAGGTTTTTCTTCCCACTCCACCTAGCAGCACTTCCTTCCTGCCCCACCGAGCTCTAGGTGGCCTAACTAGCAAATTTCTTCAGATATCATTCAAACTGCCTAGCCCATTTCTGTTTGCCAGGTGCACACCCAACTCAGTTTAACTAAAAAACATAAAATCCAATCAAGTTCCGGCTTTGGTGTGTTCAACATCCCCAAATGTATTTCTATCCCCAGCCCAGGCTCCTCCCGTGAACTGTGTACTCACCATCTCATACCCGAGGTTCCAACAGGATCTCAAAGTCAACATGCGCACAACAGAACCATTTCCTCTCAAACGCAGAGACCTGCACTGTCACAGCCTCCCCACCAGAACGGTTAGCAGCTCCATCCTTCCAGCCCCCAGCCTAGAACTCCTGGAATCATCCTTGAATCCCTCCTCTCACCCCTTTACCCACTGGAGCAGGAAATTATGTTGGCTGTACCTGCAAAATATATCTAGACTCTGACCTCTTCCACCCCATCTCTACTGCCACCACCCCATCCACTTTCTGTCCAGGATTATTGCAATATTCTTGTTATGGACTGAATGTTTTTATCCCCTCAAAATTCATATGCTGAAATCCTAACCCCCAATGTGATGGTATTAGGAGCTGGGGCCTTGGGAGGTGATTAGGTCATATGGATGGAGCCTTCATGAATGGTATTAATGCCCTTAAAAAAGAGACCCCAGAGAACTTTCTAGTCTTCTTTCTGCCATGTGAGAATACGGTAAGAAGTTAGCAGTCTATAATCCAGAAGAGGGCCCTCACCAGAATCTATCACGCTAGCAGGCACCCTGATCTCGGACTTCCAGCCTCCAGAACTATGAGAAATAAATGTCTGTTGTTGATTAGCCACCCAATCTATGGTAATTTGTTATAGCAGCCCAAGCTGATCAGGGTTATTGCAACATTTTCCTAACCTGTTTCCCTTTTTCCAGCCCTGCCCTGTGTCCCAGTCTACTTCATTGCAGGAGCCAGAGGGATTCTTTTAAAACCTAAGTCAGAACACCGCACTTCTTTGCCCAAAGCCTGCCATTGGCTGTGCATTTCACTCTGAATAAAAGCCGAAGTCCTTACAAATCCCTGCAGAGCTTTGCTTCATCTAACATTCCATCCACCCAGCAGTGTCCGACCTCATCTCCTCCTCTTGCTTCCCTCCACACTGACCCCTTGCTGTTCCTAGAACAAATGAAGCACGCTTGACCTCAAATCCTTGGCACTGGCTGTTCCCTCTGCTGGGATTGCTGTTCCCTCAGACACCTGAATGCCCCCTCCTTCACTTTCTTCAAGGGGTTGCTCACGTGTTCCCCACTCAGTAAGTCCTGCCCTAACCACCCTAGTAAACTTGCCAAACCCCTTACATGCGGTCCCGATTCCCCCTTTCCATGCTCTAGTTTTTCCCACATCACTTAATTTCTATCGTGACATAGTTTGCCTGTTTTACTGTTTGTCTTCCACCAGTAAAACGTAAGCGCTACAAGGACAAAGATTTTTGTCCTTTTTGTGTCCTGATCTAATCCCAGTACTTAGTACAGGTGTTGGTATAGAGAACATGCTTCAAAACGTTCTGTAGCATGAAGAGTTCTCTAGGAAAAGTCCTTCCCAGCCCCCAGGTAGGAAGTTGCTCAGGGCTTTCCAGCACACAAACAAGGCTTATCATCAATTGCATCATCATCATTTGTTCATGACTTCCCAGCTCTTCCTCCCTGCACCTGAACCACCACCACCACCACCACCACCCCCCCCCCAGCCCAGGGCAAAGTCCTTGTCTTAATTACCACCATATCTTATGCTTAGCATAGAAACCAGACACGATTTGACATCCAGAGTGGTCAGGCCAAACCACACCCTGACTCAAGTTGTTAGCCCCTGTTCATTAAGGGTGTTCTGAGTCTCAGTTTACAGAGGCCCTAGGCTGACAGGGGCAGGGGCAGGTGGTGGGTATTTTTAGGCTTGGGTTGCCAGAAAGGGGCTCAAAGACAGAAAGTCACCTGGCCTGAGTGACATGGCAGGTCAGCAGCAGGTGGCACTGTGAGCCCTAGTTTGTTGCTCCCTGGCTTTCCTCATCCTCTCCCCAGGCTGTCTAATTTAGAAGTAAAAATTTACCCCTCTGTCACCATCCCACTCCGTGCAAATGCCCATTCACCCTGGCTCAAAGATGCCACTCAGTTCGGCCCCTCTCCCTTCCATGCTGGGGCCACTGTCCTGGTTCAGGTCCCCTTATTTCTGGACAATTATAACAGTTCCCCAACCCACTAGTCACCTTTACCCCTGCTCACTGGCTACTGAAGGAGCCTTTCTCCACCTCTAGCAACCAACTACTCTTCCTTCAAAGGCCAAATCCGATGTCATCTTTTGGTTCTTTCTTGATTCTCACCTCCCTCACTCTCCTCTCCTCCATTCTGGTCTAATTAGTTTCTCCCCAACAAAAAAATCGCAAATAAGCTGAAATTCATCAAAGAATAGTTAAGTAAATTATGGTAGATCCATACGATGGTATATTGTGTAGATACTGAAACAGCCACTTTACACATTTCAAATAATAAGGGGAAATGATTAGGAATAATACTGACTGGAAAAGGTAGTAATAACTTTGCATGATAGCCTGATCTGAACTGTTTACTTCTTTTTTTTTTTTTTTTTTTTTTGGTACACAGGCCTCTCACTGTTGTGGCCTCTCCCATCGCGGAGCACAGGCTCCGGACAGGCAGGCTCAGCGGCCACGGCTCACGGGCCCAGCCGCTCCACGGCATGTGGGATCTTCCCAGACCGGGGCACGAACCCGTGTCTGCATCGGCAGGCGGACTCTCAACCACTGCGCCACCAGGGAAGCCCACTGAACTGTTTAAAAAAAACCTTTTTTTTTTTTAGGCTTAGAAGAAAGATTGGAAGGAAATATAACAAAATGTTAACAGTGGGTTCTCCCAAGTGGCAGAATTATGAATATTGGTTACCTTCTCTCTCTCTCTCCCTTATTTAATTTTTGTTTCTCTGTATTTTCCAAAATGTTTGCAAAATCATGCAATCTCTTCAAAATAAGAAAAAAGTTATTTAAAGAAATGGTCTGGGACTTCCCTGGTGGCACAGTGGTTAAGAATCTGCTCGCCAATGAAGGGGACACAGGTTCAATCCCTGGTCCGGGAAGAACCCACATGCCGCGGAGCAACTAAGCCCGTGCGCCACAGCTACTGAGCCTGCACTCTAGAGCCTGTGAGCCACAACTACTGATGCCTGCACGCCTAGAGACCGTGCTCCGCAGCAAGAGAAGCCACCGCAATGAGTAGCATACGCACCACAACAGAATCCCCTGCTTGCTGCAACTAGAGAAAGCCCGCACGCAGCAACGAAGACCCAACGCGGCCAAAAATTAAAAGAAAAATTAATTAAAATAAAAATAAATATTTTTAAAAATAATAAATAAAATGCATAGTAGGGAATTCCCTGGCAGTCCAGTGGTTTGGACTCTGTTCTTTCACTGTGAGGGTGTGGGTTCAATCCCTGGTCGGGGAACTAAGATCCCACAAGCTGTGCAGTGTGGCCAAAAGATTTAAAAAATTAAAAAAGAAATAAAATGCATAGTAATTTTCTGGAATTCATGAGAATGGACCCTCACATGAACAGAGGGCAAACAAGGACTAGGTCTTAGTCATCTTTGTTCAGAACCTGATGCACAGGGTCATCATCTTCATCACAACTACTTTTCATTGAGCAGTTGCTATGTGGCAGGCAATATACTAAGCTCTTCATTATCTCAACAAGCAGCAGTGATGGCCATTTGGCAGATGAGGAAACTGAGGCACAGACCTTGGCATCATTACTTGGCCAAGGTCACACCTGAGCAACCCGGCACACAGGGAGCCCTCGTGAATGTTTGTTAAATGAACCCGGAACCCACAGTAGCCCCCACAGGGAACTAGGAAAATCAGCCAGTGAGAGAAAATGCTTCTGACTTCACAAAGCCTTTCCTCTTAGGGTGGTGATCTTCAGGACATCAGTGGCCGTCAGCAAGCAGAACAAGGCCGTTCCTGGGGACACCGTCTAGGTCGTGTGTGTGTGTGTGTGTGTGTGTGAATCAGGGATGTGGCTGGTGATGATTTACAGGTTGCTGGGAAAAGACCCTGAGTTGGAGACACAGAGAGAAGGAGCTTCCTCTTTCTGCCTGTCAGTCACACACACACACACACACGTGCTCACCTGTACCTCCAACAGAGGTGAGGTGAGTCCCACTTCAAACTCACCTAGCCAAGACAAGCAAAAGAAAACAGGCCAAAGAGAAGGATTTACTGCCAGTTTCCTTGGAATCACTAGGAACTTGTTTCAGCTTCTCTACAAAACCCCAGGTTGCAACCAACTATCCTGAGCACTGCCGTCAGGAAAGGGAGGTCCTCCCACAGGTCAGGGACATGCAGGAGCTGGGGAAGCTCGGTCCAGGGTCTCCTGAGAAAGCCTTTAATAAGAGGGAGGAGAGGGGCTTCCCTGGCGGCGTAGTGGTTGAGAGTCCGCCTGCCGATGCAGGGGACATGGGTTCGCTCCCCAGTCCGGGAAGATCCCACATGCCGCGGAGCGGCTGGGCCCATGAGCCATGGCCGCTGAGCCTGCGTGTCCGGAACCTGTGCTCCGCAACGGGAGAGACCACGACAGTGAGAGGCCCACGTACTGCACAGAGAAAAAAAAAAAAAAAAACGGAGGAGAGGAGAGGAGGAGCAAGAGGCCTGGTGTCCCAGCCTCAGAGCTGCAGTGACCTGGACGGCATGACTTCGGAGGGGCTGCACCTTGACCATAGGTGCTTTGAAGATGTTGAGATGAAAGGCTTTGAGAGGCATAATTACCTGAGATGCTGTCCTCCCAGGAGCCTGCAGGAGCCCAAGTTACTATCTGCAGAGATCTGTTGTAGAGGTCCCCAGTGGGGCCTTCTTAAACAGGCAGTACCCCAGGACTCGGCCCTCCGCTCCCCTCACCCTGGCTGCTGGCTGGACTGCTCTCCCATCCCATCATGTCTCCTGCATGGGTAGCGCAGCCTCAGTGAAGCCAGGCTCCAGAAGTGCAGCTTCCTGAACCTCAATAGGCTACGGGACATGGCCTCACATGGGACAGTTGGGAGGACAGGGAGATGCTGTTGGTGCCTCAAGGCTAGGGTGAAAGGAAGGATGGCAGGGAGCAGGCCAGAGGAAGAGGAGGAAGGTGGCTCCGTGTCACCATGGCAACATTTATCCGGCTCGCCAGACCCCTTCTCCCTCTCCAATTCACGTGCAGCCAGGAAAGCAGGCCCCAGAGAAGTGTGGCTTGAGCGAGGGTAGATGTTTGGTGATTGGGCAGCTTGAGGTTGGAGCTTGGAATGGGTTTACTCCTTGGAAGGTTTAGATGGGTTCCTGCGGGAACCTGTGTTGCAGGCTCTGGGAGAGGATGTGACATGAGGGCTCAGCATTTTGGCTGTAACTATTCCTGTATCTGTTTCTGAAATAGAGTGTGGGTGGGGGAGGGGGAGGCAAGGGAATGAGACGGAACACAGGAGTGGAAGGTTCTAAAGCTACGCTGGAGTGACCCCGCCCCCGACTGGAGCTGACGGCAGTGGTCTGCCCCATCCACTCCTCCATGGGAGGCCCTGGCTTGCGGAGGGAGGGGGAAGGCATCAAAAGGTAGGTAGGAAAGGAGAGGGGATGCCACCACCTAGGAGGCAGCAGCCGCGGGGCGTGGATGGCTCGTGTTTTACGGGGCGTGGGGGAGCGTGAATGAACCAAGTTCAGAGGAAGCCTAGTCCCTCCTTTTGTCCCAGACCTAGTTCTCCCGGTGTCTCCTCCCCTCCTTCCTCCTCCAAACCTTCTGCCATCCAGTCGTCAATCCCCCTTCTCCAGGGTTCTTTGGCCTCCAAACGAGAGCAGACCTCTTGGAGTCTCAAAACCACCTCCTTCCACGCCTCACCCTCGGCTGCCTCTTCCCCCCACTTCCCACCCACCCCAGTCGAAAGGTCACCTGTTGATTTTTAGAAGAGTGGTCACCTGTGTGTCTGTGAGGGGGAGTATTGCACGGGAAGGGGCATGGGCGAACTTGCTGGGGTATTGACAATCGCCCACATCTGCATCAGGTGGTGATTACGCGGGTATATAGAAACAGGTAAAAAGCTATGGATCCGTGTACACTTAAGATGTGTGCGCTTTTCGTACACGAATTATACTTCAATTTAAAAAAGAGAAAAGAAAAAGGAAAAGAACTAGGGGAAAATGATCAGTAGGAAGCTTGTTTTTTTGCCAGCCTCCCTTTCCTCTGCCCGGTGGCTTTGAGCCCGCTGACCACACCCTCCTCCTTCTTGCCCCGCCCCCAGCCCTGCTCCTCCCTCCCTGGCCGCGCCCCCTTAGTTTCGAGCTGAGAATGCACGTCCCCCATCGGCGTTCTAGCTTTCTATCAGTGGTCCTGCTGTGCTCCCAGGCTCCCAGGCAGGGAACCTCAGAGCCTCCGACTCCCTCTCAGCTGGCTAAGCACACCGCGTTCGGAGACGGTTCAGTCATCCTTGCCTTCTGGTTGCCTCCTGCCTGGATTGTGACCATAGCTCCCTAACAACTCTCCCTGTCCCCTTTCTCCATCCTCCAATCTCCCTATCCACTGTTCCCAGATGCACATTCCTCAAGTTCACATCCATGGTGTCCTCTTCTCTAATCAGCGGTCCCCCGCAGTGCAGGTGCTGGCGGATGGAAAGCAGGCCATTGGGATCTGGCCTCTGCCTCTCCCAGCCTTGGCTGCTGTAGATCTTCTTCCCCCTCTGAGCTTGGAAACTCTGTATCAAGCTGGTCCTTTGCACATGCTGTTTCCTTGGTTGGTAATGACTGTCTCCACCTCACCACCTTCCCCAAACCCGGCCGCCACCACCCAGTAAACTCACTGGGTGAGTTTCAAGGCTCAGGTCAAATATCTTTTTTTTAAAAAAAAGAAATTTATTTACTTATTTGGTTGTGCCAGGTCTTAGTTGCAGCAGGACTCCTTTAGTTGTGGCAGGCAGGCTCCTTAGTTGCGGCTCACCGGCTCCTTAGTTGTGGCATGCGAACTCTTAGTTGCGGCATGCATGCGGGATCTAGTTCCCTGAGCAGGGATCAAACCCGGGCCCCCTGCATTGGGAGCGCAGAGTCCTATCCACTGGGCCACCAGGGAAGTCCCAGTTCAAGCATCTTTGAAACACCTTCCTGATGACGTCAGACACATTCCTCCCTCTTTTGTCCCTAGTTCACACTGGGTATCTCACACTGGATCTTGGATTGGGATGAACCACTTGCTAACCTGAGTCTTAACTTTGGCCCCTGGAAGCCAAAGTCACACCTTGTGTTTGAAATGTGTAGTTACCATTACTGAGCACTTAAGAGGTGCCTGACTGTAGTGAAGGTTAAGAGGATGGGACACTGCACCTCAGGCATCATAATACACCAACCTCATAGGATTGTTATGAGCAGAGGGTGGGAAAAGGGCCTGGCACAAGGAGCCTCCTCAGCCCTTATGTGCACCTGTGGTTTTATTTAATCCCATAACCTCTGAAGTAGGTATTGCCACCTCCACTTTACAGAGAAAACCGAGACCCAGACAGTGCCCAAGATCACAGAGAGATGGAGCCAGCCCTCTGGAATCCAACCCTGTGCTCTCCACCCCTCACCCCTGCACTCCACTCCACCTCAGCCCAGCACCTGGCATCCACAGGCCCAGTCAATGTTTGTTGCATGAATAAAAATGATTCACCAAGTGGCATGCTTGCCCCCTCCAGTCTGGGCAAAATTTCTGGGCAATTGCTTGGCATACTCGATAAAAATAAATTGTTTGCATGGTTGACGCATCCTGGTCACTCCTCTGGCTTAAATATCACTTCCTCAGAGGCTGTCAGCCACTACCCCCTCTCTTATACATTAGCTCCCTGAATAAGAAACACAGGAAGGACAAATCAGAAACCAATGAGGATCGTGGATAGGAACACAGTGGAGGGGGCAGGGATGGGAGTGATTCTGTTACTTGACTTTTATATAGCTTGACGTTCATATATGTAATACCTCCAAAAAAACAGAATTAAACCAAAAGGGGAGGGACACACTAACTCATTTTATATATATATATATATATATATATATATATATATATAT